>NC_086323.1:206319675-206648842 GCF_036172605.1 Pelobates fuscus | reverse complement strand
AACCTAGTTTTTTTTTTTATTCTTTATTTTTGTTTTTCAGGTGGGTACAGAGCATAGTCATACGCCACAACAGCGTGCACTGATATTTAGACAAAGATAGGCAAAACAGTGGCATAGAGAATTTGCACATTTTTGTTTTGAAAAACATAATGAAAAGCTAGGAGGTATAGTCACGTGAGATTAGTTATAGCGTTTGCCTCAACATATCTAAGTGTCGCTTGTCTCAGAATATTAGTAATTGCGAGTTTTAGTAGCATGAATTGAGGTTACAAAATGTTGATTAAACATGTCTGGCTTAGAGTAGTATCATGTTAAATGGTACATCATTCCAACCGACCAGATAGTTGTGGGGGTCTATAGCTAGGCATGTAATTAGTACAAATATATGAAAAACAAGCACGTGTATAGATGTGTTTATAATGCAATTATCTTAGCTAGGGTGAGTTTCCACACGACTGCTTAGTTGACAGGGTAGCATATTTAAGAGGAAGCATTGATTTAGCATAAGCAGTCAACTAGACAATTATGCAGTATGTGTGGAATCAATAAGGCTCAGCTAATCTAATGTGGGATCAATAACATAACATTGTTAACTTGCAATCATATTCTTTGGCGTTGGGGGGGCTGTAGAAAAATAATCGTCAGAGTCCAGTAAGGTGCTGTACCGTGGCATACCAGGGGTGCATTCCAGACATACCCAGATCAGCGGTATTTTCATCAGACGCCATGGATGTGCTTCAGGAGATAGTCTGTTAGGTATCTCAGTTTGGTGTCTCCGTTCATCCTCTGGCTGTTCTGCACCCGGTGCCGGTCCTCATGATGGGCTCCCCCGCCTAGTGAGTGTGTGCGGGTCCGTGATGTGCGGTCGTTTGCTGCACTTGCCCGGTGGTGTCGTTGTGCTTCCTGTCGTTGGTAGTTGGCTGCCTCCGAGCTCCGTGTCAGGTGTCCGTCGCCTTGGCTCCCACACGTGTTTGCAGGTGAGTGAGGCCTCGTGGGCCGCCTGTCATGTGGCCGCTTTTTATGGTTACGGGTTCTCCGCCAACGAGGAGGTACTTTTTCGTTTGCTGCGGGCTTCTGACTTGTCGGGCCGGGCTTGAGGATCCCGGTAGCCTGTAAGGTTGGTCGGCTCCGAGGTGGTCTAGGCCTTCTGCGGGTCGCCGCATCGCTTTCGCTCGTTTGGTGTTGCGCCTGCAACGCCTGCATCCAACCCGACAGCCTTCGCCAAAACCGCCTGAACGCTCTGTCTATGCGGTGTTGCATGTGGTTTGGCGAGCTCAGGTGTGCCGGCTCCGGTCCGTGTAGTTCGCACCTCCGCATGGAGAAGTCGTCCGCCATCTTGGGCTCCTCTGCCGGGAGAGCCTCGTGGGTTGCCGGGTGAGTTTACCGGTTGGGTCTGGCGGGACCGGGATTTCCCCCACCGGTCCACAGGGGGGGGGGGTTGCAGGGCAACAGACTTTCCCACGATCACAGCAGGCCCTGCGCTAGGGGATCGGCCGTCTCCCCCAGGTGCTAGGCCGCCATGTCCGCTAGGCCGCATGTTTGGACGGTGGATTGCTGCGGTGCTGAGACTTGAAAGGGACACCTGCGGGTGCCCACACGCTGTGCTTTTCATCCACTATATGCTCTTCTCTGAGTTTTAGTCGTTTAGAGTGTGATATTCTGTAGTTTAGGCTCAGATGTGCAGGAGCTGTTAACAAACACGTCCAGCCATCTTGGCTGTCAGGCCCCGCCCCCCACCAAACCTAGTTTTAATTGTTTCGCCTTTTGGCTTTAGCTACTATGCCAGCACTCACACACACACACACACACACACACACACACTGGGTCTCGTGAGCCCCGTGGGCTTTACACCTACACGTACTCTACCTATTGCGGGGCATGCTCCTTTCGGCCTGACCGCCTGGACTCTGTGACGTGCTTACTCTGCTTTTTGGTTACGGGCGGCCCTGCTGTACTTCCTCGTTCACCCTAACGTTCTTTCGATACACGTTCATCAAATCCGTCCTCTTTCATGCTACCTTCCCTCCCCTCTTAGTTAGCTGTGGCTGGCTGTCAGGGTCCTAGGTGTCCACTAGTTGTAATTCCCCCTGGCTTCTTCGCCTTAGGTTAGTGGTCCCGCGAGGCCAACACCCATCCTCATACTCCGAGGTACTACGCCCCTCGGGCCAAATCATAGTTAGTCGCCTCGCATCATGGCATAGAGAGGGCCTCACCTGTCACTCCCATTCTATCTTATGTTTAACTGTCACCGAGAGGCCAACACCCTGCCACAACGTTCAGTGGCCACGTTATCCCCTCGCGCCAACTCATAGATAGAGCCTCTCATGCCGCTCGGCATCTAGCAGGGCCTCACCTGTCACCACACCTAGTTTTTAATTGTTTCGCCTTTTGGCATTAGCTAGTATGCCAGCATGCACACATACGCTCTTTCACGCTCACGCGCATGTTGGGTCGCTTATGCGCGGTTTCTTCGTCTCTTTTTCTAGCAGGTCTCTGCTGCTAGGCGTGGTGTTTTTTCCGGACCGGGCTCTCTGGCTGCGTCTGGTTCTCATCACTCTGTGGAGTTTCGGCTACGCCTACCTTCTTTTCAGGTCCTGGGCGCTTCCTCGCTTCGCTGCGGTTCTCACGAGTCGGCTTATTCCCCCCCCCCCACGGAAGCCTTCTGGTCAGCTGTTCTCTCAGTGTTTGTCCACCTTCTCGGGTAACGCTGCTGTCGGCTATGGGTCGGTTTGGGGTAACTGGCATCTGCTGCTTTGGCTAGTTCCGATCCAGACTTCCTGCACCTTTTTGTACGTTCTGTCCTGTGCCTCCTTTACGCCTTCCACATGGTTCTGCCTACGGCCTCTCCCGTAGACGCTGCCGTTCCCTGCGTTTTCATGGCCTGATCGCGGGCTGCCAGCCTTGTTAGCTCGTGGTCATCATCTTTCACATCTGCTCTTTTTCTAACACTTGCGGTACATGTGTTAGGGCCTTCTTCCCCTTTGAGGCTCGTTGTTACTGTCTCTGTTGCTATGTTGTCTGCGATTGGTTTTCGCTTCCTTTTGCCACCACCATCACTCTAACTATCTGGCTTACAATTCACATGTTGTACAGTTTTACCATTCATACGCAGTGTCATGTCCTCATACCAGATTATTACCACTCGAGTTGGTTCAGGTTCTGGAAATGTCAAATTTACAGTTCTCTCATCAACATCCAAGTATTCTATCACTATCAGACCTATTAAAGGCCGGTCATTACGAACCGGGCATCAACCTTAAATGTAGGGCAATTACTGCTTGATCCAAGGATAAAATCTGACTGCCATTCTGGGGTCAAGAAGGATTTTTTTCCCTAGCTTGTTGCAAATTGGAAGCGCATCAAACAGGGTTTTTCGCCTTCTTTTGGATCAACCATTTTAACACAAATGTGCGGAAGGCTAAACTAGGTGGCACTTAGCCTACCCTAGATGGCCAACACATTTAATATTCCTTACTTCCCCTTGCACAATTAAGAATGCCGGTTAAAGTACCGAGCAACGATTTACTCACTCGGCATTTACCATACAGCTTGGCAATTAAGGTCTTTGTTGATTGTTTTACATTTCTGGCAGGTATCTATTTTTGCCCACTTTACAGGCCTACCACGACGTCGGTTCCGGCACACCTCAACCGACTTATTTCCCCCTTTACTTCCTATATGGCCTTATTTGCCCCTCACACAAATGTAAAGGCTTGGCCTGCAGTTGTGGGAGGGGCATGTTACCCTACTATACCCCCCTACTCACCTTCCTCCATCCCGTACGTTTTTTAGCGATTTACATGTCCCCACCCTCCACTCCCTCTATCTATACCTTTCATTACACCTCATGGGTGGGCCCTCTTTTATTACAGGCCTACTACGACGTTGGTTCCGGCATACCTCAACCGACTTATTTCCCCCTTTACTTCCTATACGGCCTTATGTGCCCCTCACACAACCTGAGGATCTTTTTAGGGTGATCCAAATCCCTCTGTGGATGGTCTGGATATCCAGTCTGGATGCTTGATCTGGATACCTGTAGCATGGAAAGTTCATCCCAGTAGTAAACAGCAGAGAATCCAGATAGATGTAACATGAAAAATTTATTGAATACAGATTAAAAAAAAAAAAAAAATGTAGATATAATCTATTTAAATAAACAAAATACTGCCAAAACGCACTTCGCCTGACGTGGCTTCCTCATTTGGCTAGATTAATGTTTGTGAGTCCATACAGTTCTTTATATGCTGTGGATAATTGAAATTTGCGGTGTTTTTCAGTTTGCGTTCCATTCATCCGTCGGCGTTATACTTCGTGGTTCCGGGCATCGTGCGCACATCTCTTTCCATCATATGTGCACTCTGTATGTGTGGAACGCACTTTGCTTCCACCAAATGTAATATCATTTACATGAGTCTCTCAATGGGTGTAGCAGAAAGTAGTTGTGTATATTGCTTAGTCCCTCAGGGTGATACAGCCCCATTATATGGAAAGTGACAGAGCAAGCTTAGTGTATAATGATATAATATATGTATAGCGATATAATGGTGATATAATATATATGTATAGCGATATAATGGGGATATAATATATATGTATAGCGATATAATGGTGATATAATATATATGTATAGCGATATAATGGTGATATAATATATATGTATAGCGATATAATGGGGATATAATATATATGTATAGCGATATAATGGGGATATAATATATATGTATAGCGATATAATGGTGATATAATATATATGTATAGTGATATAATGGTGATATAATATATATGTATAGTGATATAATGGTGATATAATATATATGTATAGCGATATAATGGTGATATAATATATATGTATAGCGATATAATATATATGTATAGCGATATAATGGGGATATAATATATATGTATAGCGATATAATGGGGATATAATATATATGTATAGCGATATAATGGGGATATAATATATATGTATAGCGATATAATGGGGATATAATATATATGTATAGCGATATAATGGGGATATAATATATACGTATAGTGATATAATGGTGATATAATATATATGTATAGCGATATAATGGTGATATAATATATATGTATAGCGATATAATATATATGTATAGCGATATAATATATATGTATAGCGATATAATGGGGATATAATATATATGTATAGCGATATAATGGGGATATAATATATATGTATAGCGATATAATGGGGATATAATATATATGTATAGCGATATAATGGTGATATAATATATATGTATAGCGATATAATGGGGATATAATATATATGTAAAGCGATATAATGGTGATATAATATATATGTATAGCGATATAATGGGGATATAATATATATGTATAGCGATATAATGGGGATATAATATATATGTATAGCGATATAATGGGGATATAATATATATGTATAGCGATATAATGGTGATATAATATATATGTATAGCGATATAATGGTGATATAATATATATGTATAGTGATATAATATATATGTATAGCGATATAATGGGGATATAATATATATGTATAGCGATATAATGGGGATATAATATATATGTATAGCGATATAATGGGGATATAATATATATGTAAAGCGATATAATGGTGATATAATATATATGTATAGCGATATAATGGGGATATAATATATATGTATAGCGATATAATGGGGATATAATATATACGTATAGTGATATAATGGTGATATAATATATATGTATAGCGATATAATGGTGATATAATATATATGTATAGCGATATAATATATATGTATAGCGATATAATATATATGTATAGCGATATAATGGGGATATAATATATATGTATAGCGATATAATGGGGATATAATATATATGTATAGCGATATAATGGGGATATAATATATATGTATAGCGATATAATGGTGATATAATATATATGTATAGCGATATAATGGGGATATAATATATATGTAAAGCGATATAATGGTGATATAATATATATGTATAGCGATATAATGGGGATATAATATATATGTATAGCGATATAATGGGGATATAATATATATGTATAGCGATATAATGGGGATATAATATATATGTATAGCGATATAATGGTGATATAATATATATGTATAGCGATATAATGGTGATATAATATATATGTATAGTGATATAATATATATGTATAGCGATATAATGGGGATATAATATATATGTATAGCGATATAATGGGGATATAATATATATGTATAGCGATATAATGGGGATATAATATATATGTATAGCGATATAATGGTGATATAATATATATGTATAGCGATATAATGGTGATATAATATATATGTATAGTGATATAATGGTGATATAATATATGTATAGGGATATAATGGTGATATAATATATATGTATAGCGATATAATATATATGTATAGCGATATAATGGTGATATAATATATATGTATAGTGATATAATGGTGATATAATATATATGTATAGCGATATAATGGTGATATAATATATATGTATAGTGATATAATGGTGATATAATATATGTATAGGGATATAATGGTGATATAATATATATGTATAGCGATATAATATATATGTATAGCGATATAATGGTGATATAATATATATGTATAGCGATATAATGGTGATATAATATATATGTATAGCGATATAATGGGGATATAATATATATGTATAGCGATATAATGGGGATATAATATATATGTATAGCGATATAATGGTGATATAATATATATGTATAGCGATATAATGGTGATATAATATATATGTATAGGGATATAATGGGGATATAATATATATGTATAGGGATATAATGGGGATATAATATATATGTATAGCGATATAATGGGGATATAATATATATGTATAGCAATATAATGGGGATATAATATATACGTATAGCGATATAATGGGGATATAATATATATGTATAGGGATATAATGGTGATATAATATATATGTATAGCAATATAATGGGGATATAATATATACGTATAGCGATATAATGGGGATATAATATATATGTATAGCGATATAATGGTGATATAATATATATGTATAGCGATATAATGGTGATATAATATATATGTATAGCGATATAATGGTGATATAATATATATGTATAGCGATATAATATATATGTATAGTGATATAATGGTGATATAATATATGTATAGTGATATAATGGTGATATAATATATATGTATAGCGATATAATGGTGATATAATATATATGTATAGTGATATAATGGTGATATAATATATATGTATAGCGATATAATGGTGATATAATATATATGTATAGCGATATAATGGGGATATAATATATATGTATAGCGATATAATGATGATATAATATATATGTATAGCGATATAATGGGGATATAATATATATGTATAGTGATATAATATATATGTATAGTGATATAATGGTGATATAATATATATGTATAGCGATATAATGGGGATATAATATATATGTATAGCGATATAATATATATGTATAGCGATATAATGGGGATATAATATATATGTATAGCGATATAATGGGGATATAATATATATGTATAGTGATATAATGGTGATATAATATATATGTATAGCGATATAATGGTGATATAATATATATGTATAGCGATATAATGGTGATATAATATATATGTATAGCGATATAATGGGGATATAATATATGTATAGCGATATAATGGTGATATAATATATATGTATAGCGATATAATGGGGATATAATATATATGTATAGCGATATAATGGTGATATAATATATATGTATAGTGATATAATGGTGATATAATATATATGTATAGTGATATAATGGTGATATAATATATATGTATAGCGATATAATGGGGATATAATATATATGTATAGCGATATAATGATGATATAATATATATGTATAGCGATATAATGGGGATATAATATATATGTATAGTGATATAATATAGATGTATAGCGATATAATGGTGATATAATATATATGTATAGCGATATAATGGGGATATAATATATATGTATAGCGATATAATGGGGATATAATATATATGTATAGCGATATAATGGGGATATAATATATATGTATAGCGATATAATGGGGATATAATATATATGTATAGCGATATAATGGGGATATAATATATATGTATAGCGATATAATA
Source organism: Pelobates fuscus (assembly GCF_036172605.1). NCBI lineage: Eukaryota > Metazoa > Chordata > Amphibia > Anura > Pelobatidae > Pelobates > Pelobates fuscus. The sequence continues at coordinate 206,640,638 of NC_086323.1, read as the reverse complement.
TATATGTATAGCGATATAATGGTGATATAATATATATGTATAGCGATATAATGGGGATATAATATATATGTATAGCGATATAATGGGGATATAATATATATGTATAGCGATATAATGGTGATATAATATATATATGTATAGCGATATAATGGGGATATAATATATATATGTATAGCGATATAATGGGGATATAATATATATGTATAGCGATATAATGGGGATATAATATATATGTATAGCGATATAATGGGGATATAATATATATGTATAGCGATATAATGGGGATATAATATATATGTATAGCGATATAATGGGGATATAATATATATGTATAGCGATATAATATATATGTATAGCGATATAATGGTGATATAATATATATGTATAGCGATATAATGGGGATATAATATATATGTATAGCGATATAATGGGGATATAATATATATGTATAGCGATATAATGTCGATATAATATATATGTATAGCGATATAATGGGGATATAATATATATATGTATAGCGATATAATGGTGATATAATATATATGTATAGCGATATAATGGTGATAAAATATATATGTATAGCGATATAATGGTGATATAATATATATGTATAGCGATATAATGGTGATATAATATATATGTATAGCGATATAATGGGGATATAATATATATGTATAGCGATATAATGGGGATATAATATATATGTATAGCGATATAATGGGGATATAATATATATGTATAGCGATATAATATATATGTATAGCGATATAATGGTGATATAATATATATGTATAGCGATATAATGGGGATATAATATATATGTATAGCGATATAATGGGGATATAATATATATGTATAGCGATATAATGGGGATATAATATATATGTATAGCGATATAATGTCGATATAATATATATGTATAGCGATATAATGGGGATATAATATATATATGTATAGCGATATAATGGTGATATAATATATATATGTATAGCGATATAATGGTGATAAAATATATATGTATAGCGATATAATGGTGATATAATATATATGTATAGCGATATAATGGTGATATAATATATATGTATAGCGATATAATGGGGATATAATATATATGTATAGCGATATAATGGGGATATAATATATATGTATAGCGATATAATATATATGTATAGCAATATAATGGGGATATAATATATATGTATAGCGATATAATGGGGATATAATATATATGTATAGTGATATAATGGTGATATAATATATATGTATAGCGATATAATGGTGATATAATATATATGTATAGCGATATAATGGTGATATAATATATATGTATAGCGATATAATGGGGATATAATATATATGTATAGCGATATAATGGTGATATAATATATATGTATAGCGATATAATGGTGATATAATATATATGTATAGCGATATAATGGGGATATAATATATATGTATAGCGATATAATGGGGATATAATATATATGTATAGCGATATAATGGTGATATAATATATATGTATAGCGATATAATGGGGATATAATATATATGTATAGCGATATAATGGGGATATAATATATATGTATAGCGATATAATGGGGATATAATATATATGTATAGCGATATAATGGGGATATAATATATATGTATAGCGATATAATATATATGTATAGCGATATAATGGTGATATAATATATATGTATAGCGATATAATGGGGATATAATATATATGTATAGCGATATAATGGGGATATAATATATATGTATAGCGATATAATGTCGATATAATATATATGTATAGCGATATAATGGGGATATAATATATATATGTATAGCGATATAATGGTGATATAATATATATGTATAGCGATATAATGGTGATAAAATATATATGTATAGCGATATAATGGTGATATAATATATATGTATAGCGATATAATGGTCATATAATATATATGTATAGCGATATAATGGGGATATAATATATATGTATAGCGATATAATGGGGATATAATATATATGTGATGTGGAATTATTAAAAATTACTATTGTACTTGTATTGAATTATTGTACTAACTCCATTTTAACCTTATACTGTGACTTCCTCCTCCATTTTGTCCCCCTAACCTGACTTCTTCAATCCTCCATTTTGTCCTCATGACTTAACTTGTTCATTTTAAAACTACATTACGTGACTGAACTTCTCAACCCAATTAGTACAGTAGACAAAGACTGTGTTTTCCTACAAGGACAAATACCAGGAGGTGCTGGTTACTCCTTAAGACTTGCCGGCTACTCCTTAGAATTTGTAAGATAGTATAGTTTGAAGGCCACAGAACACAGTAGTAATGAAATGTTCTATTCATAAGAGACCTTGCACCTGGACATGAAGCCTGATATCATTGACCGTGTAAAATGACGCTTAGGACCCCCTTATCCCCACCCGTGTCCAGAATAATCCCACCTCTGGTGGGTGGACACGGGACTAACCTCTTAATTTTTTTGAACCAATAGGTAAGACACTAACACCGACACTTAACTATTAATCCAATTGATGATGTTTATTTGCTGATATTCTAATAATCAATGATGACGCAAAATGCCTCTTAAAAGGGCCTGCGCGCCCGCTTTTTCTTCACTTGCCAATAAACTTTCTCGAAGTTATTTTAACCTGAACCTTGCGTGTCAGACTTAATTACTTCAGCGTATATACGCAATTTAATTTTATTGATTTGGACAGGAACAGATAGACTTTGAACATTTTGGTTTACTTTCAAAAAGTACCATAACAACTTGGCGCCCAACGTGGGGCATCGGGCTATGTCCGGCCGGTGAGCCGTCCTAAGGAAGACAAGGGTGGACGGAGGAATCCAGGGGGAAGGAAGGGAGATTGATCACCTCCAGATACACGGTAGAGACTTCTGCAGAGCCACCGGTACGTTCCGGCCCCTTTGATTGACCCGTCCACGTGTCTGTGACTGCTTCCCGGGAGGACATCAAAGACAGGTAATATCTTGCCCGGTGTCTCGTTACTCACTTGTTTACCTGCATTTTAGTCTATCTGTTGCCTGGGTGTGTTTGAATTGTGTTTGAATTGTTTGCCTGTTTCCCCATTTTGAGATAAAGGGGGGGTGGACCTGCAGGGGATTTGCCTGGGGTTCTGTCTTGCTTGTTTTCCCCTTTTTGGGATAAAGGGGGGTGGACCTGTGGGGATTTGCCTGGGTCTTCGGTTTGTCTGCTTATCTGTTTGTATTTTGCCCCTTTTTTGGGATAAAGGGGGGTGGACCTGTGGATGTGTTCCTGGGGGTCTTCTGTTGCCTGTTTTACAGTCTAGCTAGCGTTTTGGTAACCCACAGCTTCGGCTGAGGGGAGTCCGGTTTTGGTAACCCACAGCTTCGGCTGAGGGGAGTCCGGTTTTGGTAACCCACAGCTTCGGCTGAGGGGAGTCCGGTTTTGGTAACCCACAGCTTCGGCTGAGGGGAGTCCGGTTTTGGTAACCCACAGCTTCGGCTGAGGGGAGTCCGGTTTTGGTAACCCACAGCTTCGGCTGAGGGGAGTCCGGTTTTGGTAACCCACAGCTTCGGCTGGGGGGGAGTCCGGTTTTCTTTGGTAACCACAACCCTGAGCGCTGGGGCTTGTGGAATTCCAGTTTTCTGTTTTATTTGTGAGGGAGGCATATGGATTTCGGACCGGTGTTAGTTGTTATCCTTGGCCGTTGGTAGTAAGATACTACGGGATTGAGGGAGGTGACTTTGGAGTAAGCACACGAGTAAAGGAAAGGAATTACTGTTGATTTCATTTGAACTGTGATGCATGCACTGTATTTCAACTGTATTGTTGTCTTGTCTGTTTAATTAGGAGTCTCATGAACTCCTGTGTCTGTCTCTAAGGATTTTCCTTGTCTTTCACCTTTTCTATACTTCCTATATTATTATACTATCCACTCCCATTCCTCTTAAAAGAGAAGTGATTGGTCACACACTTCTCACCTCGCTCCAATCCGTGTCTACCACCCCGGGTAGGCGGATTCAGTGACTAGTCTACGTTTTGGGAAGACGCACCTGAGAAAGTCCCACGGTCCTCGGGTGGCAGTCGAGCATTGTAGACGTTCTTGTTCAGTCTCTCTCTCTCTCTCTCTACATCCAGGACGCTGGTATAGGGGTAAAGGGATTATGGGACAGGATTTAAGCAAGCCCAGTAAGGGCTGGTTAGCATGTGATTTGGTAGAAAACAGAGAGGGTGAGGAGATGGTTAAAGGTGTTGAAAAGATTGCAAAAGTATGTAAAATTACTGTACCAACGGGTGGAAGATTGCAACCAGAAAGTTGGCGCAAGTTACTGGCAGAAATGAAAGGCAAGCTTACAGATAATGGTTTATTAAAGACTGCTGAAGCATGGTACAGAGTAGCGAAGGCTATTCAGCTAGAAGGTTGGGTTGAGGAAGAGATAAATCACAAAGGTGTGAAATTGTTTGTGTATCATAATAACTGTGTTGCTGGGGTTTACCCTCAGCCAGCGCCCCAAAGTGGCGCCCAGGGGACGTCTATCCCCAAGGTTCAGTCAGCAGTAGGTGATAGCCAGCTGACTATGTTCCCCACTCCCAATCCTCCTAACACCCATCCCGTCACCTCCCCTGTCTGCCCGGTCCTGAATTCTGATGGATCTTTCTTTTCCCCCTCCCCGCCTCTAACATTCCCATCATCCTCATCCATCCCTACGCTACCTGCTGTACCTCCCCCTAAAATCTCACCTGCCATTCCTTCCCTACACTCTCTCTCCGTTAATGATCCCCTCCCCTCTTCCTCCGCCCAACTAACCGCCTCCTCCACCCTTGTCCCGGCTCCTCCCTCTACACCCACCCCTACCAATCCCTCTCCGTTCCCTCCCATCTCCACCCCAGCTCAATACCCCACCTCCTTCCCCTCCCCAGCCTGGCCCAACCCCTTCCCATATCCCATGGCCCTGCCCTATCCCGGATATCCACTCCCCACCCCCCAAGCCACTCCCCAGGTTCCGGTCATGCCCAGTCCGACACAGTCTGCCCCGGATGTGCCCTCTTCCAACATGGCCGCTGCTTCTTCCCTTAACCCTAATGTAGTACCTTCTCCGGCCACCAATATGGCGGCCCCCAGTTCGGCCCTGATGCCGGTAATCCCCGGTGACTACCTATCCCCAGGTTATGACTCACTAGCCACCCCTGCATCTGGGGCTCGTTCCCAACCACCGATCCTTTCACCTCATTCGGGCCCTGCACCACGCAAAAGAGCCAATATTATAGAATTCGATGATGACGAGATGGACAGGGTGTCCCATGTCTCATCGGAGCTTGCCGCGGGAGCCCCAACTCATCGTTCTATCGATGACCCCTTTGGCCACAAGGGTCGGGGAGAACAGGCCCCTCCTAAATATGTTGCTTTCAATCCCACTCAAGCTAGTGCTCTAATGAAATCACTCCCCGACCCAGAAAAACAGCCTATGCCCTTCTACCGAGGGGTAGTTCAAATTCAAAAGACTTATTCCGCCGCATGGCGTGATCTACTGAGTATTTGTGCTATTAAAGCAGGGGATGCATATTGGCCGAGCATGGCCCGACACCTCAGTACTGATCTACTCAGCAGTGATGTTGATTACCCCTCTGGAGTAACTTTTTGCACTCAACTAAGAGAATGGGCTAAGGACAAACTTGCGGATCAGGCTGCTGGCCTTACTGATGTCATTCAAGAAAAAGGAGAATCAGTGGAAAGGTTTCATGCAAGACTGTACCAAATGTTCACAGATTTGGGGTTTGATCTCACTGACAAGATTCATTCACAAATGTTGTCCGGTGCGTTTGTCCAAGGTGTTAAAGACCCAATACGAAAGGGAATCATTGCCGCACGCCCCGAATATAAGGTTGTTCCCCTAGATACTTTACTCCTAGTTGCTAGGGGCCTAGAGTCTGCCCAGACCCTTAGAAGGCCAAATTCTGCTCCCCTCATGGTGGCACGCACTACCCCTATTCCCAAGGGTACCAGACCAGAGGAAGGTGTTTGTTTTAATTGCAAGGTCAAAGGGCATTTTAAAAGTGATTGCCCGGAACCCAAGAGAGAGCCAAGAAAGCCACACAGGCCTGCCCCGGCCCCTAAGGCCGAGAAGGAGGTTCCAATAATTGAGGAACCAGATGACTAGGAAATTGGCAAGCCTGTGTCATTAACCCCTGTTATGGCAGTGTCTACAGGGGATAAGGGGGGGCCACTTGCTACAGTAACTTTGCCTATTGAAGGCCACCCTACCACATTTCTTGTTGACACAGGTGCAGCCCGTAGTGTTCTAAGAGAACAAGACCTGCCAGACCCATCTTTCCTGTCCAATATTGATGTCTCTTGTGTTGGAGTGGATGGCCAGCCAAGACACAGCCCTTTAACAACTCCACTACGAGTTGGCTCTAGCCTGCTTGCTCGTTTTGTGGTATCCTCCACTTGCCCAATTAACCTGTTAGGTGCTGATGTTCTCTCCCGCCTGCAGGCATCCATCACCTTCACCCCAGATGGGCAAATAGAAATGACTACACCCCTATCTGAACCAGACACCTCAGCCTTGTGCTCCTTGCCTCTGATGCTACATTTGGAAAAGCCCCGTGAGAAGGCAGCAGAATTAAAGTCCAATTTCCCAGAGGTATTAAAAACACAGGTGCCCGCCAAGTTATGGTCCTCAGGCCCAGAGGACATAGGTCACCTGAATGTTCCCCCTGTGGTGGTTAAGCTTATTTTAGGAGCTAAGTTACCGAGAAAACCACAATATCCATTGAAACCAGCACAGGCTGTTGCCATTTCTACCCACATCAAGGCACTCTTGGAGAAGGGTGCTCTAGTGAAATGTAAATCTGAATGTAACACCCCATTATTCCCTGTGAAAAAGAAAACTCCAAAAGGTGAGCCAGAGAAGTACAGGATGGTTCAGGATCTCCGTGCTGTCAATGAAGCTACCGTCCTGGACACCCCTCTTGTACCAAATCCCCATACTCTGCTCTCTGGAGTCCCACCATCTGCAAAATTTTTCACAGTCATTGACCTAGCAAATGCCTTTTTCAGTGTCCCACTGGACCCATCCTGCCAATACCTGTTTGCTTTCACTCATGAAATGCAACAGTATACCTGGACTGTTATGCCCCAAGGGGCACAAAATTCACCAAGTCAATTTGCAAAGGCCATGGCCACCATCCTTGACCCATGGCAAGCTGAGCACCCAGAAGTTGTTCTGCTTCAGTATGTGGATGATTTGCTGCTCTGTGGAGATGACATACCCACTACTGAAGAATGCTCAATTAGTCTGCTTTGTTATTTGGCAGAACAAGGATGCAAAGCTTCGCTCACCAAGCTACAGTTCTGCCAACCTTCAGTAATTTTCCTTGGACATTGCCTATCTCAAGGTACCAGACATCTTACTCGGGACCGGGTAAGAGCTGTGCTGGATATTCCGCCTCCAAGGACTTCTAAGTCTCTTCATGCCTTCCTAGGCCTCATTTCCTACTGCAGAGCATGGATCCCAGAGGCCTCCCTGCTCATGCAACCTCTCTATGACGCACTTAAGTCTGACCCTTTCTGCTTAACTAATGAAGCTCTGGACAATTTCAATGCTCTCAAACGTGCCATTGCTTCTGCTCCTGCCTTGGGCCTACCTGACTACTCCAAACCTTTCAAATTATTTGTCTCTGAAAGACAGGGCCATGCAACAGGAGTTCTCACCCAAACTAATGACTTAAGAGGCCGCCAGAGGCCTATTGGATATTTCTCATGTCAACTGGACATTGTGGCCAGAGGGACTCCCTCCTGTCTCAGGGCTGTTTTTGCTGCAAGAGAACTAATTGAAAGAACCTCAGACCTGGTCCTTGGCCACCCTTTGGTTGTTTTGGCCCCTCATGACATCTCTGCCATCATCAACCAAGTCCAGCTTAAGCACGTGTCTCCGGCCAGACACCTGCGCCTACAGTGTCATCTTCTCTTGCCTGACAACATTTCCATCCAAAGATGTCAAGTGCTTAATCCGTCCACTCTTCTTCCACTCCCTGAGGGGGGTATCTATTATGGATTTATCACAGATGAAACCTACATCTACCTGCTCTGTGGATGTATCAAGAAAGTCATGCATCCACATTTGTCATTTTATGAAGATGAGACACCTCTTTGTGAAGGCCCGGATTACGCCTTCTGCACCATGTGGTACAAGCCGAACATTACTCCTGAACCTTGCTATGAAGATGAGCTTTACCACTGGACCGATGTAAAGCTCACTGCACAAGACTTCTATTGTGACTCTGAAGGCAATAGCATGGTCTTGATCCAGCTACCTCAACAACTTAACTACCTTTACCGTCATTGGGATACTGCTATCCCACATATTCCTGTTACCAAGTTGAAGACAAGGTCATGGAATGATCTTGGGCCCATGGCAAAACTATGGGCCACCATGAATGAAGAACAGCTACAGGAAAATGGTATTGTCAAATACCCAACAACTGACCTTCTAGAAGCATGGCCGCGCCATTTCCTGGAAAAGGAATTTCAAGATCTGGTCATAAAGAATGATTATGACCCAGAAACACCTCATGACTGTTTTGAACAGATGAAAATGGAAACAGTGCACTTACCAACTGTGCATGAGAACCCATTACCAGATCCGGATTTTACCCTGTTTGTGGACGGATCAAGATATGCCGATGAAGGAGGAACATATCACACAGGATATGCCGTAACCACAACAGATGAAGTTATCAAATCATCATCCTTACCGCCAGCAATGTCTGCGCAAGAAGCTGAATTACAGGCTCTGACTTCAGCATGCAAAATTTCTAAAGGAAAACGTGCCAACATCTATACAGACTCAAGATACGCTCTGGGTGTGGCACATGACTTCGGCCTAATTTGGAAGACAAGAGGATTTCTTACCACCGCCGGTACACCAGTCAAACACAGCACTGCAATCAAGGAGCTAATGGATGCCCTCCTACTCCCCAAGGAAGTGGCCGTTTTGAAAGTCAAGGCCCATGGGAAATTGGATACAGAAGAAGCAAAGGGCAACCATTTGGCTGATCAGGCTGCTAAGTTAGCGGCCAGGGATCTACAGGAAGTGGATGAAGAAGTGTCCGGACAAGAAGAAGAAGAAGTCCCTATTTTTGCTCTGCAAACTCTTCCTACTGATTTGCGAATTTTACAAGAACAGCAAGCTGCAGTCACTCCTGAAGAAATCCAGAAATGGAAAAAGAAAGGAGCTGTCCAAAAGGACGGAATATATTACAACAACTTCAAATTTTGTCTTCCCAGAAATTTATACCCAGCAGTGGTCCAATGGGCACATGGGCCTGCACACCTGTCAAAAGAACTGATGGCCGCCCTCATACAGAAGTATTATGAAGCACCTGGAATCACAACATTGATCAATAGCTTTTGCAAGGCCTGTGTCATTTGTGCAAAATGCAATCCAGGAAGACCAATTAAGGTGCCTGCGAAACACCTGGCAAAGCCCATGTACCCCTTCCAGCGAATTTAAATTGACCACATCCAAATGCCCAAGAGTGGGCCCCATGAATATGCACTAGTAATAGTGGACATGTTCTCAGGCTGGCCAGAAGCCTACCCAGTGGCCAATATCACTGCAAAAACAACCGCAAAGCGCCTACTTACAGATATTGTATGTAGATTCGGACTCCCAGAAGTTATTGAGAGTGATCAAGGCCCAGCCTTTACAGCAACTGTGACTAAAGAAATTTGGACTGCTCTAGGGGTGACTCTAGCCTTCCATACCCCTTACCACCCACAAAGTAGTGGTAAAGTGGAGCGCATGAATGGCACTCTAAAAACTAGAATGTTAAAAATGTCACAAGAAACAAAGATGCCCTGGCCAGAAAGCCTACCAATAGCTCTATTTAGTGTTAGGCACACACCTAGAGGGAAGCATTCACTGTCCCCATATGAGGTTCTATTTGGGACAGCACCCAGACTAGGTTGTTATTATCCGCAGCAGTTGCAACTCCAATCAGATGTTTTAGTAGACTATGTAACTGAACTTGCAAATGTCCTAAACAAAATACATGCCCAAGTTTTCTCTTCAATTCCAGATCCCGAATTGGATACAGGTTCCCATAACCTACTTCCCGGAGATTGGATCCTGGTCAAGAAGTTTGTGCGGAAAAATACCCTGGAACCAAGATTTGACGGTCCATTCCAAGTTCTCCTGATTACCGCAACCTCCGTCAAATTGGCCGGTAGGCCAAATTGGACCCACGCTTCCCACTGCAAGAAATCTCCTGCCCCAGAGGAAGCAAATATCGCACAAACATGTATCTCTGGTACATCTTCTCCTTAATTAGCCTTATGAAGGCCCAGCAAGTAGCCATTACCAAAGACATTAGTGGGTACACCTTCTGGTATAATTCATCATGTACCCAGGTGGCTACTTATACCTTTGACTACTGTGATATTGTAGAATGCCCATTTCCCACACCACAAATCCAGAGCATCTATAGAGATATCCCTCATTCGAAAGACCCATATGTTTGTGTAGTTGACAAACAATGGGGGCACAATTGTGATCACTGGGGGGCGGCGGGATGGAATGCCGGGCCTGCCTGGGGTTACAAACCAAAAAGTGCCGTATCTAAAGTAGATGATCATGGTAGATCCCTCCTCCAGAGGATGACTTTGAGAAAGCCTGGGGGGAGTACACCAATGAAATTAATTCTTAATATTGAGCATCCAAGCCCAACAGATGCAGACCAGTATGTGATGGGGATGTATTGGAAAAAGGGTTCCTATAAAAAGGTTTCTACCTTAAAGATATGTGCAACTCTTCTGAGTGGCAAGGGGCCACCCATATGGTCCCTAACCCATTAAAACCTCATATCCAGACCTTTCAAGACATGATGGCCATTGCTAACCCCACTTTTGAAGATACCATGGCCGCTGAAACAGGTTTTAATGATGTAAATTTATGGTTAGAATGGATGAAATATAATGCCAATAAGCATAATAGAACCGCATGTTATGTGTGTGGCGGTGCCCGGCCTCACCTGGGTACCATGCCTTTAATCCTACCAGTAGATATAGAAGAATGTGTTTTAAGCCTTTTTGCTTATCACTATAATTTTAACAGGTCCATATGTATTGCATGGACAAAGGAGTATCCTCTCCTAACCCAGGATGTCAAACCCCCTGATGGTATTACCGTATATAAAGGTAATTACACTTGCTATGCCATGTACGATGGTATTGGTAAATTTGTAGGTAACTTTTCCAAAGGTTATTGTGCTACATACAGAACTGTCCCTGTACGTTTACTGCAGCATCACACTAGGTCATTAGGAGATATTTACTGGTTGTGTGGGGATTTACAGTTAAGATCCAGAATGGACACAGCGTGGTGGGGGGAGTGTACGTTGACTAAGGCCATTATGCCTATACACATTATCTCTGACACACACCTCAACACCCATGGGCCCAGCCACACTAAGATTAAACGTGAAGCCCCAGTAAAAGGAAGTTTTGACCCTCACATTTACATTGATGCCATTGGGGTGCCTAGGGGGGTACCCAATGAGTTTAAAGCAAGAGATGAGGTTGCTGCAGGATTTGAATCAATATTTACCATAGTTACTGCAAACAAGAATTTAAACTGGATAAATTATATTTATTACAACCAACAGCGTTTCGTTAATTACACCAGAGACGCCCTCCAGGGGTTGGCCGAACAGCTGCAGGCCACATCCCAAATGACTTTTCAGAATAGAATGGCCCTAGATATGATCTTAGCAGAGAAAGGAGGGGTTTGTAAAATTTTGCCCGACACTATGACATGTTGTACATATATCCCAGAAAATACAGGCCCTAATGGTAAAGTTACATTAGCCATAGAAAAATTAAATGATCTGTCTGAAGAGTTAAAAAGGAATTCTGGGATAAAAGATCCTTGGGAAAGATGGTTTGGTTGGATGACAGGATGGCAAAAGGCTTTAATGCAGATTGGTATGGCTATACTAATTTTTCTTTTTCTTTTTGCTCTTCTCTTTTGTTGTGTCCTCCCATGTCTGAGAAAATCCCTCATGAAGACTGTTGACCAAACGGCACCCACTTTCACCCATCTCGAAGTTGATGACCACGACTTCCAAGACATCAACTCACCCTGTCTACCGCTGCAAACAATCCCTTTCGTTGATAAAGTGCAGGAATTCTAGGAAGGGACTAGCTTAGGGACAGCATCTGTCAGTGAATGGTAAAGGCCCCGTGTTGGAGAAGTGGTGGATTAGCTGCCATGGGATACCCATGGGTGTGAAGTGTTCGAGAGCCATACTGATGGATGAGTTAGCCTATTAGGGTCAGCTCTAGGGACAGACTTGCACTTTGCATTAACATCTAGCCAGCGGCCACGGGGTTTCTGTGCCTTTGGGTTAACACGTCTTCTGATACTAACATAATAAAGTTTTTATCTCTTAGAATCTAACATTTCATAGGGGGGACTGATGTGGAATTATTAAAAATTACTATTGTACTTGTATTGAATTATTGTACTAACTCCATTTTAACCTTATACTGTGACTTCCTCCTCCATTTTGTCCCCCTAACCTGACTTCTTCAATCCTCCATTTTGTCCTCATGACTTACCTTGTTCATTTTAAAACTACATTACGTGACTGAACTTCTCAACCCAATTAGTACAGTAGACAAAGACTGTGTTTTCCTACAAGGACAAATACCAGGAGGTGCTGGTTACTCCTTAAGACTTGCCGGCTACTCCTTAGAATTTGTAAGATAGTATAGTTTGAAGGCCACAGAACACAGTAGTAATGAAATGTTCTATTCATAAGAGACCTTGCACCTGGACATGAAGCCTGATATCATTGACCGTGTAAAATGACGCTTAGGACCCCCTTATCCCCACCCGTGTCCAGAATAATCCCACCTCTGGTGGGTGGACACGGGACTAACCTCTTAATTTTTTTGAACCAATAGGTAAGACACTAACACCGACACTTAACTATTAATCCAATTGATGATGTTTATTTGCTGATATTCTAATAATCAATGATGACGCAAAATGCCTCTTAAAAGGGCCTGCGCGCCCGCTTTTTCTTCACTTGCCAATAAACTTTCTCGAAGTTATTTTAACCTGAACCTTGCGTGTCAGACTTAATTACTTCAGCGTATATACGCAATTTAATTTTATTGATTTGGACAGGAACAGATAGACTTTGAACATTTTGGTTTACTTTCAAAAAGTACCATAACATATGTATAGCGATATAATGGGGATATAATATATATGTATAGCGATATAATATATATGTATAGCGATATAATGGTGATATAATATATATGTATAGCGATATAATGGGGATATAATATATATGTATAGCGATATAATGGGGATATAATATATATGTATAGCGATATAATGGGGATATAATATATATGTATAGCGATATAATGTCGATATAATATATATGTATAGCGATATAATGGGGATATAATATATATATGTATAGCGATATAATGGTGATATAATATATATGTATAGCGATATAATGGTGATAAAATATATATGTATAGCGATATAATGGTGATATAATATATATGTATAGCGATATAATGGTGATATAATATATATGTATAGCGATATAATGGGGATATAATATATATGTATAGCGATATAATGGGGATATAATATATATGTATAGCGATATAATATATATGTATAGCGATATAATGGGGATATAATATATATGTATAGCGATATAATGGGGATATAATATATATGTATAGTGATATAATGGTGATATAATATATATGTATAGCGATATAATGGTGATATAATATATATGTATAGCGATATAATGGTGATATAATATATATGTATAGCGATATAATGGGGATATAATATATATGTATAGCGATATAATGGTGATATAATATATATGTATAGCGATATAATGGGGATATAATATATATGTATAGCGATATAATGGTGATATAATATATATGTATAGCGATATAATGGTGATATAATATATATGTATAGTGATATAATGGTGATATAATATATATGTATAGTGATATAATGGTGATATAATATATATGTATAGCGATATAATGGGGATATAATATATATGTATAGCGATATAATGATGATATAATATATATGTATAGCGATATAATGGGGATATAATATATATGTATAGTGATATAATATATATGTATAGCGATATAATGGTGATATAATATATATGTATAGCGATATAATGGGGATATAATATATATGTATAGCGATATAATGGTGATATAATATATATATGTATAGCGATATAATGGGGATATAATATATATATGTATAGCGATATAATGGGGATATAATATATATGTATAGCGATATAATGGGGATATAATATATATGTATAGTGATATAATATATATGTATAGTGATATAATATATATGTATAGCGATATAATATATATGTATAGCGATATAATATATATGTATAGCGATATAATGGGGATATAATATATATGTATAGCGATATAATATATATGTATAGCGATATAATGGGGATATAATATATATGTATAGTGATATAATGGTGATATAATATATATGTATAGCGATATAATGGTGATATAATATATATGTATAGCGATATAATGGTGATATAATATATATGTATAGCGATATAATGGGGATATAATATATATGTATAGCGATATAATGGGGATATAATATATATGTATAGCGATATAATGGGGATATAATATATATGTATAGCGATATAATGGGGATATAATATATATGTATAGCGATATAATGGGGATATAATATATATGTATAGCGATATAATATATATGTATAGCGATATAATGGTGATATAATATATATGTATAGCGATATAATGGGGATATAATATATATGTATAGCGATATAATGGGGATATAATATATATGTATAGCGATATAATGGGGATATAATATATATGTATAGCGATATAATGTTGATATAATATATATGTATAGCGATATAATGGGGATATAATATATATATGTATAGCGATATAATGGTGATATAATATATATGTATAGCGATATAATGGGGATATAATATATATATGTATAGCGATATAATGGTGATATAATATATATGTATTGCGATATAATGGTGATAAAATATATATGTATAGCGATATAATGGTGATATAATATATATGTATAGCGATATAATGGGGATATAATATATATGTATAGCGATATAATATATATATATGTATAGCGATATAATATATATATATGTATAGCGATATAATATATTTGTTTTAAGGGCTCATGACAGTACAGAAGATACAAACACTGATAAGTGTAGGATGGTATTAAAAGAGCAAGTCGGTTGTGGTGTGCCGGAACCGACGATGAGGTAGGCCTGTAAATAAAGAGGGCAAAAGTAGAAAATCAAATTTTTTACATACCAGCAATATACATACTTTAACCAGACATGTCTTGAAAGGCATTTCTTACTTCTTGTACCGGGTTAGGTATGTATCTAGAGTAAGCCGATGATTTCCAGCGCCCTAGTGACTTGATAACATGAACTGGAATGTTTGCACTGGATGCTGTGGAGGCCGCTCCTATGCGGAAGGAGTGGCCCGAATAGTTAGCTGATTTGAGGCCCAGCTGTGTAAGTAAAGACCTGACGTGTGTCATAAAGGTGGTGGTAGTGAGTACCGAACCTTGTAGACTGAAAGTGGTTGAGATGGTGGTTCGTTGTTATGCTGGGTATATGAGTCCAGTAGTTTGACGGGGCTCCACCTGTTGTGAGTAGGATAGTACTTAACCTCTACTGAAAGTGCATGTTGACTGGTTTTGGAGTGAGGCAGAGTCAAGATATAATAGTCCATGTGTTTTGTTAAGTGTGAATGAAGTAGGATGTGAGTGGACTGTGTTGTGCTGATGGCGGTAAATTCTCTTGGTCTCCAGAAACCATAAACAAGGCTACGTATATGGCGGTTTTAACGATGAGGTTTGTGTTGTTGGCAAAGGGTTTAAATCTAGTGAATTGTATAAGTCTTTAAAAATATGGAAATCTATGGGTAGCCTCTGGGCCGTACGTGGGGGTTCGGATCTCTGAATACCCCTAAGGATGTTCTTAATTGGTAGGAGGACACTTGATTTGTCTGGTTGTAAAGTTAGCATGTGATGTTGGATGCCTGTCAGATATGGTTTGATTGTGTTGTATGATAGTTTGAGTTTGAGGTGGCAAAAAGAAGCAAAGCCCAACCAGGATGTCACGATGAAAGGTTGTAAGATGTTGTGTTCAGAAAGGAATCTTTAAATCAAATGAAAGCTCTATCGTAAGTTTCCCGGGTATTAGTAGACAGTGCTAATTGGGACAATGTTCTGCTATGTTGCATAATAGCATCTAGTCCATTACTAGATGGTGGAATAGTGGGGTGTTCGTGGCTGTGAGTGCGGCTGACGGGAGTATTTGGCGAAAAGCCTGGAAAAAGCGAGACAAATTGTCAGCAGCAGTGTTACATACACCTGGAACATGAATACAAAACAAGAGAAAATTATGACATGCAGCCAGCCAAGTGAGTTTCCTCAAGAATCTCATAATAGTCAGTGATGTGGATCGGCCTTGTTTATAATGTGACAAGTTACTTGGTTGTCTGAGTAGCAACGTACAGACGAACCTGCCCATAAATGCACCCATGCCACGGCAACCGTCACGATGGGATATATCTCAAACAGAGCTGAGGTAGTGGAAAAACCCTCCAGGTCCTGAACTTCTGAAGGCCAGCTGCCCCAAAGCTATTCGTTCCTGAAAAATTGCTGCAAAACCTGTGGTAGACGCCGCGTCTGACCCAATGGTAGGTGAGGAGTCAGACAATTTTGGAAGGAACATGCTTTTACCATTCAAGGTGGTTAAAAATTTTCTCCACATAATTACGCCTGCCGTGGCTTGGGTATCCAGGGGTGACCTGTGTCCATCATGTCTAAAAGTGGGAAACATGTAAAGGAGTTGTGAGATGAAAGCCCGGCCTTGAGGTATGATGCGAATGGTAAAATTCAGTGACCCAAGCAGAGACTGTAATTCTTACGGTTGCAAGTACCGAGTTGTATGTAGAGATTATGTTGATCAGAATGTTTTCTACCTTGGGCGTGGCAGGCTAGCTTGCATGGTGGCTGAGTCTAGTATGATACCCAGGAATGTGATGAAGGTATCTGGTCCTTCAGTCTTGGTGGAGGAGACTGGGACACCCACCTGTTCGAATAGACTGATGGTTTCTTTTAGGCTACTGGGAGGGGAAATATTCTCCTCGACCAGTAAGAAATCATCCAGACAATGTATAACTGTAGGGCATCTGGCTATATTCAATAAAACCAGCATAGGGTTTCGGCGAATACGTCGAAAATGGCCGGACTACTTTGGAACCTAAATGTTAAACGTGAGCAAAATAGTAGTTCCCTGCCCACTTGATACCATGCAGGTGACACAGTGTAGGGTGGATAGGCAGTAACTTGAAAGCATTGTGATATCAGTCTTACTGAGCCATGCTCCGGCCCCTGCCTGCATGATAGCCGTAATGGCGTGATCTATGGTGGAATATTGCAGTGAAAATTCCTCAGAGGGTATGAGGGAGTTCAGACTAGGAGTGGCAGAGGTGTGAGGTGTTGATAGATCAATGATAAGTCTGTTTGTGAGAAGATTTCCCCGTGACAATACCGATGGGGTTTGTCTGCCATGTGGTGAACGGAGGGGACTGGAAAGGCCCCCATAGGAAGTCCTCTGCCACTTCCTGGCTATGAGTGTCTCCACCGCTGTAGGGTTTGTTGTGCGGATTGTAAATTAGGACATTCCAGGATTCCGGAAGGCATGTGTATGAGGCCTGTGTGAATCCTTCTGATAGACCAGAGATAATGAATTCCACCAAATGTCTAGATGGATGATGTGGCAGTAATGTCGTAAGTACAGAAATGTTTATTGATGTTAAGTATAGTTTTGGGATACATTTTATTTGGACACAGATTTAGCATGTGCCCTGAAACAGATGGCTGGAGAAAGTGATTGCAACTCAACCAGTGCTGGAGGGGTCGCAGTGGCCGACCCAGCCATGGTAAGGGGTGTAGTGACCGATTCCCCAGGGGTGATACTGGCAGGCTAACTAGGCCTGAAAGGCGAAAAATTAATCTTGTTTTGTGACAGGTGAGGCCCTGCTAGTTGCCAAGTGGCTATGAGAGGCTCTGTCTATGAGTTGGCGCGAGGGGTTATTGAGGCCACCCGTCGTAGTGGCAGGAATCGTAGGCCTCTCGGTGATAGTAAAAGAAAACAGGGGGAGGGAGTGACAGGTGAGGCCCTCTCTATAATATTGCGAGGCGGCTAACTCACGTGTGGCCCGATGGCGTTTGCCTCCGAAACGTTGAGGCGGGGTGTTGGCCTCGCGGACCACTAAACGATAGGCAGAAATGCCAAGAAGGGAGGTACCTATTTGGGCCTATACCCCTAACTTGCCAGTACTCTATGTCCTAGAAGAATGAAACGTAAGTGAACTACAACGTGAGCAGGCTTACATACCTGCTAGTATGTATGAAGTTTTGAGATTCGACAGGTATGAAAACCTGGATAAACCTAAAAAGGGATAGAGTGAGAATGGATCCTGTGAGACCTGTGTAATATAGGCTGGGATTAGGGCTTCTAGCAGTATGTGTGGGAGGTGTAAAATCTATGAGTATGATAGTGACATGACTGCCCATGCTTGGTGACAAGCGTTACGCTGAGTCCGATACCTGGCAGCAGGGGATTGGCCGTGTAATGTGTATATATGGAAGGTGATCAGATGATATGCATGTCACTAAACTGATCTGGGAATGAAAGGGACTTTTTAATGTGAAGTGACAATATGCAGAATCCTAAATGTTGCTGTAAAGTGACGTATGAATGTATGAACCAGAAACGTGTGATTCAAAAACCGAAAGTCTTGTGAGACGTATATGCCGTGTTCTTGAATACTCGTGTTACGTCGTCTGAGTGTGTCAAGAAAAGGCCTGAGTTTGTAAATGCCATGTGAAATGACAATCTATGCAGAAAATGTAACGTGACGTATGAGTGGTTGAACCAATGCGTGTGATTCAACCCGAAACCCTCTGTGGAAGGTAGGACCGTGTTCTTATATACTCGTGGTATATCGTATGATTATGATAAGAAATGGCCTGAATAGTTAGTGCCATGTAATCGTAATGTACATGGTTGTAATAACATCATATCTCCATTATACTCTTTGAAAATAGGACCATGTCCTTGAACTCGTGGTATGTCGTACGAGCATGACAGAAAAAGGAGCCGTAATGTAGGCTAACCATAACAGTAATATACATGTAATCTCTGCATTGTAAAATAAAATAACTATTATTATTAAAACCATATATATATATAATAAGCAAACTGAAACAAAATAGACAACCTAAGATCGTGTAAAATAAGTATTTGAAAGTTTAACCGATTACTGTGCAGGAAACGTATGATTGGTTGGATCAGTACGTGTGATTCAACCCGAGTATGCATGAAAAGGAATTAAATCCTTGTGTCATGGTTAACAACAAAGAAATGAGGCCTGTAACGTAGGCTGATTTAATTGTAATGAAATGGATAATTATAAAAAAAAAAAAACTGCAGTAAGCGTGGGAGTCTAATGTCTATACAGAAATGTTAGCTGGTTTTATACCCTTGATGTAATAAGTGATACCTTAAAAATAGCATGAAAATGGTCTGTCTATTTAACCAAGCAACTTTTTAACCAAATGTAAATACATGAAATGAAAATGTAACTCACGAAAAAGATCTATGTGAATACATAGCAGAATAACCGAATCTTAGTATGAAGGGAAACAGAAGTTAGCATGAATAGCTTAACCGTATGCATTTTAATGCGAACAGCAATCGTGCATAGAATATACTATGAATAAGTGCCGACCAGAAAACACAAACCGAAATGACAATCCTTTAAATGAAAGCAAGGTTGTTTTTTACATGAAATGCAATAATGTCTGAGAAGCTTGTAGTACACTGAATGACTGGTAGGGGTCAGTGTGTAGGCGAAAATGCAGTGGTTCGATGGTTTGTACATGAAATGCAATAATGTCTGAGAAGCCTGTAGTACACCGAATGACCGGTAGGGGTCAGTGTGTAGGCGAAAATGCAGTGGTTCGTTGGTTTGTACATGAAATGCGATAATGTCTAAGAAGCCTGTAGTACACCCAAAGACCGGTAGGGGGTTTAAACGAATGATATGCATGAACATGCAATGGTTTTAGAACAGACTTAGACAAAATGCAGCCGTAAAGTGAGGACCTGACCCGTGCATGGTGCCATGGGACTGATGCCTGGCATAACGGGTAGGTTGACTTACAGTTTGTGAGTCACTTGGACACCATCCATGGCGATGGATTGAAGAAAGAAGGTGGTAGGCCGGAAAAGCCTGACACAGCTCTGCTTAAAAAACCTCATGGAGTAATCAGGTAAAATGGCGTCTGGATGACCTGGAAGTGGAAATGATGCAGCGCTGACCTCGAACGATATGGAGCCAGGTAAGGGGTGTCCCTTAAGTAGGGAAGAGGTGTGTCATACGCCCCTCCCCAGGGGCGTATTAGCCGCGAGGCAAACAAGGCATTTGCCTTGGGCGGCATTTTTCAGGGGGCGGCAAAAAAAGCCGCCCCCAAATGCCCAGGGCAAATGCCTTGTTAGCCTTGCGGCTAACAAGGCATGCTGGGCGGCCGGCGGGCTGCTGGGCAGTGCGGGTAGGTAGGCGGCCGGCGAGGGAGCACTTCCTCTGAGCGGTCTGCTCAGCTCCCTCGCGTGCCGCAGAGTAAAGCTGGGAGCCGGAATATGACGTAATATTCCGGCTCCGCCTCCCAGCCTCACTCTGCGGCGCGCGAGGGAGCTGAGCAGACCGCTCAGAGGAAGTGCTCCCTCGCCGGCCGCCCACCTACCCGCACTGCCCAGCAGCCACTGGGCCACCAGGGAGACAGATACCCCCCCCAGCATTCCCAAAGGTAAGGAGGCTGGGGGGGTTAAATGTAAAAAAAATAATGTATTAAATATGTGAGTGAGTGAGTGTGTTTGTATGTCTGTTAGTGTGTGTGTATGTCTGTTAGTGTGTCTGTGTGTGTGTGTCTGTTAGTGTGTGTATGTCTGTAAGTGTGTGTCTGTTAGTGTGTGTGTGTATGTCTGTTATTGTGTGGGTATGTCTGTTATTGTGTGGGTCTGTGTGTGTCTGTTAGTGTGTGTGTGTTTGTGTGTGTGTGTGTATATGTCAGTGTGTGTGTGTGTGTATGTCTGTTAGTGTGTGTGTGTGTGTGTCAGTGTGTGTGTGTGTATGTCTGTTAGTGTGTGTGTATGTCTGTATGTGTGTGTCTGTTAGTGTGTGTGTGTGTGTGTTTGTAAGTGTGTGTCTGTTAGTGTGTGTTTTAGTGTGTGTGTATGTAAGTGTGTGTGTGTATGTTAGTGTGTGTGTATCTGCTAGTGAGTGTGTGTGTCTGTTAGTGAGTGTGTGCGTATTTGTCAGTGAATGTGTGTGTGAGGCGGGACGGGGGAAGGGTTGGGTGGGGGTGGCGCGGGTGGGGGGAGGGTTGGGTGGGGGTGGCGCGGGCGGGGGGGGAGGGTTGGGTGGGGGTGGCGCGGGCGGGGGGGGAGGGTTGGGTGGGGGTGGCGTGGGCGGGAGGGGGGCGCCTGAGTTTTGTCCTGCCTAGGGCAGCACAAAACCAGGATACACCACTGCCCCTCCCACAATTACAGGCCAAAAGGCCTTAATACATGTATAGCGATATAATGGTGATATAATATATATGTATAGTGATATAATGGTGATATAATATATATGTATAGCGATATAATGGTGATATAATATATATGTATAGCGATATAATGGTGATATAATATATATGTATAGCGATATAATGGTGATATAATATATATGTATAGCGATATAATGGTGATATAATATATATGTATAGCGATATAATGGGGATATACTATATATATGTATAGTGATATAATGGTGATATAATATATATGTATAGTGATATAATATATATGTATAGCGATATAATGGTGATATAATATATATGTATAGCGATATAATGGTGATATAATATATATATGTATAGCGATATAATGGTGATATAATATATATGTATAGCGATATAATGGGGATATAATATATATGTATAGCGATATAATGGTGATATAATATATATGTATAGCGATATAATGGGGATATAATATATATGTATAGCGATATATTGGTGATATAATATATATGTATAGCGATATAATGGTGATATAATATATATGTATAGCGATATAATGGGGATATAATATATATGTATAGCGATATAATGGTGATATAATATATATGTATAGCGATATAATGGTGATATAATATATATGTATAGCGATATAATGGGGATATAATATATATGTATAGCGATATAATGGTGATATAATATATATGTATAGCGATATAATGGTGATATAATATATATGTATAGTGATATAATGGTGATATAATATATATGTATAGCGATATAATGGTGATATAATATATATGTATAGCGATATAATGGTGATATAATATATATGTATAGCGATATAATGGGGATATAATATATATGTATAGCGATATAATGGGGATATAATATATATGTATAGCGATATAATGGTGATATAATATATATGTATAGCGATATAATGGGGATATAATATATATGTATAGCGATATATTGGTGATATAATATATATGTATAGCGATATAATGGTGATATAATATATATGTATAGCGATATAATGGGGATATAATATATATGTATAGCGATATAATGGTGATATAATATATATGTATAGCGATATAATGGTGATATAATATATATGTATAGCGATATAATGGGGATATAATATATATGTATAGCGATATAATGGTGATATAATATATATGTATAGCGATATAATGGTGATATAATATATATGCATAGTGATATAATGGTGATATAATATATATGTATAGCGATATAATGGTGATATAATATATATGTATAGCGATATAATGGTCATATAATATATATGTATAGCGATATAATGGTGATATAATATATATGTATAGTGATATAATGGTGATATAATATATATGTATAGCGATATAATGGTGATGTAATATATATGTATAGTTATATAATGGTGATATAATATATATGTATAGTGATATAATGGTGATATAATATATATATGTATAGCGATATAATGGGGATATAATATATATGTATAGCGATATAATGGTGATATAATATATATGTATAGCGATATAATGGTGATATAATATATATGTATAGTGATATAATGGGGATATAATATATATGTATAGCGATATAATGGTGATATAATATATATGTATAGCGATATAATGGTGATATAATATATATGTATAGCGATATAATGGTGATATAATATATATGTATAGCGATATAATGGTGATATAATATATATGTATAGCGATATAATGGGGATATACTATATATATGTATAGTGATATAATGGTGATATAATATATATGTATAGTGATATAATGGTGATATAATATATATGTATAGCGATATAATGGTGATATAATATATATGTATAGTGATATAATGGGGATATAATATATATGTATAGCGATATAATGGTGATATAATATATATGTATAGCGATATAATGGTGATATAATATATATGTATAGCGATATAATGGGGATATAATATATATGTATAGCGATATAATGGTCATATAATATATATGTATAGCGATATAATGGTGATATAATATATATGTATAGCGATATAATGGGGATATAATATATATGTATAGCGATATAATGGTGATATAATATATATGTATAGCAATATAATGGGGATATAATATATATGTATAGCGATATAATGGGGATATAATATATATGTATAGCGATATAATGGTGATATAATATATATGTATAGCGATATAATGGTCATATAATATATATGTATAGTGATATAATGGTGATATAATATATATGTATAGCGATATAATGGTGATATAATATATATGTATAGCGATATAATGGTGATATAATATATATGTATAGCGATATAATGGTGATATAATATATATGTATAGCGATATAATGGTGATAAAATATATATGTATAGCGATATAATGGTGATATAATATATATGTATAGCAATATAATGGGGATATAATATATATGTATAGCGATATAATGGGGATATAATATATATGTATAGCGATATAATGGTGATATAATATATATGTATAGCGATATAATGGGGATATAATATATATGTATAGCGATATAATGGGGATATAATATATATGTATAGCGATATAATGGGGATATAATATATATGTATAGCGATATAATGGTGATATAATATATATGTATAGCGATATAATGGGGATATAATATATATGTATAGCGATATAATGGTGATATAATATATATGTATAGCGATATAATGGGGATATAATATATATGTATAGCGATATAATGGTGATAAAATATATATGTATAGCGATATAATGGTGATATAATATATATGTATAGCGATATAATGGTGATATAATATATATGTATAGCGATATAATGGGGATATAATATATATGTATAGCGATATAATGGGGATATAATATATATGTATAGCGATATAATGGTGATATAATATATATGTATAGCGATATAATGGGGATATAATATATATGTATAGCGATATAATGGTCATATAATATATATGTATAGTGATATAATGGTGATAAAATATATATGTATAGCGATATAATGGTGATATAATATATATGTATAGCGATATAATGGTGATATAATATATATGTATAGCGATATAATGGTGATATAATATATATGTATAGCGATATTATTATTAGTCCTCCTCCCAGCTCCGCCCTCTCTCCAGCTCCGCAAGTGTTTTGTGCGTCCCGCGCGGAGCGTTGCCATGATAACCCGTGGCAACGCTCTGACGGCCGGGCGTCTCGCGAGATTTACACCGGAACCGGAAGCAGCTGCTGGGAAGGTAAATAACAGCTCGTACCCCCCCCCGCCCACCCCAGGAGCCTGCTTGTAATGCCCCCACCCGGTCCTGGAGGGGGAGGGGGAAGGGGGGTGCATGAACGTTTAGGTGCTATGGGAAGTAAGAGAACATTAGCAGCTGATAAAATCCTCCCTGTGCAGCCTGTAAGCCGGTCTCTCTGCCAGTAAAGCGCTGGGAGAAAGATTGGCCATTTCTGATAATGACCTGAATGTCAGGGTGGGGTTAATGTCGGACAGTGGTTATGGTGCTCTGATTCTGTGCTAGCCCACCTATAGTGTAGACCATTACAGGCTGAGAGCCAAGGTTCTAACAGGGTACCAGGGTTCCATTCCATAGCCCTTCACAGAGATAGTCTAGGACAGGGGTAGGCAACCTACGGCACTAGTGCCATACACGGCACTCGAGGTGTCTTTGCACGGCACTCAAGGCTGCTAGAGCCAAACAGGCTCTGGCCTATCAGGTAAAACTTCAGATATCGGCTAATCCAAAAAGGTGGTGAAGGACAATCCTCAATTTATGCATTGCAGCACGTAGAAGAAGTGATCTCAGATCACTTCGTCCCAGCACTAGTGAATGGGAAACCACACAGTAGTAGAGCAGCACGCAGTTGCAGCTCCTGTCTTTGACATGTACCTGGCCGGCCTGGTCCCCACTGGAACCCAAGGAAGTCACCCACACTGCTAGATATACACAGAAATGCAGAATAACCCTTCCCACCATACAAATAATACAGACAGCCCACACACAAACATACACACAAACGCAACACCACTAACAATCCACATACATGCACACAACCCCACATGCAATACCCCAAACAGCCCCCACACACTACCAAACACACAATGTGACATATCCATACACACACACACAATTCCACAAGCAGCCCCCATACACAGCTTACATTCATATGTATCATACACAATACCATAAATTACTCATGAACATATACAATATAATAGCTCATATACGAAAGGGCCGTCTTTAACACGGGGCAAACGGGGCAGCTGCACCGTGAGCCCTGCTGGCCTCAACTATTTCTCACCCCCCAGCCGCTAATCCGCACACTAAGGAGGCCCACCGGCTGGCCCATGCACAAAGGGCCACCCGGTGGGCTTCTGTCAGCAGAGGTCTGGTTGCGCGCTGAGGCGCTTTAACAGCGCGAGTGGGCCCCTTGCTTTTCGGCAGCAGGCTGGGAGGAAGGGACGGCCGTGCATCACTTCCTCCCACAAAGAGAGGAGCGCGCGGGAAAGAAGAGTAGGCAGAGTGGAGGGGGGCTGGCCGAGAGAGCCAGACCCCAACTCCCAACACCTTCAGCCACCAGCAGGAAAGGTAGGAAACTGGAGGGTGGGTTTAAAAGTGTAAATTCTGAGTGTGTTAGTATGCTTGTGTGTGTGTGTGTGTCATTCTGTGTGTGTCAGTATGCTTGTGTGTGTGTGTGTGTGTGTGTGTGTCATTCTGTTTGTGTCAGTATGTCTGTGTGTGTCAGTATGTCTGTCAGTGTGTGTGTCAGCATATCTGTGTGTGAGTGTCAGCATACCTGTGTGTGTGTCAGCATATCTGTGTGTGAGTGTCAGCATACCTGTGTGTGTGTCAGCGTATCTGTGTGTGAGTGTCAGCATACCTGTGTGTGTGAGTGTCAGCGTGTCTGTGTGTGTGAGTGTCAGCGTGTGTCAGCGTGTCTGTGTGTGTCAGCGTGTCTGTGTGTGTCAGCGTTGGGGTGGAGGACGTGATTGCACACCTGGGAGGGGGGACTGGGTCCAGGGGGCCTCAAGCAAATGCTTTTCCCAGGGTTCAGTCAATATTAAAGACGGCCCTGCATATATGCACATATACAACGATACAGAGCAATTACAGTAAAAATAACACAAGCTGAATACGGCAACATACACACCTCAATTTAAAAAAAAAAAAAGAAATAAGACCGCGCGCTACGGGACATCACAATCCTATATCGGCACAGTGCTGCTAAAAGGTTGCCTACCCCTGGTCTAGGACTCTAAAGGCTTTAGGGATTAGCTGGTAAACTGAGAGCCAAGGTTCTAACAGGGTACCAGGGTTCCATTCCATAGCCCTTCACAGAGATACTCTAGGACTCTAAAGGCTTTAGGGATTAGCTGCATGGCCTTCTCTGTTTATCTTATAATAGTCATTAAAAACTACCAGAGTGCATTTTTTTAATGCAAAAATGGGTGAGGGCTAAATTTTCAATAAACACTTTGACGTTGTTATGGTACTTTTTAGCAGTAAACCAAAATGTTTAAATGTCTATCTGTTCCTGTCCAAATTAATAAAATAAATTGCGTATATACGCTGAAGTAATTAAGTCTGACACACAAGGTTCAGGTTAAAATAACTTCGAGAAAATTTATTGGCAAGTGATTAAAAAGCGGACGCGCAGGTCCTTTTAAGAGACATTTTACGTCATCATTGATTATTAGAATATCAGCAAATAAACATCATTAATTGGATTAATTGTTAAGTGTCGGGATTAGTGTCCTCCTATCAATATTATTAATTGGTTCACACAACTAAGTGGTTAGTCCCGTGTCCACCCACCAAGAGGTGGGATTGTTCTGGACACGGGTGGGGGACAAGGGGTCTTGAGCGTCATTTTACACGGTCGGTGATCTCAGGCCTCGTGGCCAGGTGCAAGGTCTCTTATGAATAGAACATTTCATTACTACTGTGTTCTCATGGCCTTCAAACTATACTATGTTGCAAATCCAAGGAAAAGTCAGCAATTCCTGTGTTAATCATGTCTTTATAGAAAATACAGTCTTTGTTCTATTGTATTAGATGTGCTGGGAAATTCTGTCATGTAAGGTAGTTTTAAAATGAACAAGTCAGGTTATGAGGACAAAATGGAGGATTGAAGAAGTCAGGTTAGGAGGACAAAATGGAGGATTGTCACAGTATAAACTTAAAATGGAGTTAGTGCAATAATTGAATACAAGTGCAATAAGGTTTTTTAAATAATCCCACATCAGTCCCCCCTATGAAATGTTAGATTCTAAGAGATAAAACTTTATTAAGTTAGTACCAGGAAGACGTGTTAACCCAAAGGCACAGAAACCCCGTGGCCGCTAGCTAGGTGTTAATGCAAAGTGCAAGGCTGTCCCTAGTTCTGACCCTGATAGGCTAATTCATCCGTCAGTATGGCTCTCGAACACTTCACACCCATGGGTATCCCATGGCAGCTAACCCACCACTTCTCCAACACGGGGCCTTTACCATTCACTGACAGATGCTGTCCCTAAGTTAGTCCCTTCCTAGAATTCCTGCACTTTATCAACAAAAGGGATTGTTTGCAGCGGCAGACAGGGTGAGTTGATGTCTTGGAGCTCTTGGTCATCAACTTCGAGATGGGTGAAAGTGGGTGCCGCTTGGTCAACAGTCTTCAGGAGGGATTTTCTCAGACATGGGAGGATACAACAAAAGAGAAGAGCAAAGATAAAAAGAAAAATTAGTATAGCCATACCAATATGCATTAAAGCCTTTTGCCATCCTGTCATCCAACCAAACCATCTTTCTGTAGCGGTACTTACCTTATCCGGGGGCCGGACGCGGTCCTCTCTTCAAGCCGCGCGCGGTCCTGCGGCTGCACGAGCCGCGCGCGGCTCGTCCGACTGTTCAGACAGGAGGGCGGGCAGTGACCGCGAGAAGCGGTCACGTGTCCCGCCTGCAGCTAAGAGCGCGCCGCGAATCTCGGGCGCGCTCTTAAAGAGACAGTGGGAGCCTAAATTGCAAAAAGGCTCCCATTGGCTCCTGTCATGCCAATCACCCCATACACTTACCTGTTGGGGGAGTGGAAGTGACAGGAGCCAATCACATTAGTTTGAAGGCTACTTATACTTACCCTTTTCCCTTAGTTCCTTGCCCTATCGTGGTTTCTGCTACAGTTCCCTTTAGTGCTTGTTGTGTTCAGTTGTGTTTCTCCGTATTTGACCTTGGCTTTGTATTCTGACTTCGTTTTCGCTTTATCCTATTCTGTACTGTTTGCCGGCTTGCTGATTCCTGTGTACCAGTCCCCGGCTAGTTTTCGTTTACGCTGTCTCTTTGTGCCCTTGACCTCGGATCGTTCCTGACTCTGTCTTATCCTATTACGTCGAGTCCGGCCACTCTAAGGTCCGGTAGACGTATCTCTCCTCTGTACTGTCTTCTGTTAGGCTGGATCCTGCGTGTAGGGGTATATACTCGTTACATTACGATAGGGCCATGGACCCCGCAGATTTAGCTCAACAGATGGCGACCCATGAGGCTAGATTTGTAGAGCAGGATCACCGTATGGATCAAATAGCTCAGGCTCTCCAGACGCTCTTAGCTAGAACCATTCCAGCAACCGCACCTAACCCTCCTGCACCCCTGCTTCCTGAAGTATCGACTATGCCTAACGCTACAGCACATTTAACGCCTCCTCCTAGGTATGGAGGGGATTCTAAGACATGCAGAGGGTTCATTAACCAAATAGAGTTTCATTTTGAAATGTATCCATGTTCATTTCCCACAGAGAGGTCTAAAGTTGGGTTCTTTATGCACCAACTTACCGACAAAGCACTTGAATGGGCAAACCCTATTTGGGAGGCTAATGGACCTATGGTGCATAACTTTCACAGTTTCCTAACAGCTTTTCGCAGAACTTTTGATACTATGAAAAGGTCTAAGAATGCCGCTAGAGCATTAATGAGGGTTAAACAGGGTTCTAGGTCTGTGGCTGATTACGCTATACAGTTTCGTACCCTTGCCTCACAGGTCGATTGGACCAATAATGGGTTAACTACGGCCTTCATGGAAGGTTTATCAGACTCTATATTGGATGAGGTAGCAGCTAAGGAGCTTCCTATTGCCTTAGAGGACCTTATTGACTACCTCATCGATATAGATAATAGGATTCGTGACAGGCTCTATACTAAGAACAGGAATAGACGTTTTGTTACACCTATTCAACCCAGAGTTAATATACCGGAGAGTGTTAAAGTATCTGAAGAGGAACCTATGCAATTAGGGGTTGCCAAACTCTCAGATACTGAGAAATTACATAGGAGAAGGGAGGGACTCTGCCTATATTGTGGTAAGAGAGACCATATGGTAAAGGAGTGTCCTCTGCTCCCGGAAAACTCTCGCACCTAAGACCTTATAGGGGACTGGCCTTGGGTGTGATTTCTAAGTCTCCTACATTGCCTCCTAACCGACTGCTTCTCCCTGTTTCTTTACATATGGGAGAGAGTTGTATAGTTGAAAACATAGACGCCCTGGTTGATTCTGGGGCAGCCGAGAACTTTATAGACTCTGGTTTTGTAAAGAGAAACAATATTCCCATCAGAGAGAAGGAGATACCCTTGGCCGTTGAGGCCATAGATGGTAGACCATTGATATCTCCTGTTGTTACTCACGAGACTACACCGCTACACATGTACACAGGGGTTCTACACTATGAAACCATTCGGTTCCAGGTCATCACCTCTCCCTCTTCACAGTTGGTGTTAGGGTATCCATGGTTACGTGCCCACAATCCCATTTTTGACTGGGAGACAGGGCAGATAAAATCATGGAGTGAAGCCTGCCATGAGTCATGTACTATTGAAGTCACGCCTGTGAATTCTATTAACGTTCCTACTGTTCCTCCTTTATCTACGACAATACCCTCTCAGTATTTAACTTTAAAGACTGTCTTTGATAAAAGAGAGGCTGACAAATTACCGCCTCACAGACCCTACGATTGTGCTATTGATTTGTTGCCTGGTACTATACCTCCTAAGGGCAGGGTGTACCCCCTATCGGTTCAAGAAAACCGTGTCATGGAGGAGTACATTAAAGAGTCATTAGACAAGGGATTTATTAGAAGATCCTCTTCTCCGGCTGGAGCGGGGTTCTTCTTTGTATCAAAGAAAGAAGGTGATTTAAGACCTTGCATTGATTATAGAGGTCTTAACAAGATCACCATCAAAAATGCTTACCCTATACCTCTAATAACAGAATTGTTTGACAGGCTCAAACATGCTACGGTATTCACCAAATTAGATCTTAGAGGAGCATACAATTTGATACGTATTAAAAAGGACCACGAATGGAAGACAGCCTTTAACACTCGGTCAGGTCATTATGAGTATACCGTCATGCCATTTGGGCTTTGCAATGCCCCAGCAGTGTTCCAAGAATTTATTAATGATGTCTTAAGGGACTTTATTCACTCATTTGTTATTGTGTACTTGGATGACATTTTAATATATTCTACTGACATTCACGCTCATCACAGACATGTTACAACAGTTCTGAAGACCCTTCTTGCTAATGGTCTTTATTGCAAATTAGAAAAATGTCTATTCGACCAGTCCGAGGTCCAGTTTCTAGGGTATTTGATTTCCGCCGAGGGTTTTCGGATGGATCCCCAGAAGCTCGCTGCAGTCATAGAATGGCCTCTGCCGCAAGGTCTGAAAGCCATCCAGCGTTTTCTGGGTTTCTCTAATTATTATAGACGTTTTATCAAAGGTTTTTCGTCTATAGTAGCGCCTATTACTCGTATGACTAAAAAGGATGGCAATACACGTGTCTGGTCTACTGAGGCACTTCAGGCTTTTGACTTTCTTAAAACTACGTTCGCCTCTGCCCCTATTTTACAGCATCCTGTCCCCTCATTGCCATATATACTTGAGGTTGATGCTTCCGATATAGGGGTAGGTGCTGTCTTATCCCAAAGAGAGTCTCCTGACAAGCCATTGCATCCTTGTGGCTTCTTTTCTAAACAAATGTCCAAGGCAGAGAGGAATTATGATGTGGGTAATCGCGAACTCCTTGCTATCATTTTAGCACTCAAAGAATGGAGACATTTGCTAGAAGGAACTAAGGATCCTATTCTCATATTTACAGATCATAAGAACCTATCCTACCTTAGCGAAGCTAAAAGATTGTCTTCAAGGCAGGCTAGGTGGTCACTGTTCTTGTCTCATTTTAATTATATAATCACCTATAGGCCAGGTGACCGGAACACCAAAGCGGACGCTCTGTCCAGACAATTCGAGACTATTGACAAACAGGAGATTGATGTCACTCCTGTCATTCCCCCAGACAGGATAATAGCAACTACTATATTGTCTATTTCCTCGTCCCTCTTGCAGGCCATACAAGCGAAACAAGGCATGGCACCCAGCGAGAGGCCTAATGATAAATTGTTCGTTGACATTCCCGAGAGACGGGATATTCTGTCACTTTATCACGATACTAAGACTGCTGGACATCCTGGTATTTCCAAAACAGTGTCAGCCGTTTCTCGGTATTTCTGGTGGGATACCTTACGTAAGGATGTTACTGACTATATAAGTGCTTGTACTACTTGTGCATGTATGAAAACTTCTCGTAGAGTTCCTTGTGGGCTGTTGCATCCGTTGCCCGTTCCCGAGAGACCTTGGTCTAATCTATCAATGGATTTTATTGTTGAATTACCCCCTTCGAATGGTAACACAGTCATCCTAATGATAGTAGATCGGTTTTCCAAAATGGCTCACTTTGTGTCTCTTCGCAAGTTGCCCACTTCCAAGGAATTGGCTCTTATCTTCGCTAGAGAAGTGTTTCGATTACATGGTATTCCCTTATCTATTGTATCCGATAGGGGTAGCCAATTTGTTTCCAGGTTCTGGAAAGCCTTTTGTTCGGAGATGGGTATTTCCCTCTCATTTTCTTCCGCTTACCATCCCCAGTCTAATGGAGCTGCTGAACGTGCCAACCAGTCTCTTGAGCAGTACCTCCGTTGTTTTGTGTCTCACCATCAGGACAATTGGTCTGACCTGCTTCCTTGGGCTGAATTTGCTCGGAATAATGCCACTCATGATTCTTCCGGCAAAAGCCCTTTTTACGTTGTCTATGGCCAGCATCCCGTTGTTCTTCCGGCTGCATTCTCCTCACAGGGCATGCCAGTTCTGGATGAGCATTTGGCTGGTTTGCGTAATACTTGGGAACAGGTTCAGCGTTCTTTGGTGGACTCTGCTGCCCGCCAGAAGGCTCAGGCTGACAAGCATCGCAGAGCGGCTCCTTCCTATGTTGTGGGGGACAGGGTTTTGCTTTCCACACGGAATATTCGCCTCCGGGTGCCTTCTATGAAATTGGCTCCCCGCTTCATTGGTCCTTATCGCATTATACATAAGGTTAATCCAGTTTCTTATGCCTAGGGTCTGCCTAAGAATCTGCGTATACCCAATGTATTTCACACCTCTTTGTTGAAGCCTTACGTACGCAACCGCTATACCCGGCATACTCCCCCTCCCCCTCCTGTCTCTGTGGAGGGTCATGAGGAGTTCGAAGTATCTGCTGTTATTGACTCTCGTTTTCTTAGGGGTCGGCTTCAGTACTTGGTACATTGGAAGGGTTATGGGCCTGAGGAGCGCAGTTGGATTTCTGCGGATGCTGTTCATGCTCCCCGCCTTGTACGTTCTTTCCATTCGCGTTTTCCTGCCAGGCCTGGTCCTGCCCGCCCGGAGGGCGTGTCCTCAGGGGGGGGTACTGTAGCGGTACTTACCTTATCCGGGGGCCGGACGCGGTCCTCTCTTCAAGCCGCGCGCGGTCCTGCGGCTGCACGAGCCGCGCGCGGCTCGTCCGACTGTTCAGACAGGAGGGCGGGCAGTGACCGCGAGAAGCGGTCACGTGTCCCGCCTGCAGCTAAGAGCGCGCCGCGAATCTCGGGCGCGCTCTTAAAGAGACAGTGGGAGCCTAAATTGCAAAAAGGCTCCCATTGGCTCCTGTCATGCCAATCACCCCATACACTTACCTGTTGGGGGAGTGGAAGTGACAGGAGCCAATCACATTAGTTTGAAGGCTACTTATACTTACCCTTTTCCCTTAGTTCCTTGCCCTATCGTGGTTTCTGCTACAGTTCCCTTTAGTGCTTGTTGTGTTCAGTTGTGTTTCTCTGTATTTGACCTTGGCTTTGTATTCTGACTTCGTTTTCGCTTTATCCTATTCTGTACTGTTTGCCGGCTTGCTGATTCCTGTGTACCAGTCCCCGGCTAGTTTTCGTTTACGCTGTCTCTTTGTGCCCTTGACCTCGGATCGTTCCTGACTCTGTCTTATCCTATTACGTCGAGTCCGGCCACTCTAAGGTCCGGTAGACGTATCTCTCCTCTGTACTGTCTTCTGTTAGGCTGGATCCTGCGTGTAGGGGTATATACTCGTTACACTTTCCCAGGGATCTTGTATCCCAGAATTCCTTTTTAACTCTATAGACAGGTCATTTAATTTTTCTATGGCTAATGTAACTTTACCATTAGGGCCTGTGTTTTCTGGGATGTAGGTACAACAGGTCAAGGTGTCAGGTAAAATTTTACAAACCCCTCCTTTTTCGGCTAAGATCATGTCTAGGGCCATTCTATTCTGGAAAGCCATTTGGGA
The DNA here is from genome assembly GCF_036172605.1 of Pelobates fuscus. Lineage (NCBI taxonomy): Eukaryota > Metazoa > Chordata > Amphibia > Anura > Pelobatidae > Pelobates > Pelobates fuscus. Next base: position 206,606,125 of record NC_086323.1, on the reverse strand, counting down.
TGTGGCCTGCAACTGTTCGGCCAACCCCTGGAGGGCGTCTCTGGTATAATTAACAAAACGCTGTTGATTATAATAAATGTAATTGATCCAATTTAAATTCTTGTTTGTGGTAACTATGGCAAAAAGTGATTCAAATCCTGCAGCAACTTCATCTCTTGCTTTAAATTCATTGGGCACCCCCCTAGGCACCCCAATAGCATCAATATAAACATGAGGATCAAAACTTCCTTTCACTGGGGCGTCACGCTTAACCTTAGTGTGCCTGGACTCATGGGTGACGAGGTGTGTGTCAGAGATGATATGTATAGGCATAATAGCTTTAGCCAAAGTACACTCCCCCCACCACTCCTTGTCCATTCTGGATCTCAGCTGTAAATCCCCACACAACCAGTAGATATCCCCTAATGACCTGGTGTGAAACTGCAACAAGTCCATAGAGACACTCCTGTAGGTAGCACAATACCCCTTAGAGAAGTTACCCAAGAATCTACCAATTCCATCATAATTAGCATAACAAGTGTAATTACCTTTATACACGGTAATACCGTCTGGGGGTTTGACATCCTTGGTTAGGAGAGGATACTCCTTTGTCCATGCACTACATATGGACCTGTTAAAATCATAGTGATAGGCAAAAAGGCTTAAAACACATTCCTCTATATCTACTGGCAGGATTAGAGGTACAGTACCCAGGTGAGGCCGGGCACCACCACACACATAGCATGCAGTCTTATTATGCTTATTAGCATTATATTTCATCCATTCTAACCATAAATTTACATCATTAAAACCTGTTTCAGCGGCCATGGTATCTTCAAAGGTGGGGTTAGCAATGGCCATCATGTCTTGAAAGGTCTGGATATGAGGTTTTAATGGGTTAGGGACCATATGGGTGGCCCCTTGCCACTCGGAAGAGTTGCACATATCTTTTAGGAAGAAATGCCCTAATTTACGGTAGGAACCCTTTTTCCAATACATTCCCATCACATACTGGTCTGCATCCGTTGGGCTTGGATGCTCAATGTTAAGGATTAATTTCATTGGTGTACCTCCCCCAGGCTTTCTCAAAGTCATTCTCTGGAGAAGGGATCTACCTTGTTCATCTACTTTAGATAAGGCACTTTTTGGTTTGTAACCCCAGGCAGGCCCGGCATTCCATCCCGCCGCCCCCCAATGATTACAATTGTGCCCCCATTGTTTGTCAACTACACAAACATATGGGTCTTTTGAATGAGGGATATCTCTGTAAATACTCTGGATTTGTGATGTGGGGAACGGGCATTCTACAATGTCACAATAGTCAAAGGTGTAAGTAGCCACATGGGTGCATGATGAATTGTACCAGAAGGTATACCCACTAATATCTTTGGTGATGGCTACTTGCTGGGCCTTTATAAGGCTGATTAAGGAGAAGGTGTACCAGAGGTACATGCTTGTGCGGTATCTGCTTCCTCAGGGGCTGGAGATTTCTTGCAGTGGGAAGCGTGGATCCAATTTGGCCTGCCGGCCAGTTTGACGGAGGTTGCGGTAATCAGGAGAACTTGGAATGGACCGTCAAATCTTGGTTCCAGGGTATTTTTCCGCACAAACTTCTTGACCAGAACCCAATCTCCGGGAAGCAGGTTATGGGTACCTGTGTCCAAATCGGGATCTGGAATTGAAGAGAAAACTTGGGCATGTATTTTGTTCAAGGCACTTGCAAGTTCAGTTACATAATCTACTAAAACATCTGATTGGAGCTGTAACTGCTGCGGATAATAACAACCTAGTCTGGGTGCTGTCCCAAATAGAATTTCATATGGGGACAGTGAATGCTTCCCTCTAGGTGTGTGCCTAACACTAAATAAAGCTATTGACAGGCTTTCTGGCCAGGGCATCTTTGTTTCTTATTTATTATTATTTATTTATTATTGCCATTTATATAGCGCCAACAGATTCCGTAGCGCTTTACAATATTATGAGAGGGGGATTTAACTATAAATAGGACAGTTACAAATAAACTTACAGGAACAATAGGTTGAAGAGGACCCTGCTCAAACGAGCTTACATTCTATAGGAGGTGGGGTGTAAAACACATTAGGACAGGAATTTACAATCAAATAAGGTGGGCTGCCCTTTTGGAGAGGGCAAGAGACAGGTATGTGAGGTAAGGGTTAGTCTTGGAGGCCATAAGCTTTCCTAAAGAGATGGGTTTTAAGGCACTTCTTAAAAGATGCAAGACTAGGGGAGAGTCTGATGGCGGTAGGCAGGCTATTCCATAGGAAGGGAGCCGCCCGCGAGAAGTCCTGCAAGCGCGAGTTGGCCGTACGAGTGCGGACAACGGACAGGAGGTGGTCACGGGCAGAACGGAGAGACCGAGAAGGGACATACCTATGGATCTGTGAGGAGATATAAGAGGGGCTAGAGTTGTTCAGTGCTTTATAGGTGTGAGTTAGTACCTTGAATTGACTCCTATAGCATACAGGAAGCCAATGTAAGGACTGGCAGAGGGGCGAGGTGTGAGAGAAACGACTAGAGAGGAAAATCAATCTAGCAGCAGCATTCATTACGGACTGTAAGGGTGCAGTACGGCTATTGGGGAGACCAATCAGGAGAGGGTTACAATAATCCATGCGGGAAATTACTAGAGCATGGACAAGCTCCTTGGTAGTATCTGGTGCAAGAAAGGGGCGGATGCGGGCTATGTTTTTAAGATGGAATCTACAGGATTTGGCAACATGCTGGATGTGAGGCTCAAAGGTGAGACCAGAGTCAAGTATGACGCCAAGACAGCGCGCTTGCAAGGATGGACTGATGTTGGTACCACAAACTTGGAGGGAGAGCGAAAGAGGAGGATCAGTATTAGGAGGAGGAAAGACAAGGAGCTCAGTTTTTGAGAGATTGAGTTTCAGAAAGCGGGAGGACATCCAGTCAGAGATGGAAGAAAGGCAAGCAGTGACACGTTGCAGGACGGCAGGGGAGAGGTCCGGGGAGGAGAGATATAGCTGGGTGTCATCAGCGTACAGGTGGTAGTGAAATCCAAAAGAGGTAATAAGTTTGCCAAGAGAGGCAGTATAAAGAGAAAATAGAAGGGGACCAAGGACGGAGCCTTGGGGAACTCCAACTGAGACAGGGCAAGGGGAGGAGGTATCATTAGAAAAGGAGACACTGAATGAGCGTTGGGAGAGATAAGAGGAAAACCATGAGAGGACAGAGTTACAGAGACCAAGCGATTGAAGAGTTTGAAGAAGGAGAGCATGATCAACGGTGTCAAAGGCCGCTGAGAGGTCAAGAAGAATTAGTATGGAGTAGTGGCCTTTGGATTTAGCTGCGATTAGGTCGTTAGTAACTTTGATAAGGGCAGTCTCTGTAGAGTGGAGAGGGCGGAAGCCAGATTGAAGAGGGTCAAGGAGAGAGTTGGAATTGAGGAAATGAGACACACGGGTGAAGACAAGTCTTTCCAGAAGCTTTGAGGAAAAAGGGAGCAGGGATATGGGACGGTAGTTAGAGGGGGTGGATGGGTCGAGGGATGGTTTTTTTAGTATAGGTACTACAGTGGCATGTTTAAGGTCAGCAGGGACGATGCCAGAGGAGAGCGAGCAGTTGAAGATGTGTGTTAGAGAAGGCACGAGACAAGTGGAGAGAGATCTAATAAGGTGAGATGGGACAGGATCGAGCGGGCAAGTGGTGGGGCGAGAGGAGCAAAGAAGAGCAGCCACCTCTTGGTCAGTAGCTGGGGAGAATGTCTGAAGGGTAGGAAAGGCATGATCTATGTGTGATTGAGAAACAGAAAGGCAAGGAGGGGAGAATTCTTTCCTTAGCTGTTCAATCTTGTCAGTGAAGTAACATGCGAAGTTATCAGCAGTAAGGTTAGTTTTGGGGGTGGCCACAGCAGGGCGAAGAAGAGAATTAAAGGTGTGAAAGAGACGCCTGGGGTTGCGGGAACATGAACTAATGAGAGTGGAAAAATAGGACTGTTTGGCAAGGGCAAGGGCTGCACTGTATGAACACAATATGAATCTATAATGGAGAAAGTCTGATTGTGTACGAGACTTCCTCCAGGAGCGTTCAGCACAACGGGAGCATCTTTGCAGGTAGCGCGTTGATTTAGTATGCCATGGTTGGGGGCGGGTCCTCCTCGAGGTGCTTGTTTGGAGTGGCGCTGCAGTGTTCAAGGCAGATGTAAGAGTAGAGTTATATATGGAGATGGCCTGTGAAGGACAGGAGAGGGAAGGGATGGACAGCAGTTGTGAATCAATGTCAGCTGACAACTGTTGGAGATCAAGAGAATTAAGGTCCCTCCTGAGTTGAGGGGGGTTAGGCTGAGGTTTTTGGGTGAGGGGGTATGTGAGAGCAAATGATAAGAGGTGGTGATCAGAGAGTGGATATGGAGTGTTGCAGATATTAGATACTGTACATGCATAAGTGAAGATTAGGTCAAGGGTATTGCCAGCTACATGGGTGGGAGAATCTGCCCACTGCGATAGCCCGAGGGAGGAAGTCATGGAAAGTAGTTTGGTGGCTGCAGAGGTCAAAGGTGGGTTTATAGGAATATTGAAGTCCCCGAGAATTAGGGATGGAATGTTAGAAGAGAGGAAATAGGGTAGCCAGGCAGCAAAGTGGTCAAGGAAGAGAAGAGGGGAACCAGGGGGGCGGTAAATAACAGCAATGTTAGCAGAGAAGGGTTTGAAAAGGCGAATTGAGTGTATTTCAAATGATGGGAAAGAGAGAGAAGGGGGGGTGGGAAGAGGTTTAAAAGAGCAGTGAGGGGAGAGGAGAAACCCAACACCACCACCTTTACATTCAGAGTTTCTTGGGTTGTGGGTAAGTTGGAGACCACCGAAGGACAAAGATGCAGGGGTGGCAGTGTCAGAGGGGGAGAGCCAGGTTTCTGTTATGGCTAGTAAATCTATAGAACGAGAGATGAAGAAGTCATGGACAGCAGTGGATTTAGTTATATTGCAAACAGAGCGTGCGTTCCAGAGGGCAGTATTGAAGGAGGATTTAGAGGAACATGAGATGGGTATGAGATTAGTGTGGATCCTTGCGACGATTCTTGCGACATTTTTAACATTCTGGCTTTTAGAGTGCCATTCATGCGCTCTACTTTACCACTACTTTGTGGGTGGTAAGGGGTGTGGAAGGCTAGGGTCACCCCTAGAGCAGTCCAAATTTCTTTAGTCACTGTTGCTGTGAAGGCTGGGCCTTGATCACTTTCAATGACTTCTGGGAGTCCAAACCTACATACTATCTCTGTAAGTAGGCGTCTTGCGGTTGTTTTTGCAGTGATATTGGCCACTGGGTAGGCCTCTGGCCATCCTGAGAACATGTCCACTATGACTAGTGCATATTCATGGGGCCCACTCTTGGGCATTTGGATGTGGTCAATTTGAATTCGCTGGAAGGGGTACATGGGCTTTGCCAGGTGTTTTGCAGGCACCTTGATTGGTCTTCCTGGATTGCATTTTGCACAAATAACACAGGCCTTACAGAAGCTGCTGATCAATGTTGTGATTCCGGGTGCTTCATAATACTTCTGTATGAGGGCGGCCATCAATTCCTTTGACAGGTGTGCAGGCCCATGTGCCCATTGGACAACTGCTGGATATAAATTTTTTGGAAGACAAAATTTGAAGTTGTTGTAATATACTCCGTCCTTTTGGACAGCTCCTTTATTTTTCCATTTTTGGGTTTCTTCAGGAGTGACTGCAGCTTGCTGTTCTCGCAAAATTCGCAAATCAGTAGGAAGAGTTTGCAGAGCAAAAATAGGGACTTCTTCTTCTTCTTCTTCTTGTCCGGACACTTCTTCATCCACTTCCTGCAGATCCCTGGCTGCTAGCTTAGCAGCCTGATCAGCCAAATGGTTGCCCTTTGCTTCATCTGTATCCAATTTCCCATGGGCCTTTACCTTCAAAACGGCCACTTCTTCAGGGAGTAGGAGGGCATCCATTAGCTCCTTGATTGCAGTACTATGTTTGACTGGTGTACCGGCGGTGGTAAGAAATCCTCTTGTCTTCCAAATTAGGCCGAAGTCATGTGCCACACCCAGAGCATATCTTGAATCTGTATAGATGTTGGCACGTTTTCCTTCGGAAATTTTGCATGCTGAAGTCAGAGCCTGTAATTCAGCTTCTTGCGCAGACATTGCTGGCGGTAAGGATGATGATTTGATAACTTCGTCTGTTGTGGTTACGGCATATCCTGTATGATATCTTCCTTCTTCATCAGCATATCTTGAGCCGTCCACAAACAGGGTAAAATCTGGATCTTGTAATGGATTCTCATGCACAGTTGGTAGGTGTACTGTCTCCATTTTCATCTGTTCAAAACAGTCATGAGGTGTTTCGGGGTCATAATCATTCACTATGACCAGATCTTGAAATTCCTTTTCTAGGAAGTGGCGTGGCCATGCTTCCAGAAGGTCAGTTGTTGGGTATTTGACAATACCATTTTCCTGTAGCTGTTCTTCATCCATGGTGGCCCATAGCTTTGCCATGGGCCCAAGGTCATTCCATGACCTTGTCTTCAATTTGGTAACAGGAATATGTGGGATAGCAGTATCCCAATGGCGGTAGAGGTAGTTAAGTTGTTGAGGTAGTTGGATCAAGACCATGCTATTGCCTTCAGAGTCACAATAGAAATCTTGAGCAGTGAGCTTCACATCAGTCCAGTGGTAAAGCTCATCTTCATAGCAAGGTTCGGGAGTAATGTCTGGTTTGTACCACATGGTACAGAAGGCGTAATCTGGGCCTTCACAGAGAGGCTTCTCATCTTCATAAAATGTCAAATGTGGATGCATGACTTTCTTGATACATCCACAAAGCAGGTAAATGTAGGTTTCATCTGTGATAAATCCATAATAGATACCCCCCTCAGGGAGTGGAAGAAGAGTGGATGGGTTAAGAACTTGACATCTTTGGATGGAAATATTGTCAGGTAGAAGAAGATGGCACTGGAGGCGTAGGTGTCTGGCTGGAGACACGTGCTTGAGCTGGACTTGGTTGATGATGGCAGAAATGTCATGAGGGGCCAAAACAACCAGAGGGTGGCCAAGGACCAGGTCTGAGGTTCTTTCTATGAGCTCTCTTGCAGCAAAGACAGCCCTGAGACAGGAAGGAGTCCCTCTGGCCACAATGTCCAGTTGACATGAGAAATATCCAATAGGCCTTTGGCGGCCTCTTAAGTCATTAGTTTGGGTGAGAACTCCTGTTGCGTGGCCTTGTCTTTCAGAGACAAATAATTTGAAAGGTTTTGAGTAGTCAGGTAGGCCCAAGGCAGGAGCAGAAGCAATGGCACGTTTGAGAGCATTGAAATTGTCCAGAGCTTCATTAGGCAAACAGAAAGGGTCAGACTTAAGTGCGTCATAGAGAGGCTGCATGAGCAGGGAGGCTTCTGGGATCCATGCTCTGCAGTAGGAAATGAGGCCTAGGAAGGCATGGAGGGATTTCGAAGTCCTTGGAGTTGGAATATCCAGTACAGCTCTCACCCGGTCCCGGGTAAGATGTCTGGTACCTTGAGATAGGCAATGTCCAAGGAAAATTACTGAGGGTTGGCAGAACTGTAGCTTGATGAGCGAAGCTTTGCATCCTTGTTCTGCCAAATAACAAAGCAGACTGATTGAGCACTTTTCAGTAGTGGGTATATCATCTCCACAGAGCAGTAAATCATCCACATACTGGAGCAGGACAACTTCTGGGTGCTCAGCTTGCCATGGGTCAAGGATGGTGGCCATGGCCTTTGCAAATTGACTTGGTGAATTTTGTGCCCCTTGGGGCATGACAGTCCAGGTATACTGTTGCATCTCATGGGTGAAAGCAAACAGGTATTGGCAGGATGGGTCCAGTGGGACACTGAAGAAAGCATTTGCTAGGTCAATGACTGTGAAAAATTTTGCAGATGGTGGGACTCCAGAGAGCAGAGTATGGGGGTTTGGTACAAGAGGGGTGTCCAGGACGGTAGCTTCATTGACAGCACGGAGATCCTGAACCATCCTGTACTTCTCTGGCTCACCTTTGGGAGTTTTCTTTTTCACAGGGAATAATGGGGTGTTGCATTCAGATTTACATTTCACCAGGGCACCCTTCTCCAAGAGTGCCTTGATGTGGGTAGAAATGGCAGCGGCCTGTGCTGGTTTTAATGGATATTGTGGTTTTCTTGGTAATTTAGCTCCTGGAATGAGCTTTACCACCACAGGGGGAACATTTAGGTGACCTATGTCCTCTGGGCCTGAGGACCATAACTTGGCGGGCACCTGTATTTTTAATGCCTCTGGGAAATTGGACCTTAATTCTGCTGCTTTCTCACGGGGCTTTTCTAAATGCAGCATTAGAGGCAAGGAGCACAAGGCTGAGGTGTCTGATTCAGATAGAGGTGTGGACATTTCCACCTGCCCATCCGGGGTAAAGGTGATGGATGCTTGCAGGCGTGAGAGAACATCAGCACCTAATAGGTTAATTGGACATGTGGAGGATACTACAAAGCGGGCAAGCAGGCTAGAGCCAACTCGCAATGGAGTTGTTAAAGGGCTATGTCTTGGTTGGCCATCTACTCCAACGCAAGAGACATCAATATTTGACAGAAAGGATGGGTCTGGCAGGTCTTGTTCTCGCAGAACACTACGGGCTGCACCTGTGTCAACTAGAAATGTGGTAGGGTGGCCTTCAATGGGCAAAGTCACTGTGGCAAGTGGCCCCCCCTTATCCCCTGTAGACACTGCCATTACAGGGGTTACAGACACAGGCTTGCCAATTTCCTAATCATCCGGTTCCTCAACTATCGGAACCTGTTTGGTGGCTTTGGGAGCCGGGGCAGGTTTGGAGGGCTTTCTGGGCTCCCTTGGCTCCTTTTTAGGTTCCGGACAGTCACTTCTAAAGTGCCCCTTGGCTCCACAATTAAAACAATGTCCCCCCTCCTCCGGTCTAGTACCTTTTGGGACTGGGGTGGAGCGAGATACCATAAGAGGAGCTGAAGTGGATCTTCTTGGGGTCTGAGCCAGTGGCGTACATACCAGGGTCGCAGGGGTCGCGGCTGCGATCGGGCCCGGCCCACCAGGGGGCCCGGCCGCCCTGCGACCCAGGTATGTACCCACAGGGCCAGCCTCTTCTGCTGGGGGGCCCAGGAGCCGGCCACCTCCGGGCCCCCGAGGCTGGCCCTGCTGTCACCCGGCTGCCTGGCGGGCGCGCGAGGGAGCACTGTCCCCTGGGTGCTCCCTCTTCAGCTCCCTCGCGCATCGCACTGAAACCGGAGCCGGAAGATGACGTCATCTTCCGGCTCCGGCATCAGTACGCGGCGCGCGAGGGAGCTGAAGAGGGAGCACCCAGGGGACAGTGCTCCCTCACGCGCCCGCCAGCCAGCCGGGTGACAGCAGGGCCAGCAACACCACTGGACCCCAGGGACTCCCCCCAGCTCTCCCACAGGTAAGGAGGCTGGGGGGATTAAATAAAAAAAAAAAGTTTGAATGTGTTAGTGTTAGTGAGTGTGTGTGTTAGTGTTAGTGAGTGTGTGTGTTAGTGAGTGCGTGTGTTAGTGAGTGTGTGTGTTAGTGTTAGTGAGTGTGTGTTAGTGAGTGCGTGTGTTAGTGAGTGCGTGTGTTAGTGAGTGTGTGTGTTAGTGTTAGTGAGTGTGTGTTAGTGTTAGTGAGTGCGTGTGTTAGTGAGTGTGTGTGTTAGTGAGTGTGTTAGTGTTAGTGAGTGTGTTAGTGAGTGTGTTAGTGAGTGTGTGTGTGTTAGTGAGTGTGTGTGTGTTAGTGTTAGTGAGTGTGTGTGTTAGTGTTAGTGAGTGTTAGTGAGTGTGTGTGTTAGTGTTAGTGAGTGTGTGTGTTAGTGTTAGTGAGTGTGTGTGTTAGTGTGTGTGTCTGTTACTGAGTATGTTTGTGTGCGTCTGTCATTGAGTGTGTGTCTGTCAGTAAATGTGTGCGTCTGTTCATGAGAGTGTGTGTGTGTGTCTTAAGCACTTACCTTTCTCCAGCGCCGGACTCCCTTAACGCTGGGGATCTCTCCGTCCCCATCCGCCTCTCAGCTCCGAATGCACATGCGTGGCAAGAGCCACGCGCGCATTCAAACCGCCCATAGGAAAGCATTACTCAATCCTTTCCTATGGACGTTCAGCGTCTTCTCACTGTGATTTTCACAGTGAGAATCGCAGAAAATCCTCTAGCGGCTGTCAATGAGACAGCCACTAGAGGCTGGATTAACCCTCAGTGAAACATAGCAGTTTTTCTGAAACTGCTATGTTTTCAGCTGCAGGGTTAAAACTAGAGAGACCTGGCACCCAGACCACTTCCTTGAGCTGATGTGATCTGGGTGTCTGTAGTGGTCCTTTAAGTGTATGTGTTTATGCATGCACTGGCATACATACCGCGGTCGCACGGGTCGCAGCCCTGCGACCAGGTGCCCGCCGCCATGTGTTGCGGCCCCAGCCTGCGCAGAGTAAGCGCTCGCGCAGGGGGAGGGGAGGGGCCCCGGATCAGTTTTCGCACCGGGGCCCCATGGGTTGTGTGTACGCCACTGGTCTGAGCGGATTCCAAACCTCTAGCAACTAAAAGTAGGGTGTCCAGGGGAACAACCTTATATTCAGGGCGTGCAGCAATGATTCCCTTGCGTATAGAGTCCTTAACACCTTGGACAAACGCACCTGACAGCATTTGTGAATGAATCTTGTCAGTAAGATCAAACCCCAAATCTGTAAACATTTGATACAGTCTTGCATGAAACCTTTCCACTGATTCTCCTTTGTCTTGAATAACATCAGTAAGGCCAGCAGCCTGATCTGCAAGTTTGTCCTTAGCCCATTCTCTTAATTGGGTGCAAAAAGTTACTCCAGAGGGGTAATCAACATCACTGTTGAGTTGATCTGTACTGAGGTGTCGGGCCATACTTGGCCAATATGCATCCCCTGCTTTAATAGCACAAATGCTCAATAGATCACGCCATGCGGCTGAATAAGTCTTTTGAATTTGAACTATCCCTCGGTAGAAGGGCATAGGCTGCTTTTCTGGGTCAGGGAGTGATTTCATTAGAGCGCTAGCTTGAGTGGGGTTAAAAGCAACATACTTAGGAGGGGCCTGTTCTCCCCGACCCTTGTGGCCGAAGGGATCATCGATAGAACGATGAGTTGGGGCTCCCGCAGCAAGTTCCGATGAGACATGGGACACCCTGTCCACCTCGTCATCATCGAATTCTATGATATTGACTCTTCTACGCGGTGCAGGTCCCGCGTGAGGTGAAAGGATCGGTGGTTGGGAATGAGCCCCAGATGCAGGGGTGGCTAGCGAGTCGTAACCTGGGGACAGGTAGTCACCGGGGATTACTGGCATCAGGGCTGAACTGGGGGCCGCCATATTGGAGGCGGGGAAAGGAGTTGCTTCAGGATTAAGGGAAGAAGCGGCGGCCATATTTGATATGGGCACTTCCGGGGCAGATTGGGCCGGACTGGGCATGACCGGAACCTGGGGAGTGGCTTGGGGAAAGGGAGGGTAACCGGGGTAGGGCAAGGCCATGGGATATGGGAAGGGGTAGGGCCAGGCAGGGGAGGGCAAAAGAGTAGGGTGGGCAGGTACGGTTAAGGAGGTAGGATATTGGACTGGGGCGGAGCTGGTTATCGGAGGAGACAGGACGGGATTAGTAGGGATGGATGCAGAAAGAGGAGTCGTAGCATGGGAGGGAGGGGTAGTTAGCTGGGCGGGTGCTGATGGAAGGGGATTAACCATAGAGAGGGATTGCAGGGAGGAGGCGGCAGATGAGATGTTAGGATTAGGCATGGAAGGGAGCGTGGGGATGGCTGAGGATGATGGGACCGTTAGAGAAAGGGAAGGGGTAAAGAAAGATCCATCAGAATTCAGGACCGGGCAGACAGGGGAGGTGATGGGATGGGATTCGGGAGGATCGGGAGTGGGGAACATAGTCAGCTGGCTATCACCTATGGCTGACTGAACCTTGGGGACGGACATCCCCTGGGCGCCATTTTGGGGCGCTGGCTGAGGGAAAACCCCAGCAACACAATTTTTATGATACACAAACAATTTCACACCTTTGTGATTTACTTCTTCCTCAACCCAACCTTCTAACTGAATAGCCTTCGCTACTCTGTACCATGCTTCAGCAGTCTTTAATAAACCATTGTCTGTAAGCTTGCCTTTCATTTCTGCTAGTAACTTGCGCCAACTTTCTGGTTGTAATCTCCCACATGTCGGTACAGCAATTTTACATACTTTTGCAATCTTTTCAACACCTTTAACCATCTCTTCACCCTCTCTGTTCTCCACCAAATCACATGCTAACCAGCCCTTGCTGGGCTTATCTAAATCCTGTCCCATAGTCTCTTTACCCCTATACCAGCGTCCTAGATATAGAGAGAGAGAAGGAAAATTTGAACAGGAACGTCTACAATGCTCGACTGCCACCCGAGAATCGTGGGACTTTCTCAGGTGCGTCTTCCCAAAACGTAGACTAGTCACTGAATCCGCCTACCCGGGGTGGTAGACACGGATTGGAGCGAGGTGAGAAGTGTGTGACCAATCACTTCTCTTTTAAGAGGAATGGGAGTGGATAGTATAATAATATAGAGAGTGTAGAAAAGATGAAAGGCAAGGAAAAATCCTTAGAGACAGACACAGGAGTACATGAGACTCCTCATTAAACAAACAAGACAACAATACAGTTGAAATACAGTGTATGCATCACAGTTCAAATGAAATCAACAGTAATTCCTTTCCTTTACTCATGTGCTTACTCCAAAGTCACCTCCCTCAACCCCGTAGTGCCCCTATAAAACCCACTTATAAGTCTCACTACCACAAATAAACAGAAAAACTGGAATTCCACCAGCCCCAGCGCTCAGGGCTGTGGTTACCAAAAGAAAACTGGAATCCCCCCAGCCGAAGCTGAGGTTTACCAAAACTGGAATCCCCCCAGCCTCGTTACTCGGGACAGTGGTTACCAAATTTGGAATTCCACTAGCCCCAGTACTCGAAACTGTGGGTTACCACGTGCACAATGAGGCTAGCTGAGCTCTCAGAGTGTCACCAGAAGGATCACAGGAAATTATGAGTCTACACAAAATCCACAGTTCCAACAATCCCCTTTTTCCCTACAGCCACAGCCACGAGGCTCCTAAAAGAGGTAAACAGGCAAAGAAGACCCCCAGGAACGCATCCACAGGTCAACCCCCCTTTTTCCCTACAACCACAGCACCGTGGTTCCTAAAAGGAGTAAAACAGGTAACAGAGGACCCCCAGGAACGCATCCACAGGTCCACCCCCCTTAATCCCAAAAGGGGCAAAATACAAACAGATAAACAGACAAACCGAAGACCCAGGCAAATCCCCTCAGGTCCACCCCCCTTTATCCCAAAAAGGGGAAAACAAGCAAGACAGAACCCCAGGCAAGTCCCCTGCAGGTCCACCCCCCCTTTATCTCAAAATGGGGAAACAGGCAAACAATTCAAACACAATTCAAACACACCCAGGCAACAGATAGACTAAAATGCAGGTAAACAAATGAGTAACGAGACACCGGGCAAGATATTACCTGTCTTTGATGTCCTCCCGGGAAGCAGTCACAGACACGTGGACGGGTCAATCAAAGGGGCCGGAACATACCGGTGGCTCTGCAGAAGTCTCTACCGTGTACCTGGAGGTGATCAATCTCCTTTCCTTCCCCCTGGATTCCTCCGTCCAACAGCGTCTTCCTTAGGACGGCTCACCGGCCAGACATAGCCCGGTGCCCCACGTTGGGCGCCAAGTTGTTATGGTACTTTTTAGCAGTAAACCAAAATGTTTAAATGTCTATCTGTTCCTGTCCAAATTAATAAAATAAATTGCGTATATACGCTGAAGTAATTAAGTCTGACACACAAGGTTCAGGTTAAAATAACTTCGAGAAAATTTATTTGGCAAGTGATTAAAAAGCGGACGCGCAGGTCCTTTTAAGAGACATTTTACGTCATCATTGATTATTAGAATATCAGCAAATAAACATCATTAATTGGATTAATTGTTAAGTGTCGGGATTAGTGTCCTCCTATCAATATTATTAATTGGTTCACACAACTAAGTGGTTAGTCCCGTGTCCACCCACCAAGAGGTGGGATTGTTCTGGACACGGGTGGGGGACAAGGGGTCTTGAGCGTCATTTTACACGGTCGGTGATCTCAGGCCTCGTGGCCAGGTGCAAGGTCTCTTATGAATAGAACATTTCATTACTACTGTGTTCTCATGGCCTTCAAATTATACTATGTTGCAAATCCAAGGAAAAGTCAGCAATTCCTGTGTTAATCATGTCTTTATAGAAAATACAGTCTTTGTTCTATTGTATTAGATGTGCTGGGAAATTCTGTCATGTAAGGTGATTTTAAAATGAACGAGTTAGGTTATGAGGACAAAATGGAGGATTGAAGAAGTCAGGTTAGGAGGACAAAATGGAGGATTGTCACAGTATAAACTTAAAATGGAGTTAGTGCAATAATTGAATACAAGTGCAATAAGGTTTTTTAAATAATCCCACATCAACGTTAGGGGTGTTCCTTTTGCAGTGCTGCACTATATTAATCTCAATGATGACTCCCAAGCCGTGTTATGTGTACCTCTGATCCCACAACCAACGAAAAACACATTTAAGGCGTTTCATTAAAAGTTAAAGAGACAGTTTAGACACCATAACAACTTAACCTAAATGAAGTTATGATGGTGCCTTAGTGTGACGATAGTCACCACCGCCTGGGGTTTTTATATGGACACTTTTTGTAGGACCCTGGACTAGGTCTATGTCACCCTGTGTCCATTAGAGGTGCACGGTGTGTATTGTTGTTTTATTGTTGGATGTTTTGTCTGCTCTCCTGTCCTGCTGAACTAGATGGATTTGGCTGTGGAGCCTGTACAGCGCCGCCTTTTGGGTGCATCGGCAATATACACTACCTGAATAGCAAGGCTTTTTAATTTAAAGGGACACTCCAGGCACACAGGCCACTTCTGCCCATTGGAGTGGTCTGGGTGCCAACTCCCACTACTCTTAACCCTGCAAGTGTAATTATTGCAGTTTTTCATAAAGGGCAATAATTACCTTGCAGGGTTAACTCCACCTCTGGTGACTGTCTACTAGACAGCCCCTAGAGGGCACTTCCTGGTTCCTAGCACAGGAAACCTGTGCTAGACCGTCGCTGGACGTCCTCACGCTGTGTGAGGACCTCCAGCGTCGCTCATTTCCCCATAAGAAAGCATTGAAATTAATTTTCAATGCTTTCCTATGGGGAGCACTAATGCGCATGCGCGGCATTGCTGCGCATGCGCATTAGGTCTCCTCGGCCGGTGGGCGGGATCAGTCTCACCCACCGGCCGACTGGGACAGTAGGAGGAGCAGCGCGGAGGAGGAAGCAGCGACAAGGGACATCGTCGCTGCCTCAGGTAAGTCACTGAAGGGGTTTTAACCCCTTCAGCAACTGGGGATTGGGGTGTGTGAGGGAGTGTTTTACGGATTGTTTTACTGGCACTGGAGTTTCCCTTTAACTAAAATAAAACTAAATAGTATAAAATCAATCAATGAAGTTAAATACTTTTCTGATTTCCTTTTTGAAAATTCATGGTCTAAGGGACAATTAAATCTGTTGTATTGAAAATATTGTTCATTGAGAGACTATGTCTGACTATTCCATTATTGTTCTTATTCTATTAGATTATTAAGCATTATATCACATTATATCACTTATAGTTAATAGTGACCTTCTAGTATTCACATAATACATGATTATGGTTCTCTGGTGCGTGACACACACTAGGGGACATTATATCACTAATAGTTAATAGTGACCTTCTAGTATTCACATGATACATGATTATGGTTCTCTGGTGCGTGACACACACTAGGGGACATTATATCACTAATAGTTAATAGTGACCTTCTAGTATTCACATGATACATGATTATGGTTCTCTGGTGCGTGACACACACTAGGGGACATTATATCACTAATAGTTAATAGTGACCTTCTAGTATTCACATGATACATGATTATGGTTCTCTGGTGCGTGACACACACTAGGGGACATTATATCACTAATAGTTAATAGTGACCTTCTAGTATTCACATGATACATGATTATGGTTCTCTGGTGCGTGACACACACTAGGGGACATTATATCACTAATAGTTAATAGTGACCTTCTAGTATTCACATGATACATGATTATGGTTCTCTGGTGCGTGACACACACTAGGGGACATTATATCACTAATAGTTAATAGTGACCTTCTAGTATTCACATGATACATGATTATGGTTCTCTGGTGCGTGACACACACTAGGGGACATTATATCACTAATAGTTAATAGTGACCTTCTAGTATTCACATGATACATGATTATGGTTCTCTGGTGCATGACACACACTAGGGGACATTATATCACTAATAGTTAATAGTGACCTTCTAGTATTCACATGATACATGATTATGGTTCTCTGGTGCGTGACACACACTAGGGGACATTATATCACTTATAGTTAATAGTGACCTTCTAGTATTCACATGATACATGATTATGGTTCTCTGGTGCGTGACACACACTAGGGGACATTATATCACTAATAGTTAATAGTGACCTTCTAGTATTCACATGATACATGATTATGGTTCTCTGGTGCGTGACACACACTAGGGGACATTATATCACTAATAGTTAATAGTGACCTTCTAGTATTCACATGATACATGATTATGGTTCTCTGGTGCGTGACACACACTAGGGGACATTATATCACTAATAGTTAATAGTGACCTTCTAGTATTCACATGATACATGATTATGGTTCTCTGGTGCGTGACACACACTAGGGGACATTATATCACTAATAGTTAATAGTGACCTTCTAGTATTCACATGATACATGATTATGGTTCTCTGGTGCATGACACACACTAGGGGACATTATATCACTAATAGTTAATAGTGACCTTCTAGTATTCACATGATACATGATTATGGTTCTCTGGTGCGTGACACACACTAGGGGACATTATATCACTTATAGTTAATAGTGACCTTCTAGTATTCACATGATACATGATTATGGTTCTCTGGTGCGTGACACACACTAGGGGACATTATATCACTAATAGTTAATAGTGACCTTCTAGTATTCACATGATACATGATTATGGTTCTCTGGTGCGTGACACACACTAGGGGACATTATATCACTAATAGTTAATAGTGACCTTCTAGTATTCACATGATACATGATTATGGTTCTCTGGTGCGTGACACACACTAGGGGACATTATATCACTAATAGTTAATAGTGACCTTCTAGTATTCACATGATACATGATTATGGTTCTCTGGTGCGTGACACACACTAGGGGACATTATATCACTAATAGTTAATAGTGACCTTCTAGTATTCACATGATACATGATTATGGTTCTCTGGTGCATGACACACACTAGGGAACATTATATCACTAATAGTTAATAGTGACCTTCTAGTATTCACATGATACATGATTATGGTTCTCTGGTGCGTGACACACACTAGGGGACATTATATCACTAATAGGGTTACATTAAATATCAAATATTAAATATAATTTTTGCATATATTTTTTGTATATATTTTTTATGATCAATTTATTTTTCACTGTATGTTTTATTGTATTATTCACTATATTATTTTCACTTAATTATGTTAAGAATATCAATAGGACAATTACCGGTACATTATGGAAGTATACTTATTATATAATCTATGGATTGACACTAATATGCCATTATATCTTAGCAATAAGTGTACTACTTACAACTATTTTTGATGAACTTCATATTTTATAAATTATTCACTATTGGGGTTGTCATTTGAAAACAGAAGTTAAATCAGCCACTTTGTAATGTGTTTAACATTTATATTAGTGTCTATTATATGACATTGAGTAATATATGGCTAATTAGGACTTAAACTGGCTTAGCATATAGTTTATTGTTACTATTACACATTTAACAGTAACTTACAAGTATTGTCTCTTTATGAGACGTTGGGTGTATATTTACATAACATCTTTCTTGTTTTAATCTATATGCCGTGACATATATGCATTATTTAAGTTTTTTTTGCGTTAGGATGTGCCGTATTGCGCGTGCGCGATATGGCGCGTGCGCACTATGGCTGTATCTTGTTGAATTTTCTTTCGATATTTTTTTTTAATGTGGGGTATTGCTCATGCGCGATTCGGCGCATGCACGGTACGGATACATCTTCTTGCACAAAAGCATTTGTGCGTTATCGTGATTCGGCTTTACCGGATCATGTGATCGTCATTAGTAGTTGCGTTTGGTTGGTTGGAGATGGTCACATGATTTAATCCATGTGACTGGACCCGGAAATGTAAGTACCTAGCGTCTCTCTGGTGCTCCTAATAGAGGCTAAATTATTTTATTTTATTAGAAGTCATTTGATACAACTTGTTCATTATTAAATAATTAAACTTAATGACTAATAAACTTAAGTTTTATTGACTGAGTTATTCTGTGTTTCTTGACACCCCTAATGTGAGATGACTATTGGAGAGACAATTTTTGTTTATGTGTTTATTATTACTGATTGATGATGGGAGTAATTAATTATTATATCACATGTTTGTTCACTTGTTAAATTGTTACATGCACCTATATATTGTGTACTGTGTATGTGCTTTAGTAGCTTGACAAAGGCCCTAAGGGGTCGAAACATTGCTTTGTAGTTCCTGGTTCTAATAAAATTGCCTTTACTTGGGAATTCGTTGGAGTGCCTGGATTATTTTCTACATTTAATAATTTTACATTTGGTCCATTTTGGTACTAGGACTTGTCCATTGGAGCACCCTGGATTCCATGACGAAGGGTTGAGTGCACTTCCATTATCCTTATATGTTAGACAGAATATGACAGACAGTGTGAGAGCGCCAGACCATGTGTGACAGACAGTGTGAGTGTGAGTATTAGAATATGACAGACAGTGTGAGAGTGGCAGACAATGTGTGACAGACAGTGTGAGTGTCAGACAGTGTGACAGCACCCCAGGTAAGAGAAGGGGTTAACGCCGCTGTGACAAAGTCCCCTTTGCCACTTGGGCCTGGAGAGGACTACTTGCCAGTCTCCTGCCATGTGACTATGGCCTTAGGGTGTATAGCCCTTTAAAAACAGTATTTGGGCATAATGGATTTTTATTGTGCTGCGGCTGGCCCTTTAAGAACCGTCTGGGGACAGATTGAGACTTTGTGTGACAATGCCCCTTTAGGACTATGTCCCCAGACCTTAAAAATCATGTTTTCCTGGGGGCGTGGCTAGCCGAGCAACAGAGCGGTCGAGGTTTTACTGAGCTCCCGCTTTACGAGTTTAAAACTGCCTATTTTGCCACAAACAGAGAAAATTACAACATCGTTAATACCTGAGAGACCCCCACAAGAGAGATGGGGCGCAAGCATCGAAGACTGGCCCAAGCTGAGAGCAACAGTCAAGCAGACATCCGACTGTCCTTCGCCAGACCACCGCCGCAGGCCCGACTAAACATGGCGCCTGTGGAAGCACGCAGCTCCAGCGACTCGGAGCGATCACTGGAGGAAGAGATACCCCAAACCAGCAGTGGGATCTACCAGAGATCTGAATCAGACTCAGACAAATCCCCCTCCACCAAGGGTGATATTAAAAACCTCTTGCGGGACCTGAGGGAGGTGTGGAAGGCCGACCTCGCTGGAGTACAGGTGGAGGTAGGAGGCCTGAACCGCCGCATGAGCGACGTAGAGTCCAGGGAAGCGGAGAGGGGCAGGATGCTGGACGATACCAGCACTCGCCTAAACACACTTACCCAACAAGTGCAGCGCCTCTCCCGTACAGTTACCTCCCTAGAGACACAGCATCGCCGGAAAAACATAAGGATCCGTGGGGCCCCAGAGTCCATAGGCCAAGAAGCCCTGATAAGCTTTACCCACGAGGTCCTGAGAGAACTCGGAGTGCAGACAGCAGGAGAGAGACCACCACTCGTGACGGCCTTCAGGGTCCGGAAGGCCCCCACGGCACCCGCGGACGCTCCCCGGGACATTATAGCCGTCACCAGATACGCCAACGTGAAGTCCGCTATAATGGCGCGGTCAAGACAAAGACCGAGTCTACTAATTGCCAACACGAAAATCACAATATACGACGACCTACCCTTTGCAGTCTTACTTGAACGGCGTAGGTTTGCGCCCACCACCCGGATTCTGCGAGACAAAGGTATTAAATACCGATGGGGACTGTCGGGTACATTAGTGGTGCCACGCGGGGACGCAGTTCATGTACTATCGGCCTCCGAGGATCATGCAGCGTTCCTGAGGGTCCTTGATCTGCCAGCACCGCTCCCAGAAGAACAACAGCCGGCAGTAACCCAGTCGACCGTGAACCCCACATGGAAGAAGAAACTCGGACCTAGACCAACCAGGGACGTGCAAACAATAGCCCGACAAGACCCTCCATAAGACACTCAAACCAGGAGGAACCCAGCAGGGAAGATAAGGAGGGACAGACAACTAACACTCACGATAGCACACCTGGGACTGGTTTTAGGGACTTACATAAGGAGAAATGTTACCCGCATTAACCCCTCAGAGTGCTCCCAATAGTTGATGTACTCTAAGCCTAATTGATATTTTACTTTTAATTGATGTCTTTTTTTATTTTATTTTATTTCCTCTTATCTTAACGTTACTCTGAACCTAAGGCCGTAACTACCGGTACGCATGTTTTTATTCAGTAGGCTTTTACCACACCGACCCTTAACATGGCTGAACCTTACGGACTAGCAGGGCACATGGGGACCAGATGGGCTCCACCAACCTACCTACGACAAGGGGGATCAGGGACTGATACAGACCACACCCTCTAGGTCACACACGTAGACCCACCCAGACTCTTATGGCACCGACACTTAACTCTCTAGGGCCTCTTTGAACCTAACGGTTCAAATCAACAACAGATCTTGTATACCAGGGAGGAGGAGGAGGTCAGATGAAGCAACTGTCCCACCCATGGCACCCACATAACCCCATACCTACAGGCCACTTAACATGATAACGAGCAAACTGGTACAGTACACCAAGAGAATAACTTACCAATCTGATTTTGTTGATTTGTTTATGTATTTTATGCCTGTTTATTTCTCACTGTACACCAATGTTCAGAGGAATATTGTTCCCTCATTATTATACCACAATGACTTGTATATATGACATCTATAGATGGCTATAAGTTATTGCATGTAAAGATCTGTCTTCGGACAGGACAAATGTAACTCAGTTGAATAACACCCCTAATGGCGCAACATAAAACTACATGACTATGTACCACACTACGCCCGAAATCGCTGTTGTGGCGAGGCGGGAATGTAAGAGTTCATTATATGCGCTATGAAAAGGAAAAATAAAGAATTAAAAAAAAATAAAAAATAAATAAATAAAAAAATACTGTGTTCCTGGCTCTCTCCTACTTGGTTCAGTAAATGGGGCTTACTGAACCAAGTACTGTACAGGCGGACCACCCAGAAGTGGAAGCGTACGGCTAATTTACCTCCCAGGCTGGGAGGTTGCTGTAGGTAAATGGGGCTTACTGAACCAAGTACTGTACAGGTAAATTGCTGACCGCTGGGTGCCCGCTGTTCGTACAAACAAACACGTGGTGGCGGCTATCTTTATTCAGCCAAACGCGGTCAGCGGTGTGGAACTGAAATCGGCTACACAGTTGCACGAACACTGCTACCCCTTACCTTCTCCTCCACTCAGTTTTCAGCCGCAGCGTCTAAGTTCCGTTCGGCGATTTGAACACACAGTGAGACTAAGCTTTTTGCACGAACGGTGCCCCATTCGTGCATGCGAATAGGATTTAGACATTTTTCAATGTAAAATAGACCGACTGCACAGCCCAAATCTATGGAACTCTTTTGGGCATGAAAATGTGCTTGTCGGTCAGAAAGGACTTCCACTTAACGTTTTAACTCCTGAACCGATTGCTCTGAATTTTGAGTATGTTTATATTTCAAATATGCTGATTCTGAAAAGTTTTATGCAAATGTGATGTATAATCTTAAAGTTTTTAATATTGTGTAAAAACTGTATATTTTCTGCCTGTGATAATTAAGTTAGTCTATTGTGTTGAGATAATTGTATCACAGGGGAGGATTTCTGCTGGAATGAATGGGAGTGTTTAGCTGTGTTGTAATGTTTTGATTGGTTGTTCTACAAAAACCTGCGGGCGGTACTGTGTGTAAAATGTGCATAAAAGCAGAGTGTTTCATTAAAACTTCAGTTCTACTTCACCCTCAATTTGGAGTGCTGTCTCTTATTGGGGGAATCTGCTACAAGGGATTGCTATGCATACTCTCTTGCTATATCACTCATAAGAGCTTGTTCCTGTTTTGTTCTTTGAAGAAGTCCATGGTGGTTATGGTGTCGGCTGGAGTGCTGGGAGTCCTCAGGAAGCGCTAGGAGCATCCTTCAACGGAGGTATCCAGTTGGGGTGCCAGGTGATCCGTTACAGCCGCCAAGGTTGTTCTTTTCCCCGAATGTGAAGTCAGCTACCGAACACTCCTAAGTGCCGAACAGGAATCATACGAAATATCCCCCCAAGCACGAGACAAGGCTCTGTATCGAAGGTCAAGCAGGATCTATTTAATGGTGGCCACATATCGGCCTTTTATGCAGGTCTTCCAGCAAGGGACACTCCCATAGGGACCTTGTGGAAGACTGAGACATTTTTACAGTATCCAATCATGTACATTTACAGTATGAAAACACTCCCACACAAAAAGTGCAACTCCTCCTCTCTATCCTGGAGATAATTGGGTTAAGTGCCGGAAGTAACTCAATTGCCTCCAGGTATAGAGAATATTCCCATTTTCCAATAACAGTAAAAACACATAAAAATACATAATTCCTGTTTCACCGAACGGAACCCCCATGTTTGACATAAACAGCGCTCAAATCCCATACATACAGTCAAATCGCCATGGAGCTAAAGTGTGTTCATTGTGCGTTCAGGAGAAAGAATGAGTTCCATGGGTTTAGCTATCTGGGACCGTTCCGTTCGTGGATTGTCAATATACCGAACGGCACGGCATTCATATGAACTGGGATGAAGAGATGGATGGTTGGTGATTTTATATGGCTATGTTATGCATAAAGTATGTTTCTAATAACTGTGAAAATTTTAACTTTTCTGGCCACTAGATAATTGAGTTTAAAAGTTGCTCAAACCCAATTATCTAGGCTGGCCCAGAGGAGGAGTTATGTACTGTGTAACGGAACCGCTGGCACCCCGACCGGGTACCCTCCGCTGACGGATGCTCCTAGTGCTTTCCGAGGTCTCCAGGCACTCCACCAGACACCATAACCACTGTAGACTCCCACGAACCGCCGCAGCTTGGTTGGGGTCTCGCCACGCTACCCACTCTGGACCCAAGACCAGGGACTAGCTTCCAGTAGATGGACCTCTCCGAATTCCAGAGAGCAGGAACAGGAACCAGCTCTTAGCAGAGCTCAGCGATAATACCCTGGGGAGTATAGTGATTATAGCAATCCCCAGAGTGTAGTTCTCCAATCCCCCAAACATGAGCCGAAACTTCATGAAGGTACAAGATGATCTGAGGTGCTAGCACACCCAGTCTGCTTTTATTTCCATCTTACACATAAAAGACCGCCCACAGGGGCGGGGTAAAACAGCCAATAGCATAACGGTTACAACCCACAAGTTCCCTCCCCTCAGATAAACATATAACATAATTATTACAGCCAGGGAAAATACAATTTTTATACATGTGCTATAACTTTAAATCCATACATCCAATCTTCCCAAAAACCACATATTTGGAATCAGCCCACTTTAAACATACACCCTTCCAAAAATCAGCCAAATCCCCCCAGTTGATCAAGAGTTAGGTGGAAGTCCTTTATGACCGACCGCAAGCACAATTTCCTGCCCAAAACAGTTCCATAGATTTGGGCTGTGCGGTCGGTCAATTTCATGCCGAAAAACATTTTGAACGGGACTTAGTCTCTGGAGCTGCAAGTTCCGTATGGGAGAAGGTAAGGGTCAGCGGTGTTCGGCAGAATGTGTAGCCGATTTTAGTTCCACAGAATCTTTAGCATACACCACTGACCGCATTCGAATGACCAAAATGGCCGCCGCCACGTGTTCGGCTGCCGAATGGCGGCCACCCAGCGCTCGGCAATTAACCTGCAGTAACCTCACAGCCTGGGAGGTAAATTGCCTGCACACTTTAACTTCTGGGTGGTCTGCCTGTGTGGTACTTGGTTCAGTAAGCCCTATTTACTGAACCAAGTGGGGGAAAGCCAGGAACAAGTTATTTTACAGGTCTGGGGACATAGTCTTAAAGGGGCATTGTTCACCAAAGTTACAAGATGTCCCCAGACGGTTCTTAAAGGGCCATACACACCGAATAAAAGTCCATTCGTTTTCAGGGGCCATAGTCTTAAAGGGTATTGTTACCCAAAGTCTCAATATGTCCCCAGACAGTTCTTAAAGGGCCAGCAGCAGTACAATAAAATACCATTCACTGTGCTTAAAGGGCCAGCAGTCGCACAATAAAATACAATTCACTGTGTTTAAAGGGCCAGCAGTCGCACAATAAAATACAATATGCCCAAATATAGCTCTCTAAACGTACCAATTTTCAAGGGGCCATAGTCAGCAGGTAGGAGGCGGGCAAACAGGCTTCTCCAATGCCCAGTGGCGAGGTTGGTTTCGTCACATACTGTATAAATTGTGTGCCCTGATCTCAGTAAATCAGTCTTGTTCCAGCATTAAGCTTTGGCTCGTGTGTGGATTATTCGGCGATACCAGCGATTTATTACTCTGTTGTAACGGAGCTCCCCGTACTCCGACCGAGTACCCTCCGTTGATGGACGCTTCCTAGCTTGCGCCGAGAACCACAAGCACCGCACCGGACACCACAGCCACCGCAGACTCCACAACCGCTGTAGCTTAACCGGAGCCTCGCCGTCTTCCGTCCACCCTGGATCGGCTTCTGTCCTCCAGGACAGTGTGGGGAAGACCTCTCCTCCAGGAGAGGTCCAGAACAAGCTCCTAAAAGAGCTGAGTGATTAAAGCCCAAGGGAGTATGTAGAACATAGCAATCCCCAGTGTGATATAGCAGTTACCTCCAATAACGAGACAAGGCTACGTATTGAGGGTCAAAAAAAACTGAACCTAGATTTATTCACACACTGTCTTATAAAGGATTCTCCCATGCAAGGGAGGGATTTACAATACACCAATCACACAATGGTTACATCCCACAGATTCCCTCCCCTTAGCCTGAGGGGTAATCCAATTATACATACAGTTTAAAACATACTTTTTAACTAACATTCATAACTCTAAAACCATACATCCAATATTAATAAAAGTTACATATTATTACTCAGCACATTCCACATACAAACATACTCAAAAATAGGTATAAGTCCTTTATGACCGTGCAGGCACATTTTCATGCCCAAAACAGTTCCATGGATTTGGGCTGTGCGGTCGGTCTATTTTACACCGAGAAAATGACTAAGTCCCATTCGAACGAGCATTCGAATCTTCGAACAGACTTAGTCTCCAGCCGCAGTGTTGAAGAAGGTACAGTGTTCGTGCAATTGGGTAGCCGCAAACAGTTCCATAGATTTGGCTGCACACACCGCTGACCGCGTTTGAATAAGTCGAAATGGCCGCCGCCACGTGTTCGTTTGTCAAATGGCGGCCACTTCGACTACTTCGGCACTTCGACTGTATCCGAAGTGCCAATTTAAAGTTGCAACACTGCTCCAAAGTAATTAAAGGGCCAGGAACATCATAATAAAAATCCATTATGCCCAATTACAGTTCTTAAAAGGGCAATACATCCCAGGGCCATAGTCGCAGGGCAGGAGGCTAGCAATCAGTCCTCTCCAATGCCCAGTGGCAAATGGCAGTTTGTCACATCTGTGTATTACTTGGCTATTTTAGTTTATGGGAAAAAGGGAATGCTTGACGGGTCACAGGATTATACCATCACAACCTCTTCACCTGAATTGGCTACTGTGTTCACTAAAGAAATATTTTGCATTCATGGTGTACCTAAAGAGATAACCTCTGACAGAGGTTCACAGTTCATATCACTTTTTTGGAGGGCCTTTTGTTCTCAAATGGGTATCACTCTTAACTTCTCATTGGCTTATTATCTACAATCCAATGGGGCAGCAGAGAGAACCAATCAGAGGATTGAACATACTTGAGATGTTTTGTTTCCACGCATCAGGATGATTGGGTTGGTCTAATCCTGTGGGCTGAGTTTACCTTGAACAATGTGGTTTCTGATGCTACTCAACAAAGTCCTTTCTTCATGAGTTATGTTTTCCATCCTGTTGTTCTCCCGTCTGAGGTTCCTTCACATGGACTTCCGATGGTTGACGAACACACTGAAAACCTGAAGAAGATATGTGAGGAGACTCAACATCTTCTGATCCATAAAACATCACTTGATAAAAAATTAGCAGATGCTCATAGGCTTGCTACTCCTGTCTAGCATCCGGGTGATAAAGTCTGGCTCACTACCAAACATATTCATCTTAAAATTCCGTCCATGAAGTTTGCACCCAGGTTTATTGGCCCTTAACCCGTGCTTTGACATGTAATAGGTTCTCCAGACGAATTGTTCCACCTTCGTCCATCCAGGTGGAGGGTCAGAAGGAGTTTGTTGTCCGTTCTATACTGGATTCCAGGTGTTCTAGGGGCAAGCTTCAGTATCTTGTGGATTGGAAGGGTTACGGCCCGGAGGACAGATCTTGGGTTGATGCTTCGGATGTTCATGCCCCTCGCCTTATTAACTCTTTTCATTCCAGGTTTCCCTCACGTCCGGGTTCCTTCCGCCCTATGGGTGGTCCTCAAGAAGGGGGGTACTGTCAGGGTACCTTGTGTGTGGACACAGGATGTGCCTCACACTGAAGTCCGCTTGTAAAGTCCTGGGGACCTGTCCAGGCATTCTCCCACTGTCTCCAGTCATTTTCGTGCCGGCTGTGAAGCTCCGCCCCTTTTATTACAAAAAAGGGCGTCGACAATGGCGCTGATGACGTCACGAATCACCAAAACGTCCGAAAAATTACGTTTTGGGGGCATGGCTTTCGTCCTAACCAGAGACAGCCACAGTTTAAAAAGGATTTCATGAGTTGGTTATTTGCCCTGTTGTGGTTCTTCTTGGTCCCAATAGCGCGTTGTATTTGTTTGTATTTTCTTGTTTTTGACTTCGGCTTGCTTGACTATTCTCCTTTCTGTTATCCTTTTGACTCGGCTTGTGTACCCTCGTCCTTCCTGACTTTTGGCTTCCCTTACTTTGGCTCGTCCTGTTTATTCTCTTTTTTCGTAACATCAGCCCGGCCATTCTAAGGTCTGGTAGCTTACTACTTTCGTTGCACTCTGTGTTTAGGATCCACACTATCCTGACAGCCTCTTCCCCTTCCCCCTTTTCCTGTCTATTGTTTCTCCAGCAGGGCATGATCCCAGGGACACTGCCAGACCAGTTTAAACTTGCTGCTTTGTCCCTCCTCAATCTCCCATCAGACCTTACTATTTTCAGACCTCACCCTTCCTTGTGCTATAGGGCACTTTTAAAATTGGACATATTGAGTGCTCAGATCCAAGCTATCTGGGGATATGTTGGACATATAGGTTAAACATTGTATTATAAGCCTTATGTATTTTTATGTGGTTTTTGTAACAGTTTTTGGACTTAGAGATATTTCCTGTACCTGGAGATAATTAAGTTACCATAGTCACTTAAGCCAATTATCTCCAGGATAAAGGAGAAGATAGACCGGCCGCAAAGCCTAAATCTGTGGAACTGTTTTGGGCAGGAAAGCCATGCTTGCAGTCGGTCAAATGTGACTTCCATAAAACCTTTGAACCTGTCAGGGCTCCGCGGGCGGCTGTGAGGGGAGGCTGCAATCCTCTCGCAGCACTCACCCTCTGTCCCTCTCCGCCCGCGGTCCCCTCTCCCCCTTGCCTATCAGCGAGCGGCGTCCTCTCTTCTTGACACACCGCTCGCGTCCTCCTCCCCTCCTCCCAGCGGCAGCATGTATAACGCTGCACGCTGGGAGCCGGCACAATTATCTGAATGCCGGGGTCACTCACGTGACCCGCCGTTAAAGCTACAGCACAATAATCACAGTGGGAGGTATAGATATCCCCCACGTGTGATTGTTAATTCTGATTGGAAGTTATCCAATCAGAATTAAGCACAGGATTTAAATACTTACCTTTCCTGTCTCTCAGTGCCCTGTTGTGGTCTTTGCTTGCTAGTATTGCTACTGAACTTGTGTTACTCTCTGGTTACGTACTCTGGCTTGTTTATCTGACTTTGTGACTTTCTCCTACCCTTTGACCTCGGCTTGTCTCTCGTTATCCTGTCTTCTGGTTCCCCTTACTCGGCTTGTCTCCTGACTATTCTTTGTGTGCTTAGCCCGGCCACTCTAAGGTCCAGTACTGCACCTTTTCTCTGTGTGGGTGTTAGTGTGTTTGGTTCCCGGAATCGTGACATTACAACAGGGCCATAATGGAACCTGCTGACATTCCACAGCTATTAGTTGAGGCTAGAATGGATGGTTTAGACCACCGTATGGATCAGTTTGCTCAAGCTTTACAAACCATACTGGCTTGTACTGCACACATGCAACCTGCCGTTCAGGAGGCTGCTGCTGCTGTGCCCGAACCCATTCCCACTCCGGTACCCGTTCCTGCTCACGTAGTTCATATGACGCCGCCACAGCGCTATAGCGGTGATCCAGCATTGTGTCGTGGTTTCCTCAACCAAATCGATATCCATTTGGTGATGAATCCACGTTCCTATCCCACTGACAGAACCAAAATTGCTTTTTTGAGAAACCACTTGTCCGCGAAAGCTTTAGCATGGGCCAACCCCATGTGGGAGAATACGTCTCCTATGTCCTTTGCAGATTTTTTGACAGCTTTCAAACGCACGTTTGATCAGCCCGGTAGTGTTGCCTCTGCTGGCAAAGCTCTGCTTAGGGTCCGACAGGGTAACAGATCTGTAGAGGATTATACTATCGAATTCCGCACTCTAGCAGCTGAAGTGGTTTGGAATAAGGACGCCCTCGTAACAGCCTTTCAGGAGGGTTTGGCTGCTTACATACTGGATGAAATAGCATCCAGGGAATTGCTTGTTCTTCTGGATGATGTTATAGACTATATGATTCTTATTGACAACCATATTAGAGAGAGGCGTAGTCAAAGACGGATGAATACACAGGTGTTGCCTGCTCTACCCCAGTACTGCATTACTAGCATTACCCGCTCCTAGTCAACCATCCCCCAAACTCATGCAATTGGGTGCTACGGGGTTAACTGAGGCTGAAAGAGCATATCGTAGAAGGGAGGGGTTATGCCTTTATTGTGGAAAGAGGGGGCACCACTGTACCTGCCCTAAATTACAGGGAAACTTCAGCAGCTAAGGCCTAGAGAGGGGTCGGCCTCGGGTGTTATGACTTTGTCCCCTCGTGTCCATCTCCAGTCCGTTTATTACGGTTTCTCTTTTGGTCAATAAAACCACTATAACAACCAAAGCCTTGATCGATTCAGGTGCGGCAGACAACCTTATGGATGAGAACTTTGCTAAAACCGCATCCTTGACTTTGATCCAAAAGGCCACACACACCCTTGACCGTTGAGGCCATAGATGGTAGACCACTTGAGAAACCTCTGGTGACCACTGAAACCCAAGAAATAGTTATGTCTGTGGGTGCTTTGCACAAGGAAAGGTTAACCTTCCAAATAATTGACTCCCCTACTGCTTCCATCGTTCTGGGTTTTCCCTGGTTAGTTAAACACAACCCGGTACTTGATTGGGGTTGTTTCGATATACTCTCCTGGGGGGAATCTTGTCAGCGAGACTGTATGGCTCATGTACATCCTGTTTGTTTACTCAACGTGCCCACGGCTAAACCACTTTCTGTTTCTGTCCCTTCTGTGTAAAAAACTGCCCCCACACCGTGACTGACTGTGCCATAAACCTGTTACCAGGTACTATGCCTCCTAGGGGTAAGGTCTACCCTCTTTCTGAGAAAGAAAACCAGGTCATGGAGTACATACAGGAATCCTTAAGTAAAGGTTTTATTAGAAGGTCCTCCTCTCCTGCTGGTGCTGTTTTCTTTTTTGTGGCTAAGAAGGAGGGCGATTTGGACACAGGTAAGAAGCAGGGAGGGGGGAGAAACATTTAATTAAATTTTATTTAATATAAAATTTAAAAAGTTAATGGTAAAATGCCCACCCCCCCAGATTGCACATTTACACAACACACACACTGCATACACTAACGCACACACTGCATACACTAACACAACACACACACTGCATACACTAACACACACACTGCATACACTAGCACAACACACACACTGCATACACTAGCACAACACACACACTGCATACACTAGCACAACACACACACTGCATACACTAGCACAACACACACACTGCATACATTTACACAACACACACACTGCATACATTTACACAACACACACACTGCATACATTTACACAAAACACACACTGCATACATTTACACAACACACACACTGCATACACTAACACAACACACACACTGCATACACTAACACAACACACTGCATACACTAACACTGTGACGGTACCATCTGTTACTCCGTCAAGCATTCCCTTCTTCCCATAAAATGATATCCCCAATAGTCCACAGGAATCGCTGGTATCGCCAAATAATTCACACATGAGCCAAAGCTTAATGCTGGAACAGAACTGAGTTTTACTGACAAGAACTTTCCTTTCATGAGATTCTGCCCATGCAAGGGAGACACCTACATAATTAGTACAATAACCAATAACAAACATGGCACAACCCACACATTCCCTCCCCTCAGATAAACAGTTAACATAATTAATACACACAGTAAAAATACCGTTTTTACTCATACACTGTAACTTTAAAACCATACATTCAATCTCCATAAATAAAATATTTAGAATCAGCAACCTTTGAATATACACATAACCAAAAATCACACAAATCCATCCAGTGGATCAAAAGTTACACGGAAGTCCTTTATGACCGACCGCAAGCACATTTTCCTGCCCAAAACAGTTCCATTGATTTGGGCTGTGCAGTCGGTCAACTTCATGCAGAAAAATGACTAAGTCCCATTCGAACATGCGTTCGAATCTTCGAACGGGACTTAGTCTCGGAAGCTGAAAGTTCAGTGTGGGAGAAGGTATGGGTCAGCAGTGTTCGCAGAAATGTGTAGCCAATTTTAGTTCCATGAATTTGGCTACACACACCGCTGACCGCGTTTAAAATGGCCGCCGTCACGTGTTCCTTTGTCGAATGGCGGCCACTTCGACGACTTCGGCAACTTCGACTGTGTCCGAAGTGCCACATAAAACGTACCAATCCTTCCCCACAGGATTTAAAGGGCCAGAAACAGCAGGGAGAAGATATAACTGAAGGAGCACAGGTAAGTACAATACAATCCTTCACAAACACAACACACACTGCATACACTAACACAACACACACTCTGCATACACTAACACAACACACACTCTGCATACACTAACACACACACTGCATACACTAACACAACACACACACACTGCATACACTAACACAACACAAACACACTGCATACACTAACACAACACACACACTGCATACACTAACACAACACATACACTAACACAACACACACTGCATACACTAACACAACACACACTGCATACACCAACACACACTGCATACACTAATACAACATACACTCTGCATACACTACACACTAACACACTCACTGCATCCACTATACGGACACACACTCTGCATTCGCTACACATTAACACACTCTGCATTCACTACAAATTTACACACACTGCATTCACTGCACTAACACACACACTACATTCATTACACTGACACTCTGCATTCACTACACACTAACACACACTTTGCATTCACTAAACTATGCACACACTCTGGATTCACTATACTGACACACACTCTGCATTAACTGTACACACAGCATCCACTACACAAACATCCTGTATTCACAGTACACACACTACATCCACCACAAATTGAAACACTCTGCATTCACTGTACACAGACACTGCGTCTAATTCACACACTACATCCACTACAGACACTGCATCCACTAAACACATTTTATCTAGTACATACAAACACTACATCCACTACACAAACACACTACATCACTGTACACACACTACATCCACTACTCAAACACACTCTGCGTTCACTATACACACTGCATCCGCTACACAAACACACACTCTGCATTCACTGCACAAACAGTATCTAATACACACAAACACTACATCCATTACACACATTCTAATTCACTTCCACCATACACACCATATTCAGTCCTGCATCATTGTCAGCAGACTAGGTAGGGCGTGGGCGGGCCTGGGAGGGAGGGCCCAGACCTTGTGCTTTGTCAGTGGCCCCAAAATTTCTGATTGCGGCCCTGCCCCCTCCCACCGGGCTGGATGGAGAGGAAGGGGTTAAACTTACCTCTTTTTCCAGCGCCGGGCGGGGAGCTCTCCTTCTGCTCTCTGCCTCCTCTCCTCCTCTTCGGCTGAATTTGCATGCGCGGCAAGAGCCGCGTGTGCATTCAGCCAGTCTCATAGGAAAGCATTTACAATGCTTTCCTATGGACGCTGGCGACTTCTCACTGTGATTTTCACAGTGAGAAGCGCGGAAGCGCCTCTAGCGGCTGTCAATGAGACACCCACTAGAGGCTGAATTAACCCTAATATAAACATAGCAGTTTCTCTGAAACTGCTATGTTTATAGAAAAAGGGTTAATCCTAGAGGGACCAGGCACCTAGACCACTTAATTAAGCTGAAGTGGTCTGGGTGCCTATAGTGGTCCTTAAAGTCAAGAAAAGTGTTAGATAGAACACTTGACAGAGTATCAGTGTTTAGTTGGAAAGACAGAGTTTAGCTTATTACCAAGTCACTTAGTCAGGTCTGTCTCGTGATGGTCAAGAAGCCACTCCTTTCTCCCTCTTGTCTTCATTCTTTTTATAGCCTATCAATCTTTTTCCTGTCAAACATGAAAGAATATCTCCAGCCAGCTCATCAAATTTTAGATCGTAACTTTTTGTTTAGACACCTTTGATATTCCGTTTCACCCTCACTCTTACAATAGTTATTGTTGGGAATTAGTACAAAAAACAAGAAGAATACTAGTAACCCTGGAGGATGCATACACACATGTAATCATACAACTGCAGGGTACTTAGTATAAAGGTCAGCAGTCTCGGGGTTAAAATATAGCTTATAATAGTCATTTTAAAAGTAAATGTATCAACAAAGAAGAAGAAAAAATGAAAATAAATAAGGACAGAACTCACAACGAGTGAGAGGAGAGGAGATCAAGTTACTAAATCGTAGAGGGAAAAATGCCACACATTAGCAGGTGGCAAAATAGTAAAGTACAGGAGGGAGAGGGTAAATAGAGAAAAAAATTCTGAACCTCAAAATCCCCAGCGTTCCCTCACTTTCCCAAGATAACTAGATCCCCACACAGTCAGAATAACTATTTTCCAGTAAGCTGCAAACGTCAGCCTTGCAGTGAAAATTGCTGCCTGTTCAAAGAGTTACTGTCCTAAACTAAAATCAAATCGATAAGGTAGGTCTCGAGGGGGGTGAGTAGGTATAATATAATTAATAACACAGGAGCGTCCTCCCTATCTCGAACTTCCACCCTCCTTTTACTTAGTCCCGACGCGCGTTTCGCCGACTAACGGCTCTTCAAGGGACTCCCTCTGATACATGAAATGGTGGCCACCCAGTAACTCCACAGTTTGTCTGGTAGTCTATCCAGCCGAACCAACAGATGAAACACATGGGGAACAGTGCAACAAACGAAGGGGATCATAAAAAATATCGACAATAGTCATATTCAGTGGTGTATCCTGGTTTTGTGCTGCCCTAGGCAGGACAAAACTCAGGCACCCCCCCCCCCATGCGCGCCACCCCCACCCAACCTTTACCCCGCCCCGCATTCTAAATACACACACACACATTCACTGACAGATACGCATACACTAGCTAACAGAAACACACACTCGCTAACAAACACACACACTCTAACAGAAACACTCACACTCAGTAATAGACAAACACACTCACTAACAGACACACACTAACAGAAACACACTAACAGACACAGACACACACACTAACAGACACACACACTCACTAACAGACACACACACACTCACAGACACTCACACTAACAGACACACACACTACCACACACACACACACACATTAACACTTTTTTTTTTTTTTTACTTTAACCCCCCCAGCCTCCTTACCTTTGGGAATGCTGGGGGGGGGGGGGAGTCCATCTTTCTCCCTGGTGGTCCAGTGGCTGCCGGGCGGCGCTGCTGAGCGGCTGGCGAGGGAGCACTTCCTCTGAGCTGTCTGCTCAGCTCCCTCGCGCGCCGCACAGTGAGGCTGGAAGGCGGAGCCGGAATATGACGTCATATTCCGGCTCCCAGCCTCACTCTGCGGCGCGCGAGGTAGCTGAGCAGACAGCTCAGAGGAAGTGCTCCCTCGCCAGCCGCCCAGCAGCGCCGCCCGACCGCCCAGCAACCCAGCATGTCTGTTAGCTGCAAGGCTAACAAGACATTTGCCTTGGGCATTTGGGGGCGGCGTTTTTTGCCGCCCCCTGGAAAATGGCGCCCAAGGCAAATGCCTTGTTTGCCTCGCGGCTAATATGCCCCTGGTCATATTTGTGCACAATCTCTTGTTTTGTCACAGGACACAAATAGTGTTTTCAAATGGCATATATCCCAGGGCCATAGTCAGAAGGTAGGAGGCGGGCAAGCAGCCCCCTCCAAGAACACGTGGCGAGGTCTGTTCTGCCACAATCATTAACATAGATACTAACTGCATATAATTAGATATAATAATAAAGTTAGTATATGTATATAGGTTTATATATTTTTGTCTCTGGGCTTTTGGTTTGTACACCCAGGCTGAGATATTGGGAGGGGGGGTGAGGGACATACTGTGAGGTATTGGGGGGGGGGGGGGGGGTGAGGGACAGACTGTGAGGTATGGGGGGGGGGTGAGGGACAGATTGTGAGGTATTGGGGGGGGGTGAGGGACAGACTGTGAGGTATTGGGGGTGAGGGACAGGCTGTGAGGTATTGGGGGTGAGGGACAGGCTGTGAGGTATTGGGGGGTGAGGGACAGGCTGTGAGGTATTGGGGGGTGAGGGACAGGCTGTGAGGTATTGGGGGGTGAGGGACAGACTGTGAGGTATTGGGGGGGGGTGAGGGACAGATTGTGAGGTATGGGGGTGGGGGGTGGGACAGACTGTAAGGTGTTGGGGGGTGAGGGGCAGACTGTGAGGTATTGGGGGGGTGAGGGACAGGCTGTGAGGTATTGGGGGTGAGGGACAGGCTGTGAGGTATTGGGGGGGTGAGGGACAGGCTGTGAGGTATTGGGGGGGGTGAGGGACAGGCTGTGAGGTATTGGGGGGTGAGGGACAGATTGTGAGGTATTGGGGGTGAGGGACAGATTGTGAGGTATTGGGGGTGAGGGACAGACTGTGAGGTATTGGGGGGTGAGGGACAGACTGTGAGGTATTGGGGGGGTGAGGGACAGAATGTGTGGTATTGGGGGGGTGAGGGACAGACTGTGAGGTATTGGGGGAGTGAGGGACAGGCTGTGAGGTATTGGGGGGGTGAGGGACAGGCTGTGAGGTATTGGGGGGTGAGGGACAGGCTGTGAGGTATTGGGGGGGTGAGGGACAGGCTGTGAGGTATTGGGGGGTGAGGGACAGGCTGTGAGGTATGGGGGGTGAGGGACAGGCTGTGAGGTATGGGGGGTGAGGGACAGACTGTAAGGTGTTGGTGGGGTGACGGACAGACTGTGAGGTATTGGGGGGTGAGGGACAGACTGAGGTATTGGGGGGTGAGGGACAGACTGTGAGGTATTGGGGGGTGAGGGACAGGCTGTGAGGTATTGGGGGTGAGGGACAGACTGTGAGGTATTGGGGGGTGAGGGACAGACTGTGAGGTATTGGGGAGGTGAGGGACAGACTGTGAGGTATTGGGGGGTGAGGGACAGACTGTGAGGTATTGGGGGGTGAGGGACAGACTGTGAGGTATTGGGGGGGTGAGGGACAGACTGTGAGGTATTGGGGGGTGAGGGACAGGCTGTGAGGTATTGGGGGGGGTGAGGGACAGGCTGTGAGGTATTGGGGGGTGAGGGACAGACTGTGAGGTATTGGGGGGTGAGGGACAGACTGTGAGGTATTGGGGGGGTGAGGGACAGACTGTGAGGTATTGGGGGGTGAGGGACAGGCTGTGAGGTATTGGGGGGGTGAGGGACAGGCTGTGAGGTATTGGGGGGTGAGGGACAGGCTGTGAGGTATTGGGGGGTGAGGGACAGGCTGTGAGATATTGGGGGGTGAGGGACAGACTGTGAGGTATTGGTGGGTGAGGGACAGACTGTGAGGTATTGGGGGGGTGAGGGACAGGCTGTGAGGTATTGGGGGGGTGAGGGACAGGCTGTGAGGTATTGGGGGGTGAGGGACAGGCTGTGAGGTATTGGGGGGGTGAGGGACAGGCTGTGAGGTATTGGGGGGTGAGGGACAGGCTGTGAGGTATTGGGGGGTGAGGGACAGGCTGTGAGGTATTGGGGGGTGAGGGACAGACTGTGAGGTATGGGGGGTGAGGGACAGGCTGTGAGGTATTGGGGGGTGAGGGACAGGCTGTGAGGTATTGGGGGGTGAGGGACAGACTGTGAGGTATTGGGGGGTGAGGGACAGGCTGTGAGGTATTGGGGGGTGAGGGACAGACTGTGAGGTATTGGGGGGTGAGGGACAGGCTGTGAGGTATTGGGAGGTTTGCCCTAATCCATCATGGCGCCGGGATGATCGCTCTCTGTGACGTCAGTCCTGGTCGCCATGTTGGAGTTTCCCCACCTGTATTCGGCGCGTTCTCCGTGACGTCACTCAGTGTGCGCCGTGCAGAGCTGGCTGAGTGAGCGGAGGGTGAGTCCGGGGTTCATTGTGTTTATTGGGTTATTCCTGGATCCAGAGCAACAATATCACTAATCAGTCAATTACACTAACATGGGGAGAGGGGGGACATGGGGGGGGGGGAGAGGGGGAACATGGAGAGAGAGAGAGAGAGGGGGGACATGGAGAGAGAGAGAGAGAGAGAGGGGACATGGAGAGAGAGAGAGAGAGAGAGAGGGGGGACATGGAGAGAGAGGGGGGGCATGGAGAGAGAGAGAGGGGGGGCATGGAGAGAGAGAGAGGGGGGGCATGGAGAGAGAGAGGGGGGCATGGAGAGAGAGAGGGGGGGACATGGAGAGAGAGAGGAGGGGGGGACATGGAGAGAGAGAGGGGGGGACATGGAGAGAGAGAGGGGGGACATGGAGAGAGAGAGGGGGGGACATGGAGAGAGAGAGGGGGGGGACATGGAGAGAGAGAGGGGGGGGACATGGAGAGAGAGAGGGGGGGGACATGGAGAGAGAGAGGGGGGGGACATGGAGAGAGAGAGGGGGGGAACATGGAGAGAGAGAGGGGGGGAACATGGAGAGAGAGAGGGGGGGAACATGGAGAGAGAGAGGGGGGGAACATGGAGAGAGAGAGGGGGGGAACATGGAGAGAGAGAGGGGGGGAACATGGAGAGAGAGAGTTTATCAGACAATGATTTCAATTGTATGTGTTGTTTGTAGATTTATTTGTAACAATCTAATGTATTTTTTTAGGAACAGTGTGAGGAAGTGAAACTGTTTTGATCAAGAAGTGGAGATGGAGTATTAGTAGACCCTCAGCTTTCTTGGTAAGACAACAGTGCATGGAAAACCTGCCCACACTCCTCACTCCCATGCAAGCCATCAGTCGCCAACTTGCACCTTATATTAAGTACAATCATTTTTTATTTATTTTTTTAAAGAAGGAAGGTAATTGTTCTACATACTGATTTTTTTTTTTTTTGATATTTGTTTTTTAACAAATGGAAAAAATACATACGTCTGGGCACACCCACTGTTTTTATTTTTAATGGGTAGTCTTTTATGTGGAGTACAAAGGAATGGACAACGTTTTTGGCACTATCCTGAATACAGGTCAAAAAAGCGCTTGTATCGGGAAAACACTACTAAGTACCATGCCCACTGAGTATTCAGATGTTTTGTTTTTGTTTGTTGTGTCCCCAATCTGCATTCTCATGATTTTCCCTTGTTGATTGTGTGTTTTCCCCTTGTATTCTGTGTTTCCCCATGTAATGCTTATCCATTTTGTGTGATTTCCCTGGTTTATTTTTAGGGTTCCTTTATGTTTGGGATGTATATTTAATAGTTTATGTTTTATGATCTGCAACTCTTGTGCCCGGGGGATAGTTGGGTTAAGCAAATGTCTCCTTTTGATATGGTATTGAGTCAGAAGGAGTTGTGTATGTGGTTTCATGTGTGTACCTGTATGTGCTGTTGGTATCTCCCAGAGTGGGAGATGACTATCTGTAACCCAGCCCCCTCCTGCCTGGTATTGTGTTGTACTGAGTGTAAGCAAGTTAAAATTTCAGCTTGTAGAATCTGGTAGATTATTTTTATTGGATGGTTCCAGGAAATGACTAATGAACTGGTTTAGATGTTGTGTTAATTAAAATTACATGAAATAGGATAATATATGCCTAGGACAATCTAACCAGCATTGGAAGGGTTACTTCATGATCTAACTGTTAGCTAAAGTTTTATGGCTGTTAGCTGGAAGCTTTCTCTGTGTGAAAGTTTCACTTTCTTTGTATGTGAAGTACCATCATAAATCTTGTCTTGACAGCTGATGCTGTAGATAGATTCTTACTGTGTTAACCATTGGAATGTACATTGCCATTGAATGCATACTGATGTTATACTAAATATTCATTGATTATTATCATCACGCATGTTACTTATTATTATTATTATTATTTAATTTGTCACAATAAATTGTATCTATTTTTATAACAAATTGTGGTTTTATTTATATGGAATACATTTCACTTATATGATAACGATCTTTGGGATCTGAGAATTGAAATAGTGGGCAATTCTCAACTGTTTACTATTATCATCCCATAAATATCCCCACAGGATAGGTTGAATGTGGGGGTTCTGTTCAGTATGATAGGAATTATGTCATTTTGTGTATTTTTGCTGTTGGGAATAGAGATATTTTCTGTACCTGGAGAAAGTTGGCTTACCACACACAGTTAAGCCAATTATCTCCAGAATAGAGGACTCTGTGGAACTGGTTTGGGCTGGAAAATCCATGCTTCAGTGGTCACAAAGGACTTTCGACCTATCTTTTAAACCACTGGAGGGAATTGTCTGATTTTTGAGTATTTGGAGTATGCTGATAGTGAAAATGTAAGTTTTATGTGATGTATACTTTTAAAGTTATGAATATTGTGTAAAACTGTGTATTTTCCTGCCTGTGATAATTAAAGGGACACTCCAGGCACCCAGACCACTTCTGCTCATTGGAGTGGTCTGGGTGCCAACTCCCACTACCCTTAACCCTGCAAGTGTAATTATTGCAGTTTTTCATAAACTGCAATATTTACATTGCAGGGTTAACTCCACCTCTAGTGGCTGTCTATTAGACAGCCACTAGAGGTCACTTCCTGGGTTCTAGCACAGGTTTCCTGTGCTAGAGCGTCGCTGGACGTCCTCACGCTGTGTGAGGACCTCCAGCGTCGCTCAAAACCCCATAGGAAAGCATTGAAATTATTTTTCAATGCTTTCCTATGGGGAGACGTAATGCGCATGCGCGGCATTTCCGCGCATGCGCATTAGGTCTCCTCGGCCGGTGAGCGAGATTAGTCTCGCCCACCGGCCGACGTAATCACTAGGAGGAGCGGCGCGGAGACAGCGGCGAGGGACATCGCCGCTGTCCCAGGTAAGTGACTGAAGGGGTTTTCACCCCTTCAGTAACCGGGGATTGGTGGGTGGGAGGGAGAGGGACCCTCCAGTGCCAGAAAAACGGATTGTTTTTCTGGCACTGGAGTTTCCCTTTAAGTTAGCCCATTGTGTTCAGTAATTATATCCCAGGCAGAGGGAGGATTTTGCTGGAATGAATGTGAGTGTTCATTGTATATTAAAACGTATATTACGTGTTTGATTGGATGTTCCACAAAACCCTGTGGGTGGTACTAATGTGTAAGAATGTGTATATAAGAACAATAAAAATACAGCTCTGTCTGCTTGACCCTGAAAACGGACTCTTGTCTCGTTCTTGGGGGGATTTATTGTATGCTGTTCCAGTTTGACTGCTACGGTGTAAACCTATTCGTATGGTTTTTCCTATTCGGCTGTTTACGGCATTTATATGGTTTCCTGTTCGGCGTATTGGTGTCTTTGTTTGCTGCCTGTATATCTTGAAGTGGAATATCTACTAAACGGCTTTATTTAATTTATTTTTTATTAAGTTTTATAGTAAAAAAGACAAAGATGACAAGGAAAATACAATACAACACCGAAAGAGGTATCCTTTATTTCTTCACCCCATAATATGGAGAAGGGCAATTTCTGCTTTATGCTCCAATCTAGGATCACCGATCCTATATATTAAGTTGAAAGAAATAATCCACAAAGGCTTAATTCTGGGACAAGCCCACCAGATATGGAGCATAGAGCCATCTTGTTGGAAACACCGCCAACAAATTGACGAATTGGAATTGGATATTTTTGCTAGTCTAATCGGTACCAGATACCATCTATACATAATTTTGGGAAAGGTCTTTTAAAATATTCAAACAGTGTATAGCTTTTTTGGTCATCATAAAAGATTTACACCAAATATTAAATGAAATAGAAATTGCCAAATCATTTTCCCATTTAGTTAAAGCGTTAGGGATATCTGGATTGCCCTTTAGTTTTATTAATTCTATCGCGATAGAGAACACCTTTTTTGCACTCGAGCTGGAAAAAATTTTCCCAAACAGTTTTCCCAATTGGCCATTTAAGACTAGTAAATTATCTTTAAGATACCGTATATACTCGAGTATAAGCTGACCCGAATTTAAGCCGAGGCCCCTAATTTTACCCCATAAAACTGGAAAAACTTATTGACTCGAGTATAAGACTAGGGTGGGAAATGCAGCAGCTACTGGTAAATTTCTAAATAAAATTAAATCCTATAAAAATTATATTAATTGAATATTTATTTACAGTGTGTGTATATAATGAGTGCAGTGTGTGTGTACGAGTGCAGTGTGTGTGTACGAGTGCAGTGTGTGTGTACGAGTGCAGTGTGTGTGTACGAGTGCAGTGTGTGTGTACGAGTGCAGTGTGTGTGTGTACGAGTGCAGTGTGTGTGTACGAGTGCAGTGTGTGTGTACGAGTGCAGTGTGTGTGTACGAGTGCAGTGTGTGTGTACGAGTGCAGTGTGTGTGTACGAGTGCAGTGTGTGTGTACGAGTGCAGTGTGTGTGTACGAGTGCAGTGTGTGTGTACGAGTGCAGTGTGTGTGTACGAGTGCAGTGTGTGTGTACGAGTGCAGTGTGTGTGTACGAGTGCAGTGTGTGTGTACGAGTGCAGCGCGTGTGTGTACGAGTCCAGCGCGTGTGTGTACGAGTCCAGCGCGTGTGTGTACGAGTCCAGCGCGTGTGTGTACGAGTCCAGCGCGTGTGTGTACGAGTCCAGCGCGTGTGTGTACGAGTCCAGCGCGTGTGTGTACGAGTCCAGCGCGTGTGTGTACGAGTCCAGCGCGTGTGTGTACGAGTCCAGCGCGTGTGTGTACGAGTCCAGCGCGTGTGTGTACGAGTCCAGCGCGTGTGTGTACGAGTCCAGCGCGTGTGTGTACGAGTCCAGCGCGTGTGTGTACGAGTCCAGCGCGTGTGTGTACGAGTCCAGCGCGTGTGTGTACGAGTCCAGCGCGTGTGTGTACGAGTCCAGCGCGTGTGTGTACGAGTCCAGCGCGTGTGTGTACGAGTCCAGCGCGTGTGTGTACGAGTCCAGCGCGTGTGTGTACGAGTCCAGCGCGTGTGTGTACGAGTCCAGCGCGTGTGTGTACGAGTCCAGCGCGTGTGTGTACGAGTCCAGCGCGTGTGTGTACGAGTCCAGCGCGTGTGTGTACGAGTCCAGCGCGTGTGTGTACGAGTCCAGCGCGTGTGTGTACGAGTCCAGCGCGTGTGTGTACGAGTCCAGCGCGTGTGTGTACGAGTCCAGCGCGTGTGTGTACGAGTCCAGCGCGTGTGTGTACGAGTCCAGCGCGTGTGTGTACGAGTCCAGCGCGTGTGTGTACGAGTCCAGCGCGTGTGTGTACGAGTCCAGCGCGTGTGTGTACGAGTCCAGCGCGTGTGTGTACGAGTCCAGCGCGTGTGTGTACGAGTCCAGCGCGTGTGTGTACGAGTCCAGCGCGTGTGTGTACGAGTCCAGCGCGTGTGTGTACGAGTCCAGCGCGTGTGTGTACGAGTCCAGCGCGTGTGTGTACGAGTCCAGCGCGTGTGTGTACGAGTCCAGCGCGTGTGTGTACGAGTCCAGCGCGTGTGTGTACGAGTCCAGCGCGTGTGTGTACGAGTCCAGCGCGTGTGTGTACGAGTCCAGCGCGTGTGTGTACGAGTCCAGCGCGTGTGTGTACGAGTCCAGCGCGTGTGTGTACGAGTCCAGCGCGTGTGTGTACGAGTCCAGCGCGTGTGTGTACGAGTCCAGCGCGTGTGTGTACGAGTCCAGCGCGTGTGTGTACGAGTGCAGCGCGTGTGTGTGTATGAGTGCAGCGCGTGTGTGTGTGAGTGCAGCGAGTGTGTGTGTGTGTGTATGTGTGCAGTGTGTGTGTGTTGCAGAGCCTTGGTGGGGGGTGGGCAATTTTATTATTATTATTTTTTTAATTATTTTAATATTTTTTTTATTATTATTTCTTATTATATTTAATTAATTTTTATTTTATTTTATTATTTTTCTTATTTATTTTATTATAAAAAAAATTTCGTCCCCCCCTCCCTGCTTGATACATGGCAGGGAGGGGGCTCTCCTTCCCTGGTGGTCCAGTGGCATTGGTAGTTCAGTGGGGGGGGGAGGGGGGCGCTGTCAGAGAGCACTTACCTCTCTTGCAGCTCCTGTCAGCTACCTTCTCCGCGCACTGTGACCCCGCGGCTCTCGCGAGACTTACACTGTCTCGCGTATATGTATATATATATATATATGTAAATAGCTTATATACATAGGATGAAATGAGTGTTACCATGATGAAATACCACTATCTTTATGAATTTATCTAAAATCATTATAATAAATATTATGAAATTGAATGCAAGACTAGCAATAAGTTTAATTGCAACTTTTTGAGTGCGGTATTCATATTTGTTTATGATTGAGATTAGGAGGTTGTTGTGGGGTTAAACCTTGAATACCTGCACCTTACATAATTGAGTGCCAGCACATATTGTGTTTTTTTTAATACTATATTGATCTTTTATGGACCAGAACAATAGGTATACCCAGAGAATAGGGGAATAGGGAAATAATGCAGAATTTGAAGGAAGAGAATATTACACCCTGTTCCAAATTATAATGCAAATTCTCTTTAAGTGTCACAAAGATTAAATATTTTGTTTTTCAGTTTAACTCATGGATGGCATTGTGCCGCAGGGCTCTTTTGATCACTGAAAACTCAATCTCGTACACCTGTGATAATTAGATTGCCAGGTGAGTCCAATTTAAGGAAAAACTACTAAAGGAGGGTGTTCCACATTATTAAGCAGAGCACCATTTTCATGCAATATGGGGAAGAAAAAGGAACTCTTTGCTGCCGAAAAGAGTAATATAGTTTAACCCCTTAAGGACCAAACTTCTGGAATAAAATGGAATTATGACGTGTCAGACATGTCATGTGTCCTTAAGGGGTTAATGCTTTGGACGAGGTATGAAAACATTTGATATTTTACGAAAACCTAAGCGTGATCATCTCACTATTAAGAGATTTGTGGCTGATTCAGAGCACAGACGGGTTTGTGCAGATAAAGGCACATTGAGGAAGATTTCTGTCAGATCCATGCATCGGATCAAGAGAGCAGCTGCTAAAATACCAATACATAGCAGCAAACAGATATGTGAAGCTGCTGGTGCCTCTGGAGTCCCATGGACATCAATGTGTAGAGTCCTTCAGAGTCTTGCAACTGTGCATAAACCTTCTATTTGGCCACCACTAACCAATGCTCACAAGCAGAAACGGCTGCATTGGGCAGAAAAATACATGAAGACTAATTTTCAAACAGTCCTGTTTACTGATGAGTGCCGTGCAACCATGGATGGTCCAGATGGATGGAGTAGTGGATGGTTGGTGGACGGCCACCCTGTTCCAACAAGGCTGCGACGTCAGCAAGGCGGTGGTGGAGTCATGTTTTGGGCCGGAATCATGGGAAGAGAGCTGGTCGGTCCCTTTAGGGTCCCCGAAGATGAGCTCTGCAAAGTATGTGGAGTATCTGATCACTTTCTACCCTGGTACAGAAGGAAGAACTATGCTTTCCGTAATAAAATCATCTTCATACATGACAATGCACAATTTCAGGCTGCAAAGAATACCTCTGCATGAATGGCTGCTATGGGGATAAAAGAAGAGAAAGTCATGCTGTGGCCTGCATCCTCCCCTGACCTCAATCCTTTTGAGAACCTTTGGAGCATCCTCAAGCAAAAGATCTATGAGGGTGGGAGGCAGTTTACATCCAAACAGCAGCTCTGGGAGGCTATTCTGACATCTTGCAAACAAATTCAAG
Source organism: Pelobates fuscus (assembly GCF_036172605.1). Lineage (NCBI taxonomy): Eukaryota > Metazoa > Chordata > Amphibia > Anura > Pelobatidae > Pelobates > Pelobates fuscus. Next base: position 206,561,327 of record NC_086323.1, on the reverse strand, counting down.
CAGAAACTGTCCAAAAACTCACAAATTCAATGGATGCAAGACTTGTGAAGCTGCTATCAAATAAGGGGTCCTATGTTAAAATGTAACGTGACCTGTTAAAATGTTTAAAAAGTTAAAATGTTAAAAGTTTGATTGAAATAGCTTTTGATTTCAGTAAATATGCTGCAAACCCCAGAAATGACAATTTTCAGTTCTTTACAACCTATAAAGTGTTTTGATACTTACTGTGTGTAATAATTTGGAACAGTGCATTGTACGTTTTTTAGTTTAAAAAACAAACAAAACAAAAAAAACACTGTTATCATTAGGGGGTTTGTTCAATAAAATTTGATTTGTACTCTTAATAGTTGATAACATGAGAATTATGCTGACTGTTATTTACATCAATTATTTATCAGGTAAATGAGAAAATATAATTTGCATAATAATTTGGGACAGGGTGTAGATATTATTACAAAGACAATGTTCTCAAACCCTTTAACACTTTGTATCTTCCTTCGTTCATGGCGATCATAAAGCGGGATGAGCAATGGCAGCATCTACCTGGTCTGTGCGAGTGAAAACAATGATAATTGCTTCCTTTCATGACCTTTGTAGGGATCGACCGATATTTTTTTTTGTTTTTTTTTTTGAGCTGATACCAAATATCTATGAACTTTCAGGCCGATAGCCGATAACTTACCGATATTCTGTACATTTACCGTTTTGAAAAACAAACTGTTTCTACACATATCTACTATTAACTGAACATATTTTTATTTTTTTGCAAATCTCTTTTTATTAACTCCAAGCACTATATTTGACCCTGTGTAAAAACTGGTTTGGAATCGTCACAGTTAAATCTTCTTAATTACTTCTTGTCTTCAGTTGATTGATATATATATATACGTCTTTTGTATATATATAGTCTTGGGCCAAATGCTCGCCACAATAATATATGTCTATATTATTGAAAAGTAATAATACGCAATCTGACTTACGGTTTCTTCAGGTTTATTCTTAGTTACGGATACATAATAAAACAACAAAGGATGTTACAGGATAATGGATGTTCAACAGCAGATGGTAATTGCTGGACTTCTTTACACCCTTACATCTTTACATCGAGAGAGAGCCAGAGAGAGAGAGAGCGAAGAGCCAGAGAGAGACCAGAGCCAAGAGAGCGAGACCTCGTGTCCCTCTGTTACTATATAGAAGTGCCCATACTGACGTCAGAGCATACTCTTGCCATATAAGGACAAGACCCCCTAATCCACATTCCAGAGCTCACAGACAAAGAAACCCTTGTGACTTATTGATACCATCTGTTACTTATGTCAATCCACACATCCATATATATAATCAATAGAAACATAGAATATGCAATATTCTACATTCCCTCTGTTTATGGTTTGTCTTAAAACCATAACACAATGTCACTAACCTGTCCATTCATACATCACTCGTATCACAGTCATTGAGCATAGAACAAGATGTAGTCACAACTTTCTATTATGAGAGTTCTTAGAAGGTCGAGTTTCTATCCCTTATACTGCTTACTTTACTTCAAACTTCCTCTGTTTTAGCTATGTATTGATATCCATATCCATGTTACATCATAACTACTTGAACATAATATATACATATATATAACAATAATAAATGAATAGAATAAAATATTTACACATGTTGATCCAATAAACAATGTAAAGCAATGAGAAAGATCAACCCGCTCAGCTACAGTCATGTTTTTGTAGACAACAAAATCAAGATAACTTTCTAAATTATAACTGTGTATCACTATCATATTCCTACAGACACATATAGCATAGTATTTTCATTCTCAATACCTGATATTACTTATGTACTAAAACATGTATTGCTTGTATATCCCGTCCAGTTATATTTCCATGAATCATATGGTTTCTAGCAACCTTAAAATCTTTAGGTCATTTCTATTCATAAATTACATTCTTATACCATTAATACCAGTAGTGATAATTGTATCAGTACTTTACAATCATAGTATTTAATTTGTATATTCAGTAGGCTCTCACTAACTAAAATATACCAACACTACTTATAAGACTCATATACTTCTCATCCTATGTATAGGTAATAATGTAATAGTTCTCTTCATAATACTATCCTTTCATATACATTTATAAGTACTCTCTTTTGGTATTAATATTCATAACTGTTATATAACTTTTCATTGTCTGTTTTCTTTTCCGTTAATATTTAGGAATATATATGTATGTTAGTGTCAATCTTGTATTTCTTTGTAAGTCTGTTAATCTTCTGTATCAAATTAACTCTGTAGAATCTTCCATCACAGTTTGCAGATCAGATAAAAAGTCTCTTTCCAACAGTCGATGTCCAGTTGTCTGAAGGAATGCTTTCCTGATTTATTGCCACAAGGATCTGTCACGCTTTACCTACATTAAAACAAAAAACATGTGCAGCATCAATACAATGGCTTACAATGTTTATATCTCATTATTATTATACAGTTTAACATTGAATTATATTGACTACACAGCATTCTCATTTCTTCTCATGAGATCTACCATCTTGTGGTTATTACATTTATGCCATGTGATGTTTAATCTTTAAATTTCCTTTATATCAAGATCTTTCTGAACATTTTATTAATCATACCCCCCTTTTAAACTGTTTAATAATCTGGAGGTACAACCTAATCACATGTCAGATGTTGCAAAAAAAAAAAAAAATAGTTTTCCACTATACTGTAGCAATAGCAGCCATTTTGTCTTAACACTGGCACCATTTTGTCACATGAAACAAACTACAAAAAACATATTGTTTCCTACATCAAATGTATTTGCAAATTTAGGTTTTATTCTATCAAAACTTTTGTCTTCTATATAGTCAAAACATATGTATGTCGAGGCTTTGCAAAATATAGTAATCCATAATCAGTCATGATATTAAAATCTCATTCTCATGAATTAAATCAAAGATTTTAAATCAACCTCAGAAGCAACAAAGAATACATCTATTGGTTTTTCCTTCTGTATAATGATTGGAGTTACTGTATAATTGCATAAACCTAATATAACTAACTGCTACATTAGTGTATTTCATCCTGCCATACTTGTGAACTTGATGTAAATTTTTATTTTAATTAATTAACCTAATACTTTCTTATAACACACATAAAATCAATGAAAAACAGTTCAGACTAACAATTCATTAAAACAACAAACTAACATAGATCTCTATTCTTGTGTGCTGTTCTTAATTCTGAAATCAGTCTGTGTACATCTGTTGGCACACATATCCATGCTCATCCCCTAAACTGATCATGTCTCTTGAAGTTATCTGATTCTTATAACTTTCTGTGTTACACTGCATTGCTTGTCTGTCTCCTAATTTTGATTTAGCTAAAATTGCTCTTATTTGTCTGATTATCAGTTTACAAGGAAAGGCTTTTATTGATTTATCTCCACATGTATTTTGTCTGTCAAAATTTTCAATCAACAAATTTAATTTCTCATTTGCTTTTGATTTGATATCTCAGATAAAATATCTGCAAGATCTTAAATAATGTTGTTTATTGCACCAAAAACAAATAACTTTAGGAGTTATATTCTGCCTTTGATTGTTTTTAGTTGAGCAAATTGGGAGTGGCTCAGCTGTCTGTATTACTCTTTCACACTCTGTCCTAGAAAAAGGAGGAGGGGGACGAGGGGTGTCAGGTCTGAGTTTCTTTCTCTGCCTCATTCCACAAGTCATTTTAACCCCTTCATTATTGGTTACTCTGTTTAAGTTATCTAAGAATAAAGCAACGTCATTCAAAGTGCTTTTTTCTCTAGCAATTACAATTGCAGTTGGATCTAGATATTGAAATTTTTTCACAAATTCATTAATTAACTGATCTTCAGGAAAATTAGCAACAAGTCTATATGCATTTTCAAATTTTACAAGAAAACTAAAAATATCCTCATCCTTGTGTGGTTTAAGTTTTTCCAACATTTCAATGTCTGCAAAATCATTCCCTGTTGTTAATTTTATTAATTGTGTTAATCTGTCTTGCTTATTTCCATATATTATTTCATCATTGTCCTCACATTTTACAGGCGCGGTCAGTCTACATGCAATTTGAGTTGGCAGCCATATTTGATATAGTCTATTCCTTTGTTCATTATTAAGGCTGTATTTGTCCAAATTTGACTCAAATATTTCAGCATTAGTAAATGCATCCACTGACGTGTCATAAACTGGAATACATTTCACAATTTTCATTAATTGTTCATGGATTTTCAAATTACGTTTTGCAGCACTGTCTTGAAATTTACATTTCTGCAAATCACTCTGTGAGGATACATTTTCAGTATCTATTGGTTCTGGGATTAGATTCTGTGCCTGTATTTTTCTTGAATTAACACACACTAGCTTTACTTCATTTCTAAGCTGGCAAATAAGATCATTTCTTAGTTCAACTCTCTCCTCTAATTCACAGACTGTTTCTGACAATCTCTCACAGTTACAGCATGTACTCTCTGTTACATTGTTACACTGTTCATTTAAATCTGATTTGTCTTCTGTTAACATATTCAAATCTACTTATTTTTCTGCTGATTCTAAATTGTCTTGACCTGCATCTCGTTTACAAATCAATGCATTGTAAGTACAGACTAGTTTCATAACATTTCTGATCTTTTGTTTTTTCTTATTAACAAACAATTTCTTGTCAATTTCACTATTGGCAATTTCACATTGTGTGTATAAAGATTGCCACAAAACAGCATCTGAATAGCTGCTATTAAATGCAAACTGCAATTTACTTTTCTCTGCAATATCATTTATGAATTCCATGTTACTCACCAGATCAGTTATCTCTGTTTATTCCGTTGCTTCATCCACACAGCTGCGCAGTTTTAGGCTTAGATCTGGAATCTTGCCAATCTCTGCCACGTGCTTGCTTCTAGAATTCACGTTGTATCTTGTGCTTTTTGTCTCTATAACACATGCTTTTGTCTGTTGTAGAATATCATCTTGGAACAGTCTTTGTGATTTGAAAACTTTTTTCTTACAAACCACAGTTCTTCTGTGACAGTCTAGATTCTTTTTTTCTCTTCGTTTGTTTTCCCAGTTCCAAAATAGCTTTGTAACTCGATTCTTCTTCCTCCCCCCTTGAAGTGGGAACAAAACTTGAATAGAAGACTGGCTGGCTCGCCAATGTAAAAACTGGTTTGGAATTGTCACAGTTAAATCTTCTTAATTACTTCTTGTCTTCAGTTGATTGATATATATATATACGTCTTTTGTATATATAGTCTTGGGCCAAATGCTCGCCACAATAATATAGGTCTATATTATTGAAAAGTAATAATACGCAATCTGACTTACGGTTTCTTCAGGTTTATTCTTAGTTACGGATACATAATAAAACAACAAAGGATGTTACAGGATAATGGATGTTCAACAGCAGATGGTAATTGCTGGACTTCTTTACACCCTTACATCTTTACATCGAGAGAGCCAGAGAGAGAGCGAAGAGCCAGAGAGAGACCAGAGCCAAGAGAGAGAGACCTCGTGTCCCTCTGTTACTATATAGAAGTGCCCATACTGACGTCAGAGCATACTCTTGCCATATAAGGACAAGACCCCCTAATCCACATTCCAGAGCTCTCAGACAAAGAAACCCTTGTGACTTATTGATACCATCTGTTACTTATGTCAATCCACACATCCACATATATAATCAATAGAAACATAGAATATGCAATATTCTACACCCTGTAACTCTCCAAGACACCATAAAACCTGTACCTAGGGGGTACTGTTTTACTCGGGAGACATCGCTGAACTCAAATATTAGTGTTTCAAACTGGTAAATTGTATTACAACGATGATATTTTAAGTAAAAGTGACGTTTTTGAATTTTTTACAAACGAACGGCACTTTTATGGACTATATTATTGTTGTAATATGTTTTACTGTTTTAAAACACTGATATTTGTGTTTAGTGAAGTCTCCCGAGAATAACAGTACCCCCCATGTACAGGTTTTATGGTGTTTTGGGAAGTTACAGGGTCAAATATAGCACGTTACATTTGAAATTGAAATTCGCCAGATTGGTTACGTTGCCTTTGAGACTGTATAGTAGCCCAGGAATGAAATTTACACCCATAATGGCATACCATTTGCAATAATAGACAACCCAAGGTATTGCAAATGGGGTATGTCCAGTCTTTTTTAGTAGCCATTTGGTCACAAACACTGGCCAAAGTTAGCGTTAATATTTGTTTGTGTGTGAAAAATGAAAAAAACACCAATTTTGGCCAGTGTTTGTGCCTAAGTGGCTACTAAAAAAGACTGGACATACTCCATTTGCAATACCTTGGGTTTTCTACTATTGCAAATGGTATGCCATCATAGGGGTAATTTTCATTCTTGGGCTACCATAGGGTCTCAAAGGCAACATAACCAAAATGGCGAATTTTAAAGTGAAAAAAAAATTAAACACAAGCCTTATATTTGACGCTGTAATGTTTGAAAACACCATTAAACCTGTACATGAGGGGTACTTTTGTACTCAGGAGACTTCGCTGAACACAAATATTTGTGTTTCAAAACAGTAAAAAGTATCACAGCAATAATATCGTCCGTGTATGTGCTGTTTGTGTGTGAAAAATGCAAAAAACTTCACTTGTACTGGCGATATCATCATTGTAATACATTTTACTGTTTTTAAACACTTATATTTGTGTTCAGCGAAGTCTCCCGAGTAAAACAGTACCCCCTATGTACAGGTTTTATGGTGTCTTGGAAAGTTATAGGGTAAAATATAGTGCTAGCAAATTAAATTCCCTATACTTTCGGCATTGGGTTGTCAGGCAGGTCCCGCTAATTGTAATTAATTAAAATACCTAATTATGTAAAAATATTACATAAATATATATGTAGAATTAATATATATATATATATATATATATACATAATTTTTTTTTAAAATTTTATATAGGTATATATATATAGTGATATATACGTATATATTTATGTATATAGATATATACATTATTTCGTTCTACATGTATTTTGCTATAAATATATATATTATCACAACACAGTTTGAACGAAATAACACACATCTATATATTTTTTAATTACATTTTTTATTTTATTTTTTTAACGTATTTACATCTTTTTTTATATTATATATAAAAATATATATATATATATATATATATATATATATATATTTGTGGTCAGGGAAGAAGGCCGTATTACGAACCTATACCTATAATCATTAGTATAATATACTAAGTCGGTTGTGGTGTGCCGAAACTGACATACGGGTTGGCCTGTAAATAAAGAGGGCAAAAAGAGAATTATCAGTTCCACACTTTAATACGTATACTTATACATATACATTTTTCTCAATTGTTTCCTTATTTTGCCAACTGTTTAAAAGCTAGTCTCAACTCTTTCTCTGGTTGAGGTATGTAACGATGGTATGCCGAAGATTTCCACCGTCCTAGCCTTTTAATAATATGAACTGGTACTTTTTGGCTGAAGGCTGATTTCGCTGCTCCGATACGAAATGAGTGGCCTGTATAGGCTGCGGGATCGTACCCGATTCTTGTGAACAGTAATCTTACGTATTTGATGAATTTCGATGTGGTCAGGGGTTGACGGTGTATTGTGAGGAGAGGAGCTTGTTTGGGCTGATCAGCCATACCTGCCATGTATATATCGAATAAGTGCACGGGGCACCACTGATTGCCGGTTGGGTAGAACTGAATGTCGAGGGGCGGTCCCATTTGATTGTTTTTTGAATGTTTTAGCGATAATGTGTAGTGATCACCTGTTTTGTTTAAGTGTGACACACATAGCATATTTCCCTTATTATTGATGTTATTTAATGTGAGTTCGTTGGGACGCATAAACCCATACCCAAACCTCATGATGATTAGTGAAGACCTGCCTTTGTTCAGAATCTCGCAAGCCGCCATATTGTCGGTGTAGCACTTGACCGCTTTTCATCCCCATAAGTGGCCCTAGACTTTAGCTGTTGCCACTATGGGGTAGATTTCGAATAGTGCCGAAGTTTTTTGTGAACGCGGGTAATCCCAATGCTTCGCTAGGCCAAGCGTCCCTCAACCATCTGTTTCCGAAGATGGCTGAGAACCCTGTTTGACCTGCAGCATCCGTCCATAACACAGGGGAGTCTAATGTTAACGGTGGTATGAACAAGTTCCTCCCATTCCAGTCTGACAGAAAATGGTACCACATGGTCAGATCTGCCCTAGCCTGACTGTCCAGAGTAACCCTGCTGTCATCGTTGGGTAAGTCGGGTAACAACCTGAGTAGACCTGATATGAAAGCTCGTCCCTGTGGTATTACTCTCATGGCGAAGTTCAGAGAACCCAGGAGGGACTGAAGGTTCTTCCTTGACGTCATACCGTTATTGAGGAATGACCCAACCTCTACCCGGATTCTCTGAACCTTGTCTGCTGGCAGGCTAGCTTGCATGGCTGCTGAATCTAAATCAATACCTAGGAAGGTTAGTTTGGTAGTGGGGCCCACTGTCTTGTTCTCGGCCACGGGTACCCCTAATGTCTTGAATAAGGCAACCGTCTTGTTGATGCTGTGTGGTATTGCGTCTGTTTTTTCTACTGTTAGGAAGTCGTCCAGATAGTGTATAACTACAGGACAACAGCAGATATTTAACAGTAGCCAACACAGTGTCTCGGCAAAAATATCTAACAATTTGGGCCTACTTTTGGCCCCAAATGTCAGCCGGTTAACGAAGTAGTATAGCCCTTTCCACCATACTCCATGCAAATGCCATAGAGAGGGGTGCAAAGGGAGCAGCTTAAATGCATTTGAAATATCAGTTTTTCCAAGCCAAGCTGCCCTTCCTGCTTCCAGTATGGCCTGTATGGCATTATCGACTGTGGCGTACTGTAATGAAAACTCGGCCGATGGTATAAGTGAGTTTAGGCTTGGTGTGGTGCTGGAATGAGGGGCTGACAAATCGATAATTAATCATGCTTTATTGTTGTATTTCCCACGTGCCACCCCTATTGGGCTGGTTCTCCAACAACTGAATGGTGGCCTTGTGAATGGCCCTAACATGAAACCATTCCCTACTTCGGCTTGCAACAGTCTGTCTACTGTTGCTGGATCGGTAGTGGCAGATTGTAGGTTCCTGCATTCAATAGTGCCTGATGGCAGTGCTACCAACCCAGTGTGAAACCCCTCTGTGAAACCCGTGATCAGAAATTGTACTAGGTCCCTGGATGGATGCGAACTAAGGTAAAAGGCCAGTGTATCTACATTGACTTCCGTCAGTCATTTCTTAGGGAACAATCGGTTAGGACACATCGTTTTGGCATGGGCTCTGTGGCAGATGGTGCAGACATGTAACAATCTGCAAGCACTGAAGCTGCAACCGCCTGCATTAAAATTATTACATATCTGCGCTTTCCCTAGGAAAACTATTGGCCTACCTAATTTGTCCTTAAACGTCCTTTGGTCAGTACTACTGGTGCCCGGAGCTGCATAGCTGGTAGTTGGAAGACTTGTTTCGTTTGGGCACAAATTGGTGGCGTGGGAATTGGATGAACAGATTGCGCAATACGGTGGTATGAGCCCGGCAAAATGACGGCAGAAAAGTTCGGTATCTACCGTATATACTCGAGTATAAGACGAGTTTTTCAGCACATTTTTTGTCTTATACTCGAGTCAATTGTCTGTATTATGGCAATTTACATTGCCATAATACAGACCAGGACCGGGGGCTGGCAGGAAGCTGTTACTTACCTTCACAGCAGCTCCTGTCAGCTCCCTTCTCTCTCCTCCGGTCCGTGCAGCTCCCAGATCAGCTCCCGCTGCAAGTCTCACGGCCACGCGGAGCGTGGCAACGCTCCGTGTGGCCGTGAGACTTGCAGAGGGAGCTGATCTGGGAGCTGCACGGACCGGAGGAGAGAGAAGGGAGCTGACAGGAGCTGCTGTGAAGGTAAGTAACAGCTTCCTGCCAGCCCCCCTCTTACAGCCCATCCACTGGACCACCAGGGAGTGAGAGCCCCCCTCCCTGGCCAGCTAACAAGCAGGGAGGGGGGACGAAAAAAAAAAATATATTAATAATAAAAAATAGTAATATAAAAAAAAAATAATATAAAAAATATTAAAATAATAATTAAATAATAATAAAAAAATGCCCACCCCACACCAATGCTCTCCATCACACACACACACACACACACACACATACACACACGCTGCACTCATGCACACACGCTGCACTCATGCACACACGCTGCACTCATGCACACACGCTGCACTCATGCACACACGCTGCACTCATGCACACACGCTGCACTCATGCACACACGCTGCACTCATGCACACACGCTGCACACACGCTGCACTCATGCACACACGCTGCACTCATGCACACACGCTGCACTCATGCACACACGCTGCACTCATGCACACACGCTGCACTCATGCACACACGCTGCACTCATGCACACACGCTGCATTCATTATATACACACACTGTAAATAAATATTCAATTAATATAATTTTTTTAGGATCTAATTTTATTTCGAAATTTACCAGTAGCTGCTGCATTTCCCACCCTAGTCTTATACTCGAGTCAATAAGTTTTCCCAGTTTTTTGGGGTAAAATTAGGGGCCTCGGCTTATATTCGGGTCGGCTTATACTCGAGTATATACTGTATAGGCCTCCAATCTGGTCTTATGTTGAGTTGTATCAAAGCTGCTGCTGCTTTAGCCGAAAAAGACTTGTGGTACTCAAAAAAGGTATGGCCACCATACTTGTGTCCCAGATCCACCAATTTGTGCAAATACAAATCCAGTTCTTCTCTACGATGGGGAAAACTGGTGCATACTACGTCTCTATATATGCCAAAAGCTAGGACAAACTCCAGTATGGTTAATTTTTTACTTAGTCTGGGGTCTCTAGCTTTCATCACCACTGACCAATCCCCATAGTTATAGGTCTTATTCTCTACCACGTCTTGAGACGCTATGAGAAGGCAAATAAGGTTGACATCTTTTCCCTCTAAAATATCTTTCCTAATGTTAGGAGGTACCAAATGTGCTGGAGTGATGATATGAGTGGTAGGATTTTGTGCCATTTGTGCCCCTGCCACATTACCCTGTGCTGCTATGTGTTCAATATCTGGTGTGAGATGGCTGTCAGGTGCCACGATAATTGGTTTGGGTGCTTCCAGTCTGTCCATTCTCTGGCTGATGTTGCTAATGGACGCCAGTATCGATGTCAGGGTGACTTGTAGCCCAGCTAAGGTTTCGTTCATATTGTCTTGTGAGCTGGATCCTGGTTGAGGGGCCTCTGATGTTGTCTTCATAATTCTATAAAGTTCAGCTTTCCTGGCCGTGGCCGGATATGGTACACCCCTACGTCTGAGTTCCGCAGCAATTTTTGGAATTGTCCATGACCTCCATGAACAAGGGCTATCTAGGTTTCCGGCTGTTGATGGGGCCATCATAGGGGGGTGGGTGGCCTAACTGGCATGCTGGGAGGGGAGACGTCTTCTCCTATATCGGAGGCGCGAGACATCCTATATAAATGACCCAAGTGTTTGCTGTGACTTATTAGTAAGTTGTAGTAGCTAATGAGGCGGGTGTGGTACTGCTATTTGCCGCTGGAAAGATAGGGTCTGTAACTATGCATTTGTCGTATGTCTGTGCCACCGAAGCGTTGTGGCAGGAAGGTGGGCCTCGTTTAACGTATAAAAGTAATCTGGGCGTGACTGGTGAGGCCCTCTCTGTACTTTGGGTTGAGTACCGTGGAATCTATCTATGAGTTGGATCGAAGGTGAATACCTCTGTATTGAGGGAAACATTTGAAGTTTTATTGTCGTAATTAGTGCGGTTTTTTATTATGCCCAACTATCGTATTAGTGCCTATATCGTGTTGTAGGTATGATTCTTTGGCTAATACGTACCTGATGCGTCGGTCTTTAGGCTATGGTTGTACTTGTATATGCCTAGTTTGCTTGGCCTAAGATGAAAATAGTCAAAGTTAATCACCCGAAATAGGCTTACCCCTTCCCCTTACCATATATATATATGTATATTACCTGTAACACAACTAAGCGTTTGATCCTATTTATTAATCCTATTATGGACAAGATGTAAGGTGCGGTCTATGTCTGTCGACTTGTTATAACCAGCGTTGGTCTTGACGACAATGTAACCTATGAGGGTAAAATGTAACGAAACGCCATTTACCTGTTTGGACTATGTATCATGAAAATATGGTGTTTCTACCTCAGAACAGCTTTACACATCTAAATGTCACCTGAGTTATCCATAATGAACGTACCGTATTTACCAGCTTCCCTTTTGCTGGGCCGCTCCTGTGTTGTAACTGATAATAAAACCCACCTGTAAGGACATGATAATAAATTATCCCCCGAGACTATACCTGATTATATCTAGTTAAAGTACCTAAAGTTGTAATCAGACTGCAATGTATCCGCACATCTATTTAATTTAACTTTATATGCTCCGTATTTATATACTTCTCTTACCGATGTGCATTAAGAAATAATATTGTAGATAACCCCCTGACTTAATTTTACCACATGACAAGAGGCTTCATATTTGCATATCTTTCTTTACTGAAAACTCCAGCAGCATAGAAACAGTAACAACCAATCAGAGAAAAGATATGGTGCCCATAAAAGGCCCTGTCTATGACATCATTTCCTCTTTCTTTGCTGCTCCAGCCAACATCAGGTCAGAGTATTTTGCCTCTCTGGCAGTTTTCTTAATGTACTCTGTTCTTTGACTGTCAACCACTGTATATTGCTTTATTTTTTGTTGATTATTCCTACCTTGGCCCCCTTATCCCTGTCCCTTCTCTGCAGCCCTCTGTTTTTTCCCCTTTTAGTTTACACCTTTCTGCCTGGTACCCGCGAGCGCAACGGCTATCCGTGCCTCGCGGGCCAGTCCCTTCTAATTTCACGGTGGAGAAGGTTTTCTTGTTATGAGCTCTGCCCCAAACTGCTTGCTGGAGACCTCAGCAGCAAGGTAGCATGGCCGAGCGGTCTAAGGCGCTGGATTTAGGCTCCAGTCTCTCTGGAGGCGTGGGTTCGAATCCCAGCCTCACGAGCCTTCATGTAAAAACGGCAAGGGAAGGGCTCCAACCCCCCCACCCCCACTGCCAAGGTCTAAGGCAAGTCGCCCATCGGACAGACCAAGTAGGCGGAACACCGGGAATCCGCGACCCTGTCCACCACAATCTTCCGACAAAGAAGACTACTATCCACCACGCATGTTGGACATAATAGATCACTCACACAAATACAACTCGCCAGCTGAGGAAGTGGAACGTAAGAACGACTAGTATTCTGCCCAGAAGCACAAGACCTACTATTTGACGGCGGGTACTTACCCACCACACTAACTTTAGCCCAAACCTCGCTGAAGCAAATCCTCCACACCCTTCGGGGAAAGGTGTTTTTGGGAAGACTGGTTGGTAGCGGAACCGAACCACCAACCGCTTCATCTACTAGTGAGTCAACCTATCATCAAGGGAACTCCTACGTGGTATGCAAACGCTTCAGGATAGAGAAAATCAACCTTCTACTAGACCTCCTGAACGATTACGACTGGTTTACACATCTGGACCCCGAGGACACATACTTGTCAATATCCGCTACCCTAAACTACCTATTTTTCCTCCGATCCCAGTGATGAGGACTAACACGGCAGTTTACGACTCCGTGGTACCCACAAAGCTACTGAAGCCGGTGAGGGCTCACATCCGCGAATTTGGACGTGCGATTTCTCGTGTACCTGGAAGACTTGCTGACCCTTTGCGATTTCAGGCTACGTTTGCAGTCAAAATTGACGTTCACGTTCTGGACTCCACATGTTTTTTGGTAGTATGCAGACAAATCGCTCCCCCATCTGTGTCGGGTCAGTTCCTCGGTTTCGACATCGGCTTGGAGAACTACGTTCCGCGTCGGTCCCCGACAAAATCACCCCTATACGGATGGATGTCGGACACGCTCTAAGGTTGGATACGATTCCTCTCAGAATACTCATCGGATGGCGGGATTCCTCTCCTCCTCTATACAATCGATATTCCCTGGCCCACTACACTACGGGGCCATGCAACGACTGCTGGCTAGATACATACACGCCGGTCACTCATGCGACCACTGGATCCCACTGTCGGCAGAAGTGAGGACGGAATTTCGATGGTGACTACTTCACTTGCAAACTTGGATCGGCAATCGATCTTTGACCTCCAGATGCGTAGTGGTGGATGAACCCATACAAACGGACCCTACCGCTCTCCACAATGGCAAGGGTGCTTCGATACACACGCACACACTGGATATCGCTCCCGCTCATGACACCCCTCGGACAATGCCAACCGTGGTTCCCGGATCGCCTGGGGACGTCTCGCGAAGACCCTCTACCACTCCCTACCTTCCCTCTACTTTTGACGGGACCTCAAGGGGAAGCCCACTCCTTTATCATGGAAGGACGACTGGCACTAGTGGACTGGACGATTTCAGGGCCTCCTGAAATGTCCACGACCTATTGCATCAACTAAGACCTTTGATGGGACTCAGGCCCCCGGCACCAGGAAATGCTATATTTCTGCCTGACTGGCCTGGAGTGTTTGTTGGGTGGAAAGGGATTCCGATCCCTTTACCGCACCTGCCCCACCGATCCTTAACTATCTGTCACACCTGGTCTCGTTGGGGCGGTCATATCGATCCCTCAACGTGATTGGATCCGCCATATCGGTGGCGCACGTTCCGGTACAGGGCGGACCAGTAGGTCAAGATCCACTGGTTTGTCGACTACTACGGGGTGCCGAATTATCGAGACCCGGCACCCAAGTATTCACACCTCTGGCAGGTGGATGGGTGCTGTGATTCCTTGGGGGAATAGCAGGACAATCCTTGTTTGTCACGGAAACAACTTTCAGCCTAACTAGCCCTCTTGTTATGCCTCGTCTTATTTAGACGGGTGACGGACGTTAGGGCTTTCGATATGGATCGAAATCACACCAGACGGGTTACCTTTACCATATCGAGACGAACTAAGTCCACTTCATCTTCCGTGTCATACCCATACTTTGTGTCAGACACCAAACTAGGTGTGGTCGGAACGCTAATGGAGTATACCGAAATCATTCCCCCTTCGTATTCATATGACGGGTCTACTCCTGACTTCTTACGTGGAACCTCATGGAGAGGTGCCTACCGCTACACTGGCCAGATGGAGCCGCTGGCTATTGCATCTGGCGGGCGTCGAACCTTGTTTCGGAGCCCACTCGGTCAAGGGAGCGGTGGCCCCACAAGTCCTTTTTCGGCCGACGCTTCCCTAACCGACTGTAAGGAAACCAAGTTTAGCCAAACCGCGTTCGGTAGTTTCCTCCCGAAAGGTCAGAGCCTAAGGTAGTGAGAGTTCTGTTCGGTAGTTACAGGAAAACTAAATCCATACGAAATATAACAGCTGCATAAGATAATTCCCTTGTTACAGCATACGAATTCCAAATAACAGTCAGAGTCCAGGTTCAGGATACAAGTAGAACTAACTTTTATTCACATACATGGCTTTTTATGCAGGTCCCCATGCAAGGGGACATCCCACAGGGAGGAGTAACATTTATCCAATCCTGAACAGTAAAAATATAAAACACACCCAATACAAACAGGCAGTTCCCTCCCCTAGTCCTGGAGATAATCAGGTCTGATATAGTAACAACCTAATTATCTCCAGGCTGAAAATTCACTGTTTTTCCCCATTTCTGGAACACCCCTTTATACCTGGGGTATCCCCACAAATCTTATGTCCCCTGATAGCCCCGATCTGGGTGACCAACATATCCAAATTCCACCCAGATCGGTTCAGGGGTTCGCAAAAACTATGGAAGTCCTTTGTGACCGGTTCACTGTGGGTGGGCTGCCCAAAATAGTTCCAGAGATTCGTGGGGTTTTGCCGGTCACTTTAGAAAAAGGGAAAAAACGAATAAAAGTACCGAATGAATTCCCCTGGCTCCTAGCAGCGATTGTTCCCCTCATTCGTGTGCATATTTTTACCGAATAGCGCTCTTCTAGCTAATCGGTATCACTAGTTCCAGCGTTCGTATGATTGAGACCGGTGTTCGGGAAGTCGAGTGTCCGATTTTAGTTCCAGACACTCGACGACCAAGTCCCGCTGCCTTTGTTTGACGAAAAAAAGATGGCCGCGGTTTTCTCTGCCACGTGGCGTTCGGCAGTACGAACGCTGACCGCACACATAGAGGGTGAAAGTGATGCCGGCTTTGAAGTTAAGTGAGCCAGGGGTGGTCTTTGTTCGGCAGTCCCATCTGCCGAATGAAAATACACAGAAAAAGCAAGAACTATGCAAAAAATACCGAACAATATAGTCATTTCTTCACACCGACATTATACGATGCGCGGTTTGAGCGCGAGAGGGTACGTTTAGAATGCTTTATTTCGGCAAACATCTCATACTTCCTTCACACTGGTCAATTCTAAGCTTTAAAAATGCAAATATGAAGCCTCCTGTCGTGGTAAAATTGAAGATTATACTAGCTTTAGTGTACTGATAATCGTAATTTTAGTAATGACAGGAGGCGTATATTTCCCACCCTATAGGATCCCTCCCATGTTTTCTCGTGTTGAACAGAATATGCCCTTTATGTTCAGGAAGGTAAGTACGTTATGGCTGTATGTTTGCTACTTAGATATGTGACTTGAGAGACTTATATAGGTTGAATAATTAGACATGTACCTTGAATCATGTTGTGTTTATAGATTCTTAAATATCATTGCTTTAGAATTAATATATATTGATATGTTACTCATTCTAGTATCCATTGGTATATCAGATTCTTAATGTTTATTGTATACGGACAAGTTACCACGCCAGAGTCTTTTCACCTTTTTCTTACAGCGTGAACGTCTTCTCATCAAGACAAAGACTCACCTTCCATAACTCTACATCACGGAACTACTGGAGTTGATTATTCTAATATGTGATGGAACTGTTGAGACGTAATATGATTATGTTTATTGTTGCTATTTATTGTTTCGCTTCAAAGAAAGAGGAAGTGATGTCATAGACAGGGCCTTTTATGGGCACCATATCTTTTCTCTGATTGGTTGTTACTGTTTCTATGCTGCTGGAGTTTTCAGTAAAGAAAGATATGCAAATATTCGCCTCCTGTCATTACTAAAATTAAGATTATTAGTACACTTAAGCTAGTATAATCTTCAATTTCAGTGCCGTATCCTTTTAAGATGTAACAGTGACAGAGTTATCCAGTCTATATATTCATATAATACTCTCCTCATACATATTTATCTTAATTGCCAAACTAAAACACAGTTACATACATAGCATGTCATATATCAAAAGCGCCATTAGATGGCAGTATTGTAACCAGATTTATATATTGCTTTGTGAATGATTTAACCGTCCTGCGATTCGTGTTTTTTTTTTTTTTTTATTCCGTGTTCGTGCATTTGACTGGTTCAATCCGTGTGAGTTAGTACCAAAATGTGGCTTGAGACTGTCTGTAATTGCTCCCACCGTGTAGTGTTTGCCGTCGATACGTGTATTTAATTAGCGCGTATACCCATACTCACGATTACCGGTATGTTGACCCCGGAAGTGTGACCCGACTTTTTCGGCAGCTGTGGTGCCGTCGCCGCTCTGCGTTCTCGCCGCGAACGAAGGCTACCTGCTACCGCCGTCTATTTGGTTTAGTGAATCTCGCTGTCTGGACCGGAACCGGAAGTGACCAAGCGCTGTCAGCAAGGTATGGAGGTAAGTAGTGGGTTTAAATAGGCCGGTTGCAACCCCTCCCACAACTCCAGGCTCCGCCTTCCCATATATATATATATATATATATATATATATATATATATATATATTTAATTTGTATCAATCTACGTGTAATTTGATATTAATATATATAATTATATATATATATTAATAGTAAAATACACCTAGACAGTGTATGCATGTGTGTATATGTGTATGTATGTGTATATATATGATCTAAGTATATAATTTCTTTTTTATACTGACTTTAACTTTATTTGATTTTATTTCCAGCCAGCAGGGGGACTAACTGTCATTACAGGCAGTCCCCCTGCTGGCAATGCAGCAGCCAGCTAACCCGGCCATGTGATTGTGAGATCCTCGCAAGGACCTCACTCTCACATGGCCGGTGGGGGCCGGAGGAGGCAGGGACTCCCAGGTGAGTCTCCCCAACTGCGATCGCCGGCGTGGGATCGCCGGCGACCGGGTAAGCAAGAAAAACCAGAGGGCGTACTATTACGCCCTGCGGCGTTTAGCGCCGCTTAGAATAGGGCGTAATAGTACGCCCTCCGGTTTTAAGGGGTTAAAAAAAAAAACTGAAATAGAAAATCCACATTAGGCAATAGTTACTTACCCAGTACTACAGGGCATTTGTATTTCCTAGAATTGGGCTGTATTACATTTCAGCGCAAAACAGACTTTAGATCATTTGTATATTTTAAATCTACCAATGCCGTGTATAAATTGGGGTTATATAATAATACCAACCTGCATACAGATTATATGAATCACATACATTGTGGGTGTTTCTAACAGCACCTTATGCCCAGATATATCAGTTACATATACTGAGTCTGTTCAAACAGTAATCATACATAGCCTACCTCTGCTATATACAGTGACAATGTGCCTGCACACATATTAAGATTATATGAGGGAGATAAATTGAGGCTGTGTTTTAACAGAACTTCATGCACATAATATACCACTCACATATACTGAGGTTGTGACTAACAACCCACACATAGAACCTGTATTAGATTGGACTCATAGAGGATGTGTCTTATATCATTCACATATATTGTGCTTCCACTAATACATCAAGCATATAGTGAACAGATACACTGAAGCAATGTCTCCACACCACCTTACATATAGAGCATATAGTGGATACGTATACTGAGGCCGTGCCCTCATAATAACTCATACATAGAGCATATAGTGGGTACATATACTGAGGCTGTGTCCTCATAGTAACTCATAGAGCCTATAGTGGGTACATATACTGAGGTTGTGTCCTCATAGTAACTTATACATATACTGAGGCCGTGTCCTCATAGTAACTCATACATAGAGCATATAGTGGATTCATATACTGAGGCCGTGTCCTCACAGTAACTCATACATAGAGCCTATAGTGGTACATATACTGAGGATGTTTCCTCATAGTAACTCATACATAGAGCCTATAGTGGGTACATATACTGAGGTTGTGTCCTCATAATAGCTTATACATATACTGAAGCTGTGTCCTCATAGTAACTCCTTCATAGAACATATAGTGGGTACATATACTGAGGCTGTGTCCTCACAGTAACTCATACATATAGCATATAGTGGGTACATATACTGAGGCTGTGTCCTCACAGTAACTCAAACATAGAGCCTATAGTGGATACATATACTGAGGATGTGTCCTCACAGTAACTCATACATAGAGCCTATAGTGGGTACATATACTGAGGTTGTGTCCTCATAGTAGCTTATACATATACTGAGGCTGTGTCCTCATAGTAACTCCTGCATAGAGCATATAGTGGATACGTATACTGAGGCGGTTTCCTCATAGTAATCCATACATAGAGCATATAGGGGATATATATATATATATACTGAGGCCGAGTCCTCATAGTACATATACTGAGGCCGTGTCCTCACAGTAACTCTTACATAGAGCATATAGTGGGTGCAAATACTGAGGCTGTACCACCACCAGTTCATGTACAGATACTGAGGCCCAGTGGTCTCATATGCAGTATATTCTTCCACTGTCTGCAAACGCCTGCTTATTTGCGATAATGCACAGATAACAGCAATCAATGCCACATATCTTGATAGGAACAAGTGTGTGTGTGGACTTAGAGTTACGTTTTTCAAACCTATCATAGTGTGTACTTCAATCAGTTATCCAGGAAAGTTCTCTTACCTTGGATATTTCTTAAGGACTGTGAAATTCCAGTAGACTTTATACAGCCAGCATATCCATTATTAGCACTCTTTTTTTCACAATGCCTCATTGCATTATCAGCACTCTTTTGCACCAAGCATCCTTTCATGTATAAACTTACCTAAATGCTCACCACACAAACCTCCTAAATGTGACCTATTTGTTAGAAGGAAGCCTAATGTAAGCAGCTGGGGGAGGGACTGAAAGAACAGAGACCCAGGTGCCTATACTAGTTTTAATCTAAATTACTAATGCCCTTACCTGAACAGCTGCAGGCCTGTGTTTCAGCGGCAAAATGGGGATTTGAACAACTGACAGCCTAAACTGTTTAAACTATAGGCTTCCATCTGTACCCCATATGCCGTTCATCATCACCATACAAGGTGGAATACATAGAATAGGTATACCCCGGTAGTCACCTATGGAAGTGCTGTTTACTGGGTTTTCAAGGATAAAGGCTTAGACTCGGATGGGCCTCATGTATGCAGTGAACCGCTGTCATCCCCTCAGGGAGAGAGATGGGCTAGACTCCTGATTGTTGAAGGAGGTACCCAGGCTGGCAACTCTTACACATGTGCTATTTGCTGGGTCTTCAGGGATAAAGGCTTAGACTCAACTGGGCCTCAAGTATGCAGTGGACTACTGTCATCACTTCCGAGAGAGATAGGACAGACTCCTGTTTGCTGAAGTAGGAACCCAGGCTGGCAACTCTTACCAGTATGCTGTTTGCTGGGTCTTCAGGGATAAGAGGCTGAACCCTGGCCTGGCTTCATGTAGACAGTATATCACATACATCCCCTGAGTGGGTACCCAAGCTGGGTCTTCAGGGATAAGAGGCTGAACCCTGGCCTGGCGTTATGTAGGCAGTATATCACATACATCCCCTAAGTGGTACCCAAGCTGGCCTGTTGCTGGGTCTTCAGGGATAAGAGGCTGAACCCTGGCATGCAGTGGACCATTTTCATCCCTTTCAGGGAGAGGTTGGGTCCGACCCCGGTCACTAAAGGGGGACCCAGGCTAGCCACTTCATCTTAGTGCGTTTTGCTGGGTCTTCGGGGCTTAGAGGCTGAACCCTGGCAGGGCCTAAAAAATATTGCCTGGTGAGCATAAAAGAAAAAAATCTAGGCCTGCATTAGCAGACTCCTTCCAAACTGCTGTGAAGGACAGGAAAAAAGACTGCCTGATGGGAAGGGGGAGGATCCATTTATACCAGTTTCAGAGTTCTATTTCCTGTCCTTTCTGTTGCAAAGGGAGGAGCTAACCACAAGTAAATGCTGCCATGAATAATGTCAGGAAATATGTATATTGATATCAAAATATAGTTAAAACAAATTAAAACTGGTGTGTGTGTGTGTGTGTGTGTGTGTGTGTGTGTATATATATATATATATATATATATTTTTTTTTTAATGTATTGATTTTTATTTTATGTGTGTATACATACAGGCATATTCCGGTTTACAAACTCCCTCTTTACGTCTTCCCGCCTTTACGTACGCTTTTCCGGTCATGCCGCCATGTGATAGTTGTGATAAAATACAATTAACTAATTAAGCATGATTGATCACTAATGAGCAAATTAATCTATTATAGATAGTTAAGATGGCACTTGGCTTAAACTGTGTTGCACTAAGAAATTCAACTAAGATAACATTGCATAAAATATTCCATAGCATGTCTGGCCAATATCCAAAAAGGCCCACGTGCTGAAAAGAGGGATTTGGTGCCAACAATGTGTTGAAAGATAAGAGTAGGGACATAGATAGAATAAGATACTGCATGTGTTTGGCATGGGCCTTGTGTGGTCATGACTGACCTGACCAGCCATACTGATTACTTAATGCGCATGACAAGATACATGCTGGGCTGCACTGATAAGTAATCTTGGAAAAGTTACAAACTTGGTAAAAGGTATAAAAGACGGAGAAACTTGGCACTCACTTGAGGACCTACCCACCTGTAATGCGGACGCGTGTTGCTGGTCTCTGCTGTTCCCAGAGAGGGTCCCTCCAAGCCTGACTGCCTGAGTTCCCCTCAGTCGTGTGCAGTGAGGACACAACCAAGCCCCACTAATGGTGATGTATACTTTGTAGCGGATGGCATTGGGCTGTCCTCTACAATTCTGTGTGTTCATATGCTTTCAGTTACCGTATTTTTCGCTCCATAAGACGCACCTCACCATAAGACGCACCTAGTTTTTTGAGGA
This sequence comes from Pelobates fuscus, assembly GCF_036172605.1. NCBI lineage: Eukaryota > Metazoa > Chordata > Amphibia > Anura > Pelobatidae > Pelobates > Pelobates fuscus. The sequence continues at coordinate 206,539,085 of NC_086323.1, read as the reverse complement.
AGAAACCCAGAAAAAAAATATTGTGAACAAACTGTCCCATAGTGTTTCTTACTATGGGACAGTTTGTACAGAATATTTTTTTTCTCCCCTGTCCCATAGTGTCCCCCCCTCCCATAGTCTTCTCCTCTCTCCCATAGTCTTCACTCACCCCCTCCCCATAGTCTTCATCCACCCCCTCCCCATAGACTTCATCCACCCCCTCCCCATAGACTTCATCCACCCCCTCCCCATAGACTTCATCCCCCCCTCCCCATAGACTTCATCCCCCCTCCCCATAGACTTCATCCCCCCCTCCCCATAGACTTCATCCCCCCCTCCCCATAGACTTCATCCCCCCTCCCCATAGACTTCATCCCCCTCCCCATAGACTTCATCCCCCTCCCCATAGACTTCATCCCCCTCCCCATAGACTTCATCCCCCCTCCCCATAGACTTCATCCCCCCACCCCTCCCCATAGACTTCATCCCCCCCACCCCTCCCCATAGACTTCATCCCCCCCACCCCTCCCCATAGACTTCATCCCCCCACCCCTCCCCATAGACTTCATCCCCCCACCCCTCCCCATAGACTTCATCCCCCCACCCCTCCCCATAGACTTCATCCCCCCCCTCCCCATAGACTTCATCCCCCCCTCCCCATAGACTTCATCCCCCCCCCTCCCCATAGACTTCATCCCCCCCCCTCCCCATAGACTTCATCCCCCCACCCCTCCCCATAGACTTCATCCCCCCCTCCCCATAGACTTCATCCCCCCCACCCCTCCCCATAGACTTCATCCCCCCCCTCCCCATAGACTTCATCCCCCCCCTCCCCATAGACTTCATCCCCCCCCTCCCCATAGACTTCATCCCCCCCCTCCCCATAGACTTCATCCCCCCCTCCCCATAGACTTCATCCCCCCCCATAGACTTCATCCCCCCCCCTCCCCATAGACTTCATCCCCCTCCCCATAGACTTCATCCCCCCCCATAGACTTCATCCCCCTCCCCATAGACTTCATCCCCCCCCTCCCCATAGACTTCATCCCCCCCCTCCCCATAGACTTCATCCCCCCCTCCCCATAGACTTCATCCCCCCCCTCCCCATAGACTTCATCCCCCCCCTCCCCATAGACTTCATCCCCCCCCTCCCCATAGACTTCTTCATCCCCCTCCCCATAGACTTCTTCATCCCCCTCCCCATAGACTTCATCCCCCCCCCCATAGACTTCATCCCCCCCCCCATAGACTTCATCCCCCCCCTCCCCATAGACTTCATCCCCCTCCCCCTCCCCATAGACTTCATCCCCCTCCCCATAGACTTCATCCCCCCCCCATAGACTTCATCCCCCTCCCCCTCCCCATAGACTTCATCCCCCTCCCCATATTCTTCTCTCCCATACTGTCCCCCTCCCCTTGTCCCATAATTACTTACCTGTCTTGCAGCGTTGGCCGGCAGCACAGGGCGCACCGCGGTAGTGGAACTTGAATTTCATGTTCCGGTTTCCGGCGGGACTGAAAGGAAGTGCGCACTCAGCTTGTGCACACTTCCTTTCAGTCCCGCCGGAAACCGGAACATGAAATTCAAGTTCCACTACCGCGGTGCGCCCTGTGCTGCCGGCCAACGCTGCAAGACAGGTAAGTAAAGCTTCATATTCGCTCCATAAGACGCACAGACATTTCCCCTCACTTTTGAGGGGAAAAAAAGTGCGTCTTATGGAGCGAAAAATACGGTAAATTTTACCTTATGTATGTATGTTGTATGCAGCATTTGTCTGATTCTTCGGTAAAATCAATCCGTTCAATTTATTTTGTGAAACTACTGAACAACCAGACCATCCAGCAATAAGTGTGCCTCCAATTACCGTTCGCAACAATGTTGCAAATGGGTAATTGGCGATTCGTGCAGTATGTGCTTTGTCCTCTGGGTGGCCGCCATTCGGGAAACGAACACGTGGCGGCGGCTATTTTAATCTCCCGAACAGTGGTGTTTTGCCGTCGAGTGTCTGGAACCCAAATCGGACACTCGGCTAGGCAAACACTGCTGAGACCTCCACACTGCCCTTAAATTCGTATAGAAACTACCAAACGGCTACCGTTCAGTAGAAAGAACCCCACGGACAAGGGGATTTATTCGAATCCTCCCCAGTCTCCATAGTCCAAGTCATTTGTGCATTTTATTCCCTTTTTCTGTGACCGACCGCAGGTCCAAAATGCATGGAACCAATTTTGGCTGTTACCTCCAGTGCGTTCGGTCTTTTTACTACCTCCACAAATCTCCCGAACCCCTGGGCCGATCTGGGTGATTTTTGGACTCACCCAGATCAGGGCTATCAGGGGATGTAATATTTAAAGGGGTACCCCTATGTTTAGGGGTACATCCAGAAACCCAGGGAACTTGTGTCCTGCATAATAGGATTATGAGTCAGACTAAGGGGAGGGGATGTGTGGGCGGCAACTCATGTATGAGTGGCTACTGTACTAATTATTGTAAATCCCTCCCTTGCATGGGAGAATGATTTAAAAGAAGGTTGAGTAATTAAAAGTTAAGTTCTGCTCCTGATGCCGTGTGTCGTCCAGTCATTGGGATCTGTATTGGGATATTCGTGGATTACCTTGCCTTCTGTGATTATTAATCTATGGTATTTTATTACCGTATATACTCGAGTATAAGCAGAGTTTTTCAGCACATTTTTTGTGCTGAAAAACCCCAACTCGGCTTATACTCGAGTCACTGTCTGTATTATGCAATTTACATTGCCATAATACAGACAGGGGGCTGGCAGCGAGCGCTTACCTCTCCTGCAGCTCCTGTCAGCTCTCTCCTCCTCCACGGCGTTCCGTTCAGCACCTCGGTCAGCTCCCAGTGTAAGTCTCGCGAGAGCCGCAGGGTCATAGTGCGGCTCTCGTGAGACTGACAGAGGGAGCTGCACGGACCGGCGCAGAGGAGAAGGGAGCTGACAGGAGCTGCAAGACCGGTAAGAGCTCCCTGCCAGCCCCCCTTCTCCCCCCACTGAACTACCAATGCCACTGGACCACCAGGGAGTGAGAGCCCCCCTCCCTGGCCAGCTAGCAAGCAGGGAGGGGGGACGAAAATAAATGAATATAAATAATAAAATATTAATAATTAAAATAAATATAGTACAAATAAAATAAAATAATACAAAATAATAAAAAATATTAAAATAATTAAAAAAAATAATAATTAAATAAAATAATAAAAAATAATAATAAAAAAATATTAAAATTATTTTAAAAAAAATAAATAAAATTGCCCACCCCCCACCAAGGCTCTGCAACACACACACACACACACACAGACACACACACAGACACACACACTGCATTCATACACACACTGCACACATGCGCACACACACACACACACTGCATTCATACACACTGCACTCATACACACACACACTGCATTCATACATGCACACATACACACACACTGCACTCATATACACACTGCAATCATACACACACACACACACACTGCACTCATACACACACACTGCATTCATACACACACACACACTGCAAATACATATTAAATTAATATAATTTTTTTAGGATCTAATTTTATTTAGAAATGTACCAGTAGCTGTTGCATTTCCCACCCTAGTCTTATACTCGAGTCAATAAGTTTTCCCAGTCTTTTGGGGTAAAATTAGGGGCCTCGGCTTATATTCGGGTCGGAGTATATACGGTACTTGTTCCCGAGCCTCACTGGGATCTTTAGTGGAGTTAACCTGTGAAAGACCAGCTTTCCGCTACATACTGAAGCTGATATATCTAGATACTAAGCTGTTTTGAAGTGAATGCATGCAACTACTTAATGAGAGTTAAGCTTACTCTGTATCGGGTCCCCTTGTGGACAATAAAGTGTGGTGTGAATTCTTATCTGCAACTAGGTGTGGTTTCTTTTTCCTATAGCCCAAGATACTTATCCCGAACTGGGTTGTGTGCCCGCCAATATCGCTATAAACCTTATTAGGTAATTGATTATTACTTTTTTTTTTTATATTGGTGCTTCATGAATTTAATGATTAGGCACAAAACGCCTTTTTTTTATTTTTTGCCAATATTTTGTTTCAGCGCTCCGTGGAAGCAGACCGAAGAGCATGCTTGGGAGCATAGAAAAGAAGAATTGTGGCCAGGAGAAGACAAGAAGAGAGAAAGGTAAGTGTAAAAAACAGGTTTGTGTGTGTGTGTGGCTGAGATTGTAGTCTGTATGTGTGGGTAGGCAGGACATTCCCCTGAAAACGGGACTGGAATTATACAGTAATTTATAAGGACTTAAATTTCTTTCTATCAACAAAAAACACCAGGGCTATTAATGCAAACAATTGTCACTCAGAGCAAAGTTTGGTCATTTTTTACATGTCCTACTCATGTCTTCAAGCGACATGATTTTGTTTGAACAATCTTTCCCCGCCGTACTGTTGAATATTGATATCGGACTTTGCAGGGGGTTGTCATTATTTATTATAATAAAGATCATTATGGGCTCTTCAGGATTCTATTAAAGGGACACTATAGTCACCTGAACAACTTCAGCTTAATGAGGTTGTTCAGGTGAGTGCTACAGCTACCCGGAGCCTTTCTTGTAAGCACTGTATTTTCTGAGAAAATGCAGTGTTTACATTGGAAGCTTGGAACACCTCTTGTTGCAGTCAATCAGACGGCCACCAGAGGGACTTCCGCGTTCAGAGGCCCTAAAAAGGCCTCACGTCTGACGTATTCACGCATGGGTGAATACTTCAGACGGGCTATCAGCACGCAAAGCACTGTGAACGCGCTTTGTGTGCTGAGGCTGTCAGCTCTGCTGTGGGAGTGGCTAGAGCTGACAGCTGAAGCCCGAACCCACAAGGACTCTTTCTGGCCACAATAGTGGTTGAAGGGGGGGGGGGGGACACCTACTCTCCTTCCCGGCCCCCACCCCTGGGCGGTGGGTGGGGGCCCTAAAATTAAAAATAAGGGGGGGGACCTACTGTCCCCCCCGGCCCCCACCCCTGAGCGGCGGGTGGGGGCCCTACAATTATCAATAAGAGGGGGGACCTACAGCCCCCCCCTGGCCCCCACCCCTGAGCGGCGGGTGGGGGCCCTAAAATTATCAATAAGGGGGGGACCTACTGCCCCCCCCGGCCCCCACCCCTGTGCGGCGGATGGGGGCCCTAAAATTAAAAATAAGGGGGGGGACCTACTGCCCCCCCCGGCCCCCACCCCTGTGCGGCGGGTGGGGGCCCTAAAATTATCAATAAGGGGGGGACCTACTGTCCCCCCCCCGGCCCCCACCCCTGAGCGGCGGGTGGGGGCCCTACAATTATCAATAAGAGGGGGGACCTACAGCCCCCCCCTGGCCCCCACCCCTGAGCGGCGGGTGGGGGCCCTAAAATTATCAATAAGGGGGGGACCTACTGTCCCCCCCGGCCCCCACCCCTGAGCGGCGGGTGGGGGCCCTACAATTATCAATAAGGGGGGGACCTACTGTCCCACCCCGGCCCCCACCCCTGTGCGGCGGGTGGGGGCCCTAAAACTAGCCATAATAACCGACGCAATTTAAAAAAAAAAAAAACGAGCGCAAAAAAAACCAATCCATATTCACCCATGGAGGGCTCCGCGCAGACTGAGCTTTGCAGGGCGGGGGAAGGCTTATAAAGCCTTGCCACGCCCTGCAATTAGGCTAAGAACACTCTGATTGGCTGGTTTAAGCCAATCAGAGTGCTCTCTGTCATTTTACACAGCGTGGGAAAATTCAAAAGAACTTTCCCACGCTGTGTAAAATGACACAGAGCACTGTGATTGGATGGATTTCAAGCCATCCAATCACAGTGCTCTGTGTCATTTTACAAGCGTGGGAAAATTCCAAAGAACTTCCGAAGAGCACTGTGATTGGATGGATATCAAGCCATCCAATCACAGTGCTCTGTGTCACTTTACAAGCGTGGGAAAATTCCAAAAAACTTAGGAATCAAATACAAATTCCAACACAGAATATATCGATCTGGGGTGGTTACAAATAAAAATGAAAATAAGATAATATACTTATCTTAAAAAGACAGCTTCCCTTAAATTACTTTCCAGGTTGTAATCCTTTGGCAACCAATATGTATACACAGAAAATGGGATACAGCTGTCAATATCTAGATGTACATAGTGTAACACAATAAAATATATAATTATGCGCTATAATATAGTGCACTCAAAAGCATTTAGTAGATTAAGAGCTACAAAGGTGATGAAGGTGGGGGCCTCCAAGCCCTTCCTGAATCCGTGCACTCCAAGGCAAAATCAGGAGTCCAGGTGGCAGGTATGCTGTATGTTGTTAAGGTGGCTTTATTAATATATTGACAAATAAAATAAAGTTTAAAATAATGTAAAATAAGCTGTTTCATCCCTAGTATATGGGACTTCCTCATGGACCAAATATATCGGCAGTAATAACAAATAATCAAAACAAGTAAAAAGTAACAGCCTAACCCTCCCACCTGTCAGTCCCTCTAAATAGAGCTAATCTTCCAGTTCATTGGTCCAGCGGGCGTCTTCCTCCTTCCAGTATTCAATTAGTCCTTGCAACAGACCCTCTGTCAATTGATGCTCTTAGTGCTCACCAGACGCCAGACCAGACGTCATAAGAGAGAATCTCCAAGAGAGAATAGCAGGATCAGCTGTAGAGCTCTTACGAGAGCTAGTGATTAGAGGGAGTATAATGATTATGGCATTTCCTGTAGTGATTATAGCAGTTCCCTACAACATAAGACGAGGCTGCGAGTTGAGGGTTAGAAGGTCTGGCAGTTTAATGGTACAAGCTTGATTTTTTTTTATAAAACACCCCCTGGATCTGATGGAGCACCGAATTATAAGATGCACAAACCAATAAAAACAATGTACAGTGTCTGACACTCCTACATACAGCACACAATCTCTCCCCTCTGCTTGGGAGATAATTGAGCAAGATACTGTAATTAACTCAATTATCCCCAAGCAGAAAAAACTAATTTTTCAAAAGTACAGGAACACCCCAAAACATTACATATCTCCAAATGCCCAAAATATATCCCCTGAGAGCCCTGATCTGGGTGAGCAACATATCCAAAAATCACCCTGATCAGAGCACGGGTTCAGGAAATTCCTGGAAGTTTCTTTTGACAGACCGCACGCATGATTTCATGCCCAGAACAGTTCCAGAGAATTAGGCTGTGCGGCCGGTCTATTTCCAATGATAAAAAATCAGTTAGAATAGTCAGACGGGACTGTTTGTGCACAAAGTCAATGTTGAAGTGCCGTTGGAATTGTTGAATGCTGTTCGATTTGAGTTCCATGAACTTGTTGACAAAACACCGCTGTACTTGTTCGACTAAATAAAATGCCCACTGCCACGTGTTCGAATGTTGCATGGCGGCCACTTGGAGTACTTTGACACTTCGGCTGTATCCGAAGTGCCACTTCGAAAGTGTAAATCCGTTCCAATAGCAGTAAAAGAGGCAGAAGCAGTGCCTTAGAGCCAAATAAGTCACAGGGGCCATAATCACACAGTAAAAGGCTGGCCATTAATCCTCTCCAAAAAACAGTGGCGAAGTTGCTTTCGGCATAGTCATGTTGCATGTGTAATTACTTGTTCGGGTTTCCGACGAACAGATGATGCTGTTTTGCCGAAGATCAATGTGTGTTTCTGCATTCCACTGACGACTTAGGCTTCCGTCACCCTTTGGAAATGGCTGTGCCTTCCACTGTGGAACGCATTAAGATGATACTCGAAACAACCATATTTCGACCTGCAAAACATATATATAAAGTATATACTCAAGTATAAGCAGAGTTTTTCAGCACATTTTTTGTGCTGAAAACCCCCAACTCGGCTTATACTCGAGTCACTGTCTGTATTATGCAATTTACATTGCCATAATACAGACAGGGGGCTGGCAGCGAGCGCTTACCTCTCCTGCAGCTCCTGTCAGCTCTCTCCTCCTCCACGGCGTTCCGTTCAGCACCTCGGTCAGCTCCCAGTGTAAGTCTCGCGAGAGCCGCAGGGTCATAGTGCGGCTCTCGTGAGACTGACAGAGGGAGCTGCACGGACCGGCGCAGAGGAGAAGGGAGCTGACAGGAGCTGCAAGACCGGTAAGAGCTCCCTGCCAGCCCCCCTTCTCCCCCCACTGAACTACCAATGCCACTGGACCACCAGGGAGTGAGAGCCCCCCTCCCTGGCCAGCTAGCAAGCAGGGAGGGGGGACGAAAATAAATAAATATAAATAATAAAATATTAATAATTAAAATAAATATAGTACAAATAAAATAAAATAATACAAAATAATAAAAAATATTAAAATAATTAAAAAAATAATAATTAAATAAAATAATAAAAATAATAATAAAAAAAATATTAAAATTATTTAAAAAAAAATAAATAAAATTGCCCACCCCCCACCAAGGCTCTGCAACACACACACACACACACTGCATTCATACACACTGCACTCATACACACACACACTGCATTCATACATGCACACATACACACACACTGCACTCATATACACACTGCAATCATACACACACACACACACACACACACTGCACTCATACACACACACTGCATTCATACACACACACACACTGCAAATACATATTAAATTAATATAATTTTTTTAGGATCTAATTTTATTTAGAAATTTACCAGTAGCTGCTGCATTTCCCACCCTAGTCTTATACTCGAGTCAATAAGTTTTCCCAGTCTTTTGGGGTAAAATTAGGGGCCTCGGCTTATATTCGGGTCGGAGTATATACGGTACTTGTTCCCGAGCCTCACTGGGATCTTTAGTGGAGTTAACCTGTGAAAGACCAGCTTTCCGCTACATACTGAAGCTGATATATCTAGATACTAAGCTGTTTTGAAGTGAATGCATGCAACTACTTAATGAGAGTTAAGCTTACTCTGTATCGGGTCCCCTTGTGGACAATAAAGTGTGGTGTGAATTCTTATCTGCAACTAGGTGTGGTTTCTTTTTCCTATAGCCCAAGATACTTATCCCGAACTGGGTTGTGTGCCCGCCAATATCGCTATAAACCTTATTAGGTAATTGATTATTACTTTTTTTTTTTATATTGGTGCTTCATGAATTTAATGATTAGGCACAAAACGCCTTTTTTTTATTTTTTGCCAATATTTTGTTTCAGCGCTCCGTGGAAGCAGACCGAAGAGCATGCTTGGGAGCATAGAAAAGAAGAATTGTGGCCAGGAGAAGACAAGAAGAGAGAAAGGTAAGTGTAAAAAACAGGTTTGTGTGTGTGTGTGGCTGAGATTGTAGTCTGTATGTGTGGGTAGGCAGGACATTCCCCTGAAAACGGGACTGGAATTATACAGTAATTTATAAGGACTTAAATTTCTTTCTATCAACAAAAAACACCAGGGCTATTAATGCAAACAATTGTCACTCAGAGCAAAGTTTGGTCATTTTTTACATGTCCTACTCATGTCTTCAAGCGACATGATTTTGTTTGAACAATCTTTCCCCGCCGTACTGTTGAATATTGATATCGGACTTTGCAGGGGGTTGTCATTATTTATTATAATAAAGATCATTATGGGCTCTTCAGGATTCTATTAAAGGGACACTATAGTCACCTGAACAACTTCAGCTTAATGAGGTTGTTCAGGTGAGTGCTACAGCTACCCGGAGCCTTTCTTGTGAGCACTGTATTTTCTGAGAAAATGCAGTGTTTACATTGGAAGCTTGGAACACCTCTTGTTGCAGTCAATCAGACGGCCACCAGAGGGACTTCCGAGTTCAGAGGCCCTAAAAAGGCCTCACGTCTGACGTATTCACGCATGGGTGAATACTTCAGACGGGCTATCAGCACGCAAAGCACTGTGAACGCGCTTTGTGTGCTGAGGCTGTCAGCTCTGCTGTGGGAGTGGCTAGAGCTGACAGCTGAAGCCCGAACCCACAAGGACTCTTTCTGGCCACAATAGTGGTTGAAGGGGGGGGGGGGACACCTACTCTCCTTCCCGGCCCCCACCCCTGGGTGGTGGGTGGGGGCCCTAAAATTAAAAATAAGGGGGGGGACCTACTGTCCCCCCCGGCCCCCACCCCTGAGCGGCGGATGGGGGCCCTAAAATTAAAAATAAGGGGGGGGACCTACTGCCCCCCCCGGCCCCCACCCCTGTGCGGCGGGTGGGGGCCCTAAAATTATCAATAAGGGGGGGACCTACTGTCCCCCCCGGCCCCCACCCCTGAGCGGCGGGTGGGGGCCCTACAATTATCAATAAGGGGGGGACCTACTGTCCCACCCCGGCCCCCACCCCTGTGCGGCGGGTGGGGGCCCTAAAACTAGCCATAATAACCGACGCAATTTTAAAAAAAAAAAAACGAGCGCAAAAAAACCCAATCCATATTCACCCATGGAGGGCTCCGCGCAGACTGAGCTTTGCAGGGCGGGGGAAGGCTTATAAAGCCTTGCCACGCCCTGCAATTAGGCTAAGAACACTCTGATTGGCTGGTTTAAGCCAATCAGAGTGCTCTCTGTCATTTTACACAGCGTGGGAAAATTCAAAAGAACTTTCCCACGCTGTGTAAAATGACACAGAGCACTGTGATTGGATGGATTTCAAGCCATCCAATCACAGTGCTCTGTGTCATTTTACAAGCGTGGGAAAATTCCAAAGAACTTCCGAAGAGCACTGTGATTGGATGGATATCAAGCCATCCAATCACAGTGCTCTGTGTCACTTTACAAGCGTGGGAAAATTCCAAAAAACTTAGGAATCAAATACAAATTCCAACACAGAATATATCGATCTGGGGTGGTTACAAATAAAAATGAAAATAAGATAATATACTTATCTTAAAAAGACAGCTTCCCTTAAATTACTTTCCAGGTTGTAATCCTTTGGCAACCAATATGTATACACAGAAAATGGGATACAGCTGTCAATATCTAGATGTACATAGTGTAACACAATAAAATATATAATTATGCGCTATAATATAGTGCACTCAAAAGCATTTAGTAGATTAAGAGCTACAAAGGTGATGAAGGTGGGGGCCTCCAAGCCCTTCCTGAATCCGTGCACTCCAAGGCAAAATCAGGAGTCCAGGTGGCAGGTATGCTGTATGTTGTTAAGGTGGCTTTATTAATATATTGACAAATAAAATAAAGTTTAAAATAATGTAAAATAAGCTGTTTCATCCCTAGTATATGGGACTTCCTCATGGACCAAATATATCGGCAGTAATAACAAATAATCAAAACAAGTAAAAAGTAACAGCCTAACCCTCCCACCTGTCAGTCCCTCTAAATAGAGCTAATCTTCCAGTTCATTGGTCCAGCGGGCGTCTTCCTCCTTCCAGTATTCAATTAGTCCTTGCAACAGACCCCCTGTCAATTGATGCTCTTAGTGCTCACCAGACGCCAGACCAGACGTCATAAGAGAGAATCTCCAAGAGAGAATAGCAGGATCAGCTGTAGAGCTCTTACGAGAGCTAGTGATTAGAGGGAGTATAATGATTATGGCATTTCCTGTAGTGATTATAGCAGTTCCCTACAACATAAGACGAGGCTGCGAGTTGAGGGTTAGAAGGTCTGGCAGTTTAATGGTACAAGCTTGATTTTTTTTATAAAACACCCCCTGGATCTGATGGAGCACCGAATTATAAGATGCACAAACCAATAAAAACAATGTACAGTGTCTGACACTCCTACATACAGCACACAATCTCTCCCCTCTGCTTGGGAGATAATTGAGCAAGATACTGTAATTAACTCAATTATCCCCAAGCAGAAAAAACTAATTTTTCAAAAGTACAGGAACACCCCAAAACATTACATATCTCCAAATGCCCAAAATATATCCCCTGAGAGCCCTGATCTGGGTGAGCAACATATCCAAAAATCACCCTGATCAGAGCACGGGTTCAGGAAATTCCTGGAAGTTTCTTTTGACAGACCGCACGCATGATTTCATGCCCAGAACAGTTCCAGAGAATTAGGCTGTGCGGCCGGTCTATTTCCAATGATAAAAAATCAGTTAGAATAGTCAGACGGGACTGTTTGTGCACAAAGTCAATGTTGAAGTGCCGTTGGAATTGTTGAATGCTGTTCGATTTGAGTTCCATGAACTTGTTGACAAAACACCGCTGTACTTGTTCGACTAAATAAAATGCCCACTGCCACATGTTCGAATGTTGCATGGCGGCCACTTGGAGTACTTTGACACTTCGGCTGTATCCGAAGTGCCACTTCGAAAGTGTAAATCCGTTCCAATAGCAGTAAAAGAGGCAGAAGCAGTGCCTTAGAGCCAAATAAGTCACAGGGGCCATAATCACACAGTAAAAGGCTGGCCATTAATCCTCTCCAAAAAACAGTGGCGAAGTTGCTTTCGGCATAGTCATGTTGCATGTGTAATTACTTGTTCGGGTTTCCGACGAACAGATGATGCTGTTTTGCCGAAGATCAATGTGTGTTTCTGCATTCCACTGACGACTTACGCTTCCGTCACCCTTTGGAAATGGCTGTGCCTTCCACTGTGGAACGCATTAAGATGATACTCGAAACAACCATATTTCGACCTGCAAAACAAAAATCACCCACACGTTCGGGGACGCCCACACCTTCCCATCTACTAAAAAGAGAACTTAAATTAATATTTTATAATGATCAAGAATCAATACACAATTCCCTACATATCTCTCAGGAGATGCTTTCCCTCTGTTGTGTGGACGTGCAGATATTAATGCAATCATGTCCACAAAACAAGGGAGAAATAACCAGAATTTTCCCCAGATACCAATATTTAACAATAGACAAATTGATATAATGCGTGTGCAGTTCATCATTCGTAAATACATCTTTTTTTTTTAATCAATTTGTAGACTGTAAGGACATCCAAAAGAAGCGAAGTTCAGCAGTACAATCCCAATTTCCCCATAACCGGACGATACACAGTGCTGGGAGACAACTGATTTTTATTCTGCCACAGCTGGCTTTTATGCAACTCCCCATGCAAGGGGTTTCTTTAATGAGATTCTAGGTTTTTTTTCACTGGTGGACCTTGTTGGGGACAGGGGACAAAGTTACATAGCTGAAAAGAGACTTGCGTCCATCAAGTTCAGCCTTTGTCACATTTGTTTTTTGCTGTTGATCCAAAAGAAGGAAAAAAAAAAACAGTTTCAAGCACTTCCAATTTTGCAACAAGCTAGGAAAAAAAAATCCTTCTTGACCCCAGAATGGCAGTCAGATTTATCCTTGGATCAAGCAGTTGTTACCATACATTGAAAGATTATATCCTTGAATATTCTATTTTTGCAAGTATGCATCAAGTAGCTTTTTGAACATCTGTATGGACTCTGATAAAACCACTTCTTCAGGCAGAGAATTCCACATACTTATTGTTCTTTCAGTGAAAAAAAACCTTTCCTTTGCCTTAGACAAAATCTTCTTTCTTCCAGTCTAAACGCATGGCCTTGTGTCCTATGTAAAGTCCGGTTTGTGAATAGATTTCCACACAATGGTTTGTATTGGCCCCGAATATATTTGTATAATGTTATCATATCCCCTCTCAGGCAACGTTTTTCTAAACTAAATAGGTTTAAATGTGTTAACTTTTCTTCATAGCTGATATGTTCCATTCCTTTTATTAATTTTGTAGCCCGCTGTTATGGAAGCTTTGCAGACTATTACGGAATTACCGCTGTTTGTTTCACCGTATACCCTGTTTCGGTATTTAGACTGTGTAAACCCATTCCACGAACCATCGGGACTATGCATTCATACATAAGAAACACGGACCACCCGGCTCTTGGCGTGTGCCGCCACTTAACCTTTGTCACCCCTGAAATAACCGAAAGACCAACCACCCTAAGAGCGGAGTGTGCCTCTAATTGACCACCGGGAAGCTGCGGTTAACCGCAGCCTAATTGACTGTCTCAGGGCGGCCTCGTTCATGTGACAATTAACCGAACTGGAACTCACGAAAGACTCCCAAACGAGGGCCACCCGCATCCTGGCGTGTCACCCCATTTAGAACGTTGGGTCTGCGGTTAACGAACTGACTTCGTAATGAAGAAACTGGCTATACTGTTTGTGAGATCTGAGCGCTATTCGCCTATCTGTTGTGCTCAGATCTGGGCTATCTAACGAATGGTTGAAGGGAAGATGTGGCTGTAACGGACACCTTCCGTTAATGGACGCTTCCTAGCTTCCACCGAGGACCACAAGCACCGCACTGGACACCACAACCACCATAGCTTGACTGGAATCTCGCCGTCTTCCTTCCACCCTGGATCAATGTAACGGACATCTTCCGTTGACGGATGCTCCTAGCGCTTCCTGAGGACTCCCAGCACTGCAGACGACACCACAACCACCGCAGACTCCACAACCGCCGTAGCTTAACTGGAGCCGCGACGTCTTCCATCCACCCTGGAATCTACCTCTGTTCTCCAGGACCGTGTGGGGAAGACCTCTCCTCCAGGAGAGCGTATTAGGAACAAGAACTAAGTGAGTAAAGCTCAAGGGAGTATGCAAAGCATAGCAATCCCCAGTGTGATATAGCAGTTCCCTCCAATAACGAGACAAGGCTATGTATTGAGGGTCAAGAAGATCTCTGAAGTTTAATGACAGGGACTCTGCTTTTATGCAGTGCTTCCCTGCAAGGGAGACGCCCACAGGCAATTAGGCATTAACCAATCAGATATCGGTTACATCCCACAAATTCCCTCCCCTCTGCTTGGGAGATAATTGAGTTTCTTACTGTATCTACTCAATTATCTTCAAGCTAAAACTTATACATTTTTATAACTCCAAAACTATACATTCAATCTTCATAAAAACCACGGCGGCGTTCGAATCGTCGAACTTTTGTCGAAGTGGAACTGGGGTTGCGTTTTAGCAGCGTTCAATAGTATTATGGAGGTCTATTTTACACCAAAATGACACTTAGCCTCCAGCCGCAGTGTCGAAGGGTAGGGGAAGGTACAGGTCACAGCGTTCGACTGGATTAAAATGGCCACCGCCACGTGTTCGACTGTCTAATGGCGGCCACTTCGACTGCTTCGACGTCTTCTGCACTTCGACTGCACCCTTTAAGGACCAAACCTCTGGAATAAAAGAGAGTCATGACATGTCACACATGTCATGTGTCCTTAAGGGGTTAAAAGTACAAACCCTTTCTTTGTACAACACAGTTAAAGGGCCAGAAGCAGTATACCAAGATCCATTAGGCCCAAATGCAGTTCTTAAAGGGCAATACATTCCAGGGCCATAGTCGCAGGGCAGGAGGCTAGCTATGAGTCCTCTCCAATGCCCAGTGGCAAATGGCAGTTTGTCACAGTGGCTATTAAAATATTAAAGTTATATATTTTTATACTGTTACCTGTTAAAATAAAACATGGGATTTTGGGCGCTTGGAGATAATTAAATTGTCATAACCGGTGGATTCATTATCTCCAAGCTGGGCGGTAACAATTTCAAATGATACATTGTAATGCTATTGGTCAACTGGTTGTATTGTCCCTGTATCCCATCAGGTCCAAAGGGGGCTGTCCCTGGACCTGGGGTCTTTCGTAAATTGCCATGCCTGTGTGCCATTAAACTCAGTTCGTTTTGACCCTCAAATCGCAGCTTCGGGTGTCCTAGCTGTACCATAGCTAGTGGGATTGCTTTATATTCACAGGATTCTTGTGGTATGCTGATCGGAACGGCTCTTCTCTCTCTACGCACTTGGGAACCAGGACATCTAAGCGTTCCAGCCTTCAGCTAGCTTGGAGGTAACCGTAGCACCCGCCTCTGCACTTTTTCTTGTGCCATAATATCCTTCTTTAGAACAGGTGCCCAAAATTGCACAGCATATTCAATATGTGGTCTTACCAGTGATTTATAAAGAGGCAAAATTATATTCTCGTCCCGAGAATGAATGCCCTTTTTCATGCATGACAATACCTTACTGGCCTTGGGCACTGCTGATTGACATTGCACATTGTTGCATAGTTTGTTGTCTATAACAATTCCCAAGTCCTTTTCGTGTGTTGTTATCCCTAATTCGCTTCTATTAAGGGTGTACGTTGCCTTGTGTATTTTTTACGCTGAAGTGCATAACTTTGCATTTTTCAACATTAAATTTCGTTTGCCATTTGAGTGCCCAGTCCCCCAGTTTATCCAAACCCCTCTGCAGCAAAGTAATATCTTGCTCACATTGTATTATTTTGTAGAGTTTTGTGTCATCTGCCAAAAACTGAAACATGACTTTCAATCCTTTCTTCAAGATAATTTATAAACATGTTAAATAGAAGGGGTCCCAGAAAAGACCCCTAACATTTCCCAGACTCCTACTCTGTACTTGGTAGATAATTTATTATGAATAACATTTTAAAATATGTGAGAAAATAAGATTTTTTTTTTTTTTTTAATTAGTATTTCCGTCTGACATTTTAGCTGTGAATGTCATAATACTGTTAGGTTTTACTGCAAGTAAATGCACATATTTGTAATCCGAGATGTCTCACGAGTACAACCGTACCCCCATTAACAGGTTTTATGGTATTTTGGAAAGTTACAGGGTCAAATATAGAACGTTCCATTTTCGAATTGAAATTTGCCAGATTAGTAATGTTACCTTTGAGACGATGTGGTAGCCCAGGAATGAGAATTACCCCCATAATGGCATACCATTTGAAAAAGTAGAGAACCCAAGGTATTGAAAGTGGGGGGTAAGTTTTGTCTTTTTTAGTAGCCACTTAGTCACAAACACTGGCCAAAGTTAGCGTTCATATTTGTTTTTGTGTGAAAAAAGCAAAAAACAAATATTTGGCCAGTGTTTGTGACTAAGTGGCTACTAAGAAAGACTGGATATACCCCTCTTGCAATACCTCGGGTTGTCTACTTTTGCAAATGGTATGCCATCATGGGGGTAATTCTCATTCCTGGGGTACTATATGGTCAACAGAACCAATCTGGCAAATTTAAATGTCAAAAAAATGAAATGCAAGCCTTATATGTGACCCTCTAACTTTCCAAAACACCGTAAAACCTGTACATGGGGGGTACTGTTATTCTCGGGAGACTTCACTAAACACAAATATTAGTGTTTTAAAACAGTAAAACATATTGCAACAATAATATAGTCCATAAAAGTGCCGTTTGTTTGTAAAAAATTAAAAAAAAATCACTTTTACTTAAAATATCATCGTTGTAATACAATTTAACAGTTTGAAACACTAATATTTGAGTTCAGCGAAGTCTCCCGAGTAGAACAGTACCCCCTATGTACAGGTTTTATGGTGTCTTGGAGAGTTACAGGGTCAAATATAGTGCTTGCGAATTAAATTCTCTGCACTTTCTCCCTGTGTTGTCAGGCATGTCAATCAAATTTTAATTAATCAAATCACATCATTATGTTAAAAGATTATTTAAATATACACGTAGAATTTTAATATATCTGCATTTATAGGTATTTAATTTCTACGGGTATACTAATGTAATCTTTTATGTAATTATATATATATATATTTGCGGTTATTTGTATTTTATATATAGAATGTCATTCTAAGTGTATTTTGTTACCAATATATATATACTAATAACAAAATACAGTTAGAATGAAATTACATATGTATATATAATTTATTTTAATTTAAAAAAAAGTTTTATTTATTTTATTTATTATTGTAATTATACATATATATATATATATATATATATATATATATATATATATGCGCATATATCTATTATATATATAATATATATACATTATATATGTAACGTCATTCTAAGTGTATTTTAATACTAATATATGTACTTATATTAATATTAAAATACACGTTGTATGACGTTACATATATAATATGTATATATTATATATATATATATATATATATATATATATATATATATATATATATATATATATATATATACTTTTAATTTATTTTAAATATTTTTTTTTTTTTACACTACCCACCAGCAGGGGGACTGTCTGACATTTCAGACAGTCCCCCTGCTGGCAGATCCACAGCCAGCTATAGGGGGCCATGTGATCGCTCTTTGAGAGCGATCACATGGCCCCCGGGGGTCTCATTTGCCATGGGAGGGCTTCCTGGGCTGTCAGGCAGCCCTCCAGAAGAGGATTGCGGCAGAGGTAAGTCCACTGGACCTCCAGGGTCCCAAAGCCGTTACGGCATTCTATGCCGCCGCAACGGCTTTAAAGTCCTTTTAATGCGGACAGCATAGAACGGCGTTAAGGGGTTAATTACATTATCTCCCAAGTACAGAAAATATACAATATTTTAAACAATCATAACATACATTATTATTAGTCAGAACTCATCGAAGCAGGGATCTGAGCGCCCCCTCTGTTGAAATACTGCTCAGATCCGTTCGGTAGAATAGGAACTTCATTTGAGTGAAGTTTATACTGGTCAACCACGAGGTGAATCCCCAAAATAGTTCCAGATGGTCTTATGCTTTTACCAGTCTCCTTTCGTTAGTGTTCACCATTGAAATAACAAATGGAACTGTTCGTGTAACAGGGGGATCGTGTGCCCTGTATTCGATAGTTTATTTCATTCGACTGCCACTCTGTATGCGTAAACATATAAACATAGAATGTGACGACAGATAAGAACCATTCGGCCAATCTAGTCTGCCCAATATGTCAAAATACTTTAAATTAGTCCCTGGCCTTATCTTAAGTCTAGGATAGCGTTATGCCTATCCCACGCATGCTTAAACTCTCTCTCACTGTGTTAACCTCTACCACTTCAACTGGAAGGCTATTCCATGCATACACTACCCTCTCTGTAAAGTAATACTTCCTGAAATTATTTTTAAACCTTTGTCCCTCTAATTTAATACTGTCCTCTTGTTGTGGTAGTTTTCCTTCTTTTAAATATAGTCTCCTCCTTTACTGTGTTGATTCCCTTTATGTATTTAAATGTTTCTATTATACCCCCCCTGTCTTGTCTTCCCTCCAAGCTATACATGTTAAGATCCTTTAACCTTTCCTGGGGGCAAAGAGGAAAGAACATACGAAGGGATGGAAGTTCAGCAGTGTTCGCGCCGTCGAGTGTCCGATTATAGTTCCATGCACTCTGACCAAACACCGCTGTCTGTTTGTGAACAAAGATGGCCGCCGCCACGTGTTCGTCATACGCACGACGGCCACCCATCCGACCACTTAGAACCTTGCGGTTTTCTAAGTGTGAACACTGTCAATTGGATGCACATGACTCCCCTGGGTCGTCTCACTGTTCGGTAGTTGGTTCGACTGGCAAACAATATGCCTTTAGTCTGTTTGGGAACCCCAAATTGTCAAACCAACTCAGTCTTGCCTATAAATAGGTGGCTATTTTTTGCCACGTAGGCAGACAGTGTAATAGAGCAGCAGGAAATGCTAGCAGAATCCTTGGTTGTATAGGGAGAGGTATTAGCAGTATAATGAGGTAAGTGCTCATGCTATTGTACAGAACACTGGTGAGACCGTATCTCCAGAAGGATATTGATACTTTAGCGAGAGTTCAGAGAAGGGCTTCTAAACTGGTTCATGGATCACAGGATAAAACTTACCAGGAAAGGTTAAAGGATCTTAACATGTATAGCTTGGAGGAAAGATGAGATGGGGGGGGGGGGGGGGAGGGGAATCAACACAGTAAAGGAGGAGACTATATTTAAAAGAAGAAAAACTTCCACAACAACAGGACATGGTCTTAACTTAGAGGGGCAAAGGTTTAAAAATAATATCTGGAAGTATTACTTTACTGAGAGGGTAGTGGATGCATGGGATAGCCTTCCAGCTGAAGCAGTAGAGGTTAACACAGTGAACGAGTTTAAGTATGCGTGGGATAGGCATAAGGCTATCCTAGCTATAAGATAAGGCCAGAGCCTAATGCGTATTAGGGCAGACTAGATGGACTGAATGGTTCTTATCTGCCGTCCCATGCTATGTTTCTATGTGATCTTTGAAAAGAGTGTGTGTGCGCACAGGAGATTTCACAACCATATTTGCAGGCTTAAACGTAAAAAAATAACTTCTTCTAAAAGCCATGAGCCATTCCTGAAGTATAAATGTTTTGCATTTCTGATGTTTCATGAAAATAAAGTCAGTTTTTCGAAGTATGGTAAACAATAAATCCTTTATAGACAGATTTTCTTTAACTCCCAGTACATTTTCTTTCAGGTATTTGCATCAGCAGAAGTTTTTCTTAAGGACAGGATAACAGAAATACACTAAGCAAGAATATGAAGAAATATCTTAATAACAAGACCAAGGATTTCAACTCTTCACACTCAAGGAATCTCTCAGAATCAAATATGTCTACAAAGGAATTAGTATACATAACCCCAAAACCTTTCTCATATACTGCATGTGAAAAATATTTAATCAGTAAATCAGCTCTTGTTAGACAAAAGAAAATTCACACAGAAACAAAACCTTTCTCATGTACTGAATGTGGGAAGGGTTTTGTCAGTACAACGGACCTTGTCAGACATCACAGAACTCATACAGGAGAGAAACCTTTCTCATGTTCTGAATGTGGGAAATGTTACAGCCGGCAGTCCCAACTTGCAATACATCAGAGAACTCACACAGGAGAGAAACCTTTCTCATGTTTTGAATGTGGGAAGTGTTTTGTCAGTAAATCAGACCTTGTAAAACATACGAGAACTCACACAGGAGAGAAACCTTTCTCATGTTCTGAATGTGGGAAGTGTTTTGTCAATAAATCAAACCTTGTAATACATCAGAGAAGTCACACAGGAGAGAAGCCTTTTGCGTGTTTTGAATGTGGGAAATGTTTCAGCCAGCAGTCGCATCTTGTTAGACATCAGAGAAGTCACACAGGAGAGAAACCTTTTTCATGTTCTGAATGTGGGAAATTTTTCAGCCGGCAGTCACAACTTGAAATACATCAGAGAACTCACACAGGAGAGAAACCTTTCTCATGTTCTGAATGTGAGATGCGTTTTTTTGGTAAATCACACCTTGTAAAACATCAGAGAACGCATACAGGAGAGAAACCTTTCTCATGTTTTGAATGTGGGAAGTGTTTTGTCAATAAATCGGACCTTGTAAAACATCAGAGAACTCACACAGGAGAGAAACCTTTCTCGTGTTCTGAATGTGGGAAGTGTTTTGTCAACAAATTAAACCTTGTAAAACATCAGAGAACTCACACAGGAGAGAAACCTTTCTCTTGTTCTGAATGTGAGAAATGTTTCAGCCAGCAGTCACATCTTGTTAGACATAAGAGATGTCACACAGGAGAGAAACCTTTCTCATGTTCTGAATGTGGGAAATGTTTCAGCTGGCAGTCTCGACTTGCAATACATCAGAAAACTCACACAGGACATAAATTGTGTGATGTTTTGATTTATCAAAATGTTATTGTCAACTCTAATAATATATGAGGCATTAATTTACTGTGAATGTGAGCTATTCTAAAATCATAATTCAAAGTTGCTTACCTTCTAGCACCTCATATTATAGCAAAGCCTGTCTCATGCTAACACTATAAATAATAACTGTAACAGTATCAGTTAATGTACAAATTATGCATTGGTATTGTGATAACTTGGAAGCATCCCCTATTGACTGGATGAAAACATGCAAATTGACATATTGCTGACATGTAATTTAGTGCGACTCGATCTATGCACTTTAATGTGTTTCAAATAATTACTTGTAATATATATTTGATGTATTATTAGAATTGCTTGTTCCCCATTTTTATGTATGTAGCGAAAGCCACTTCGCCACTGTGGTTTGGAGGGGGCTGCTTGCCCGCCTCTTACCCTGTGACTACGGTCCCTGGGCGATTTGGCCCTTTATGCACGGTATTTGGGCATACTGTGGGTTATTGGGCTGCCCCAGGATTATGGGCCCTCTCATCAGCCCATACGAAACTTAAACCCCATGGCGTTTGAACTGTGTTTGTGGCATCTAAACGCTGTTTGGATATGTTGAGCGCTCAGATCCAAGCCATCTGGGGATGGGTTGAATGTGGGGGTTCTGTTTAGTATAACAGGAGTTATGTATTTTTATGTCTTTTGGTGGTTGCTGGTAACATGTGCTTAATGGAGGCTGTGTTTGTCCCTGGATATAATTAAATCAGCTTCTCCATT
Source organism: Pelobates fuscus (assembly GCF_036172605.1). NCBI lineage: Eukaryota > Metazoa > Chordata > Amphibia > Anura > Pelobatidae > Pelobates > Pelobates fuscus. Next base: position 206,516,984 of record NC_086323.1, on the reverse strand, counting down.
GTCTCCAGGATAGAGGATTCTGGGGAACTAGTTTGAGCTTCTAAAAACCATGCTTCCAGAAGGTCAAATGCACATTTGTACTAACTTTTGAACCCCTGGTCCAATTCGTATGATTTTTGAGTATGTTGTTCCCCCGAACGGATTGATTGTGTATATGTATTTTTATGCGAATGTGATGTATATTTTGGGAGTTATGAATGTTGTGTAAAAACTGTATTTTCCCTACCTAGGATAATTGTATTTCCTGTGTGTACAGATAATTAGTTTACAGGTAGAGGGGAGGGCTATGTGTGGGATGTAACTATTGTGTGATTGGTTAATGTACGTTACTGTGTGTCCCTCCCCTTCATGGGAGCACCTAATAAAAAGGGCTGCAAGCTAGCAGCCAGAGAGTTCTATTTTTACCCTCAACTTGAGTCCTGTCTCTTATTGGGGGAATCTGCTACAAGGGATTGCTATGCTAGGCATATTCCCTTGCTATAATCACTGAGCTCTTGTAAGAGCTTGTTCCTGCTTCGTTCTGAAGGGAGATAGCTGCAGCCTGCAGTGCTTATGGTGTCTGGTGGAGTGCTTGGAGTCCTCTGGAAGCGCTAGGAGCATCTTTCAACGGAGGTACCCAGTCGGGGTGCCAGTTGATCCGTTACAATGTATATTTGTATTTTAAATGATTTCCCTTCACAAGCTTATGGACAATTCACCAAATTACTAGTCCTTTTTCAAAATAAAGTATTGTGTGTTACTTCTTTGGAACTCTATCTCACTTGTTCGATATTCCAATAGCAGTCTTCAGACCTGCTTCCTGACTGCACTATTTCCTGGTTGAGCCACTTCAAAGCAGATGCTCTATCTAGGCATCTATACCGGCCAGTTATGGTCACAGTCCTGTTTCTGAAAAGTCACAATATCTCAGTTCTGCCATTAATCACAACCCTCACCCTGTCATGCCAAGAACACACACTGCGATGCAGATGCTCTATCTAGGCATATATAGGGTTTATACCGGCATGGGAGAAGTACAGAAAGAGGGGACAATACATATCCTGGAAGACACGTCCTTCTGGAGCCCAGCCCAGCTGGGGTAGATATAGCCACTGGCTTCACCTCCCGTCTCAGTTACAGTCTCTATTGTACATCCCTGGTGGCGGTTCATCATGATAACAACCATCCTTTAAAGGATCACTATAGGGTCAGGAACACAAACATGTATTCCTGACCCTATAGTGTTAAAACCACAGTCTAGCCCCCCTGGGCCCCTCATGCCTCCATAAATATAGCACAATCTTACTGTATTCAAGCCTGAAGCTGTAGATCTGCATACTGTTTGCATCAGAAAAACAAGCTGTCTGCTGACATCAGCAGAAGTGATAGCCTGATCCAATCACAGTGCTTCCCCATAGGATTGGCTGAGACTGACAGAGGCAGATCGGGGCAGAGCCAGCATGATTCAAACACAGCCCTAGCCAATCAGCATATCTTCATAGAGATGAATTGAATCAATGAATCTCTATGAGGAAAGTTCAGTGTCTGCATGCAGAGGGAGGAGGTACTGAATGTTTGGATGCATTTTAGGCAGCCATGACCCAGGAAGGATCTCTAACAGCTATCTGAGGAGTGGCCAGTGAAGTTATCACTAGGCTGTAATGTAAACATTGCATTTTTTCTGAAAAGACAGTGTTTACAGCAAAAGGCCTGAAGGTAATGATTCTACTCACCAGAACAAATTCAATAAGCTGTAGTTGTTCTGGTGACTAGAGTGTCCATTTAAATACATGCCAGTTATTTACAGTTAGAATGTATTTTAAATTAATTGTTATTGCGTAAATTGTATCCTTGTTTCCATATGTTTGCTGTAAAAAATAAAAAACTTGGTAAATAAAGAGTGTTTAGCAATGTCAGTTTAAGACTCTTTTCCTTATTATTTTATTATTTCTTCTATAGATTAGGTGCAACATCATTTTCGTTGGCATGCTTATAGTTAATCTTCTAATTATTAATTCCTTTAAATAACAGTTTTCATGATATGTTAATTAATTGGAAGGAGGTAACTTGACAAGTGGCACAGAATAAGCCATCTTGGAGAATCTATCAACTATCATAAGGATGACCGTTTTGCTATTGGAAGGGGGAAGGTCAACAATAAATCCATAGACAAATTAGACTAAGGTCTATTGGGCATAGGCAATGGCAGCAATAACTCACAAGGAACCCTATGGGAGGACTTCATGCCGACACAAGTGACACAAGCTTGAACGTATTTGTTATAGAGGGCCATCAGATGTTCCGAGAAACTGCAAGAAAAGTTTAGATATACCAGAATGCCCAGCTGTCTTAGTGTCATGATAAAGTGAAATAACATCTTTCCTTTCAGTAAGAACGACATATACCTTGTCAGGGGATATATAGTTTGTAGCTTCGTTTTGTTTGGATTGTATCATCTGTATGACGAAAGATGAAATAGAGAGAAGGGTAGTAGTGGTTATCCTGTCAGGCAGTATGGCAGGAGAGAGGTCTACTTCATGTTTATTAGTAGTCCCAAACTGCCTAGATAGAGCATCTGCTTTGAAGTGGCGGTTACCAGGTCTGTAGGTGATGAAGCGTGATAAGAACAGAGACCACCTAGCCTTAAATAAAAAATATTCTTATAATCTGTTTAAAAAAAAAATGACAGGATCCCTAGAATCCTCCAGGAGATGTCTACATTATTCATGTGCTACGATGATGTTCCCTGTTGCCAATATCATAGTTCCTTTCAGCCTTAGACATTTGTTTGGAATAAAATCCACAAGGGTACAATGGTTTGTCAGAGGACTGCTTCCACTTCGCATCAACCTTGTGATGAAAGTAACCTCGTCACGGGTTCTTGGAGGGGCCTGCTGGCCAGCCTCTTGCCTCAGGACTATGGGCCCTGCAATATGCTTTGCCCAATGCACTTGGAAAGGCTCTGTTCATGTGAGTTATGTACTTTTGTACTCCAGACAGAGAGACCGACCGTTAGCCCTGGTTCCCTGGAACTGCTTTGGGCATAGGACTTTGTTCCTAAACCAAGCAACAGCCTATAGGTTGAAAGGGTGCGAACCAAATCGTGCCAAATAGCACTTGGAGGAGGAAGGCTTTTTCCACACAATCAGAAGAAATTGTGTGAAACCCGATTGCACCAATCCGCTGAAAGGCTCGAAACCAATTCGCACCAATTAGCACCCGGGGCCGAGAGGGGCTTCGCTGCCCAATCAGATGAAAGGGCGCGAAACCCTGTTTGAACAGGTGCTCCTGCTGCGGGGTGCCGGCGACCAATCAGTGTCTGCTCGTGCTGACCAACCAGGAAAAGGGCGCGAACCCAGTTTGAATGGGTGCTCCCTCTCCTATTGGTCAGCACGGACTTCCATGCGGCCAGCGGGATCCTGCAGCCGTGAGACCGACTCACTGTTCCAGAGATTACCCGCTGGCTCGCATCCCTCTCTCCGGTGGATACCCCCTCCAGGTATTGGCCGGAGAGAGCGTTCTCCTGGGCAGCTACAAACCTAGCCTTGTAGCGGCTAGGTAGGGGGTTTCACAGTGATTATAGCTCCATTTGGGAGCAGGTAGGACGACCCCCGACACGGGGATTGAAGACAGTGTGCGTAGGCCAGTTCGGGAGACGAATGCTCCCCTAGTGGGCGTTTGGTGATACGAACCGGCGGCCAACCAGGGGAAGCTCGCGCTGCTTGTTCCCTTGCGGTCTGTGGTTTTCACATCTCACTAGTGAGGTGTGAACATTCTAACTAAATGGAGTATCGGGGTGGTAGCAACGGAGAAAATTACCAAGGGAACACACATTCCAGGAGGGCACATCCACACAAGAAAAGGGCAATTTACAATTAGGGAGCGGTCCCGCCACACCTACAAACACAAGGCGAGGCTCTGTTGAGAGTTGTGGCGAAAGTGACCTCGCCACAGGTTTTTGGAGGGGCCTACTTGCCAGCCTTTTACCCTGTGACTATGGCCCCTGCAATAGAACTGGCGAATATACTTCAAACTTGGCGAAGATACCCACCTGGGGTACAGGATGCTCCGTTACAAAGCTGAAGTAAGACTGAATTTTAATGGTGCCTCACTGGCCTTTAATGACAATCTCCCTGCAAGGGGTATGCCCACATGGACCTTGTTGGGGACCCCAGCACAAAGACCAGTAAGAACACTGATTAAATGCACAACACTCGCACACATTTCATACAATCCCTCCCCTCTGCCTGGGAGATAATTGAGTCAGATACTGTATTAAGCCAAGTATCTCCAGGGAGAAAAATCACGTTTTACTAAACCCCAAAAGTACCTCAAAAACACACGATATCCCCACAAACGTTGCATCCCCTGATAGCCCTGATCTGGGTGGCCAACATATCCCAAAATCACCCAGATTAGTGCAGGGGTTCAGAAATTTCCTGGAAGTCACATTTTGACCGACTGCACACATGGCTTCATGATTAAAACAGTTCCAGAGAATCAGGCTGTGCGGCTGGTCTACTTCGAGGATTCTAAATAACGTTCAAAATACAGAACGTAGGCGTTCTTGAATAAAGTCAGTGTATGTCTCTTGTGTTGGGAGTTCATTCTTACCAAACGCCGTTCGACTCCCGTTCGAATAGCCGAACCTCCATGAAAGGTAAGAGTTGAGCAGTGTTCGCGCCGTCGCGTGTCTGATTTGAGTTGCATGAACTCAACGACCAAACACCGCTCATTGTACTTGCGGCTTAAAATGGCTGCAGCCATGTGATCTAATGGCAGTTCGAATGGCTTCGGGAGTTCTGGAATTCGAAGTGCCGCTTTGAAAGTTTGAATTGTTCCTGTTACAAGTCCCAACAGGCACAAATAGTGTTTTCAATCAGAGTTTAGTACAGGGGCCATAGTTACAGGGTAAGAGGTTGGCAAGTATGCCCCTTCAAGGACCCATGATGAAGTCAATTTGATCACAGGGTGCTTAAGAATAAGAGCAGAAGCAAATGTGTTTTTTGGAAAATGAAATTCAGCAAGAGCTTTTGGAGTCCAGGCATGTGTATAAACATCCTTTTTAGTTAATATGGTGATAAGTGAAATAATAGTAGAAATATCCTTATAAAACATCTGTAATAATTAGCAAAGTCAAAACATCGCTGCATGGCTTTCAAACCATGTGGTAAGGGTCAGTCTATAACCACAGAAACCTTTTTGGGATCCATACTAAACCATTAGCATCAACTAGATAGCCCAGGAATTGCACCTCAGTTTGATCAGTTTGATACTTCTCGAGTTTGCAGTTAAGGGCATTGACATGGAGTGTTTATTGTCAGGATTACTAGTTGATCCAGCACGCAGAACTGTATCAACCCTAGGACTAATGGTAACATCTTACCGGGCCTTAGAATGGCCGGACTTAACGTACCAAAGAATAGTCAGAATACTTGCCGAGGTCGGGGACACAGCATGAGACACAACAATGAGGGAAAGCGGGAGGGACGACCGGTATACCACCGCTTCAACTAGCCACCTCGAAAACTACGGGCCCCTGTTCCCCCCCTCCCCCCCCCCCCCCATGGACCAGCGGGGGTTATCCTGGTCCGGACTTCACAGGGCTACAGAACCCCACAAACCTCCAAAAGTGCAAGCAGCATGTACCCAGAAGCCAAGATGGCGGCTGCCGACATCTAGGACCCCACCGGCCCAACCTCTATCAACACAGCTGGCAAGCGGGCACCCTCAAGAGGACCGCATAGCGGCAGCCTTCCACCTTTTCTGGACACGGTGGCAAACCATACTGGCACAAAATCAAGCAACCACAGTGGTCACCCAACTGTCCGCCACCTCCCCTGCAAGGGTACCAGCGCTGAAACGCATAACTATGCCACCAACCAACATGAAGCAGCAGAAGACAACAAGAGCCTCACTTAACCCTAACGACCGCAGACCAAGCACCGATACCGCAAGCCCGGGTACCGACGTGCTCGGAGAGCCACTACACACAGCCCGCCACCCCACAAAAATAAATGGCGCACTCAAGGGGCCTATGCCCGGCCTACACCAGACGAAGCCATGAAAACCTGCCGACGCTCAACTCAGACAACTCAGACAGCGAGACACTGCTGCAAACAGCAGCCCGGGGAGCTGTGCCGATACCTCGAGGGGACATACAGAGACTCACTCTCACCAAAAGACACAGAGAGCAGAGAAACTCCCTCACCACCGAGCACACACCCTCACCACCCAAGGCACTCACGCAGGACCGGGTGGCAGCGGCGGAGCCCCTCCAACTTCCGCGACGCAGAGGCCCCATGGGATTTTCTGGTATGTGCCCTGCCAGTGCCGATAACAGGAATAGGCTGATTTCCATGACTCTCACTGCCGCACGGCGGCCCGGACTGCTGCCATGCTACCACGTCCATGCAGCCATGGAGGACTTTGTCCCGCAATGCTTTCAAGCAATGCATCCCTGAGATAGACGAAACTTAGCACACTTAGATAACGTTTTCACAAATGTCTATTACCCTGGTCAATCGTTTTGTCAATGTAATACTCGTTCTGATTGCACTTGTTAGCAATGTTATTATATGTTTTTATAGTGTGAATTAGCCTGTCTAGTGACCACATGCCTTAGCCTCTCATGTTGCACTAGGTCACCCACTTAAAACGGCCTTAACTTGTATTGAGCACTTTATTCGCGCTATGCTTATCTGTACAGCCGACCTAGCTGGGTACCTGCAACACAGCGAAATAGACTTCAGTGGCCTATATCATAACCTTGCACACTTAGCAGCGCTCACACATCTTGTTACATACAGTTCACTTGCAAGCACTGTACTAATTCAGCATGCACACCCTTCACAAAAAGCGCAGATTAAGCCAGTAAGTATCATTGCAATGAGTAACCAATATTAATCCAAGATCTGTTTATGCATCTATACATAAAAATGTGCACTGTTTAAATGCCATAATTGTAATATCAACGTGATCTGTTTATGCTTACGAACGCTATTGTGGCAAGGTAAGCTGTCTTGTTGCATTCATGCACTCAAAAATAAAGAATTAAAAAAAAAAACAATGAGAGAAAGCCGAAAGTCAAGGATACCAGAATACAATGAAGTCAAAACGAAGCCAAAGTCAAACCAGAAAATAAACGCTCAGGAACACACTCTCAGACACCCATTAAGGGAAACCACAACAGGGCAATGAGCTGAAGGAATAGGTGAGTTTAAATAACCCTCTTGTGGATCCAATTGGCAGTAACCGGCCTTTGAACCCAGAACGTGCATGTGCGTCCTTTGCGTGCCATCATGCGCACATCGATGTAGTCATTACCGTGGATGGATGTGGGGTTATAAATTGGAATAGATCCGCAGCGGCCGGCATCCTTCAACATGCCTCAGGAGTCAGATATAACGACTCAGGGCTGCTGAGTAGTACCTCCATTAATGTCAGGAGGGAATTCGTCATTACGGGCACTACAAGGTGAGGATGAACATGTGACATTTATAAAACCTGTTGTCACGAGCGTGGGCTATAGGCCTAGCCGAGACAGTGGGGAGAGTGTGGAAGTGACAGGGTTAATGACACCAGACCCCTGGTTACCTGTTGCAAGTTCCAGCAACCACTCAATTAACCCCTGCAATCCCTTCTACACTAACCCCCTAGTACACACTTTACTGCCACCACCAAGACTTTTAAACCCGGGCGTCTTAAGTTACCCCACACACAGGAGAATTATAGAATCACAGTTCTACTTTTACTGATCAAACACATATAATTAACCCTTTTTGGTAACATGTTTACCTGAGCTTTCTTCTGGAGAATGAAGCTCATAGAGAACAGAGACACAAGCTGATTAAGTAAACATTTAATCTGACAAAAAAGATTCAAAGTGCTGAGTACAAAATGCAGAAATAAATGACATACAGATAACAAATTGCAAAACAGTACATAAAATAAAATAGGAGAAAACACAAGAAATTCCTTACATATATTTACCCCATATAGAATTCTTGTGGGAGTCTTAGATAGTATTGAACTCCTAGAAGTTACTGACAAAAGAAAAGTGAAACTGAACTCCCTGGATAGTCCAGCACCCATCATTATATATCTAAACTAGTTATTTCTCAGTGGGCAGACCCCTGGCAGGGAGAAGAGGGAGGGGGGGGGATCAGAGGGGGTTGGTCTGGCAGTCTATTGCCCACTCTCTGAAATTCCTTGTGTCCAGCTCTGGTGATGGCTATCTAGATGTTTTATGGTCTAGGCCTGGTGCAAGATCAAAGACCACAATAAATGTCATCCCAAGGTTTACAAAAAAACAACTCTTAACATATATAAACACACATCAAACACCAACTCATGCTTTTGGCATGACACCTGTCTGTGACGATTTGCCCTTCTCCACAAGCTTTTGGAGGGGCCTGATTGCCAGCCTCTTGCCCCAGGACTATGGCCCATGTCTAAAACCGTATTTCCAGACTGTGAAAAGTCTTTTTTGTGGAAAAAAGCGGAAAACGAGCAAAATACCGAATAGATCCTCCTGGCTCATAGGAGCGATTGTTCCCCTTGTCTGCACAAATATAACTACCGAATGCCGTTCTTCTGGCTGTTCGGTAAGTGGGAGAAGCCAGCATTCGGTAGTTTCAGCGGTGGTTCGTAAGGTCGATATCCCCTGAGACCTCGGTTGAGCCAAACTAGGGGATTGTGATCCGTGATGAGGGTGAAGGCCCGGCCATAGAGATAGGGTGTGAGCTTTTTGAGTGCCCATACCAAGGCCAAACACTCCTTTTCAATGGTGGCATAACTGACCTCCCTTGGCAACAGCTTCCGACTCAGGTATACCACCGGGTGCTCCCTCCATCCTCTCCGATCTGGCTTAGTACTGCCCCCAGTCCAAACATTGAAGCGTCTGTGTGGACAATAAACATTTTGTTAGGATCTGGGGTAACCAACACTGGAGCATTAACGAGAGCATTCTTTAGTGCTTGGAAAGCCACCTCGCATTCCGGGGACCACAGGACTTGTCGGGGTAACTTCTTTTTGGTCAGGTTGGTCAGGGGTTTGGCTAGGGCGCTATAGTCGGGTACAAAGCATCTGTAATAGCCGGCTGTGCCCAAGAAAGCCATGACTTGTGTCTTGGTGTGGGGAGTGGGCCAATTGGCAACGGCCTCGATCTTAGCCGGCTCCGGCCGTTGCTTACCGCATCCTACTCGGTGGCCCAAATATTGTACCTCCGCCATACCCAAATGACACTTGTCTGGTTTCAGGGTCAGCCCGGCCCCCTTTATCCTATCTAATACTACCCCTACGTGTTCAAGGTGTGCTTCCCAGGTATCGCTATGGATGGCGTTGTCATCCAGGTAGGCGCATGCGTAGTCCTGGAGACCTCCCAGTAATTGGTCCACCATCCGTTGGAAGGTGGCCGGGGCGTTCTTCATCCCGAATGACATAACCCGGAATTGGTATAGGCCGAACGGGGTGATGAAGGCAGACTTGGGTATGGCATCTTCCGCTAGGGGAATCTGCTAATATCCCTTACATAGGTCAATTGTGGTCAGATACTTCCCTGCAGAGATACGGTCAAGCAGTTCGTCCATCCGTGGCATTGGATAGGCGTCCAAAACTGTTTTGTCGTTGAGTCGCCGTTAATCCACACAGAAGCGGGTTGTCCCGTCCTTCTTTGGTACTAGGACTACCGGCGAGGCCCAAGGACTCTCTGAGTGTTCTATTACCCCTAGCCGAAGCATCTCATCGATTTCCTTCCGCATCCCTTCTCGGACTGCTTCCGGAATACGGTAAGGGGGCTGCCTCAGGGGTGCTTGCCCTGGAGTCTCCACCTTGTGGACGGCTAGGAGTGTGTACCCAGGCTCCTAAGAGAATGTGGCCTGTTTGGTTTCTAGCAAGCGGACAGCTTGAGCCCTCTCTTGGGGTCCCAGTTGTTCGCCTAGCTGGACTTTCTCTATCTGGGTCCTCCCTTCGTTGCTGCCCAATAGGTCGGGAAGAGGTAGTGTCTCTGTGTCTTCCCCTGCTGGTGCACAGATAGCGGTCACTTCCTCTGCCCATTTCTGATAGGCCTCAAGAATGTTGATGTGAAAGGTTCGCTTCACATCCTCATCCTCGCAGCTAGCTATGGTGTATGTGGTGTCGCATACCTGCCCTATCACTTTAGAGGGGCCCTGCCAGGCGGCCTGGAGCTTGTCAGTTCGGACCGGTCTTAGCACCATGACTTTTTGGCCGATCTGAAAGCTCCGGTGCCTAGCCCGTCGGTCATACCATACCTTCTGGCGCTGCTGGGCCGCCTGGAGGTTTCCCTTCACCGCCTGGGCTAGTTCCTCCATGCGGTCCCACAGCTCCAGCACATAAGGTACAACCGGGTCCCCTCTATCTCGGTCTGCCCCTCCCAGTGGTCCTTGATAAGATCTAAAGGCCCCCTCACCCGCCTCCCATATAGGAGTTCGAAGGGTGAGAATCCGGTTGATTCCTGCGGCACCTCTCGGTAGGCAAAGAGAAGGTGTGGCAGGAATCGATCCCAATCCTTGTACGCCCCCGTGAACGACTTCAACATTTGCTTTAGCGTCCCGTTGAAGTGCTCACACAGGCCATTAGTTTGGGGGTGGTATGGGGAACTAGTCAGGGATTTAACTCCACAGACTTTCCATATCTGCTGGGTTACCTCGGCCGTGAACTGTGTACCTTGGTCGGACAGTACCTCCTTGGGAAAGCCCACTCGGGAGAATACCTTGACTAGCGCATCTGCCACCGTCTCAGCCTGTATGTTAGAAAGGGCCACTGCTTCGGGGTAACGGGTGGCGTAATCTACTACTGTGAGGATATAACGTTTGCCGGAACGGCTAGGTTGGGCCAAAGGTCCTATGATGTCCACGGCTACCCTCGTGAACGGTTCTTCAATTATGGGCATGGAGACCAGTTTATCCTTTGGGTGGTCTCCCTTCTTACCTATGCGTTGACATATCTTGCACGTCTGGCAGTACGCCCGGACGTCATCGGATACCCCAGGCCAGAAAAAGTTCTGGGTTACCCAATATCCCATCCTGCGTATTCCCAAGTGTCCTGCCAGAGGAACGTCGTGCCCAATTCGCAATAACTCCCGCCGGTATTTCCGTGGAACTACCAGCTGGCATTTTTGCCTAGGCCCAGGTGCGTTAACCCGTGTCTTGGTGAGCCTGTATAAGCGGCCTTTTTCCCAGATAAACTGCTCCTTCTCTACCCCCCCCCCCCCCCGTTCCCCTCCTGGCCTTTTCTCGATACTTTCTGAGGGAAGGGTCTCCGGTCACCTCCCGCCCAAAGTCTTCTGGGGTGTCCCAGGGAAGGGGTTCTATAGTCAGTGGTAGGTTGGGTTGGCTTACCTGGGTCTCAGTAGGAAGCGGATGGCTCTCGGCAGCGCGACTTTGTGCTCTGGTGGTTACTGCGTGGGCCTCCTGAGCGGTGGTTGAGGTGAACGCCGAAGTCAGGGGCCCAATTTCATTGCCCAACACGACTTCCGAGGGTAAATCTTTCATTACGCCCACTTGAACATTACCAGCTCCCGCACCCCAGTCCAGGTGTACTTGTGCGGTAGGAATGCGATATACTGCCCCCCCCTGCCACTCTCACAGCAATTGATTTCCCCAGCATCTCCGATGCGTTAATGAGATGTCGTTGTACTAGCGTGATGGTCGCACCACTGTCTCTTAATCCCCGTGCTGTCTTGCCGTTAACCATAACCAGTTGGCAATGGTGTTTCCAATTGTCTGTGACGGTGGATTGCACCAGGAGGGCTTCGAAAAGGGTGCCCAATGGTTCTTCCTGACCCAGCTCCTTGGGATCCCAAGTTGAATCTACACAATGGGCTGCTGCTGGTGGCTGCTGGTACCCAGGTCGAGACCAATTTGACCTGGTGTGGTTGTCCATGGGGCAATTCTGTCGGATGTGACCCAGTTGTTGGCACCGGAAGCAACGGAGCTCACTGACATCCTGTCGTGGGTAGCGAGAGTTAGAATTCCCTGGTCTGGCACTGAAAGTTTTGGAGGCTGTACCCGTGGTGCGACTGGGTTATTTTTGCGAGTATCCGCATACTCATCCGCCAACTTGGCGGCCTCTGGTAGAGACAGGGGCCTGCGGTCTCTCACCCAATCTTTGACATCCGCCTGGATATGGTTGTAAAACTGTTCCAGGAGCATCAGTTGCAAAATCTCCTCCGCGGTGGTGGCCTGGCTACTGTTAATCCAGTTTGAGGCCGACAGGGATAACTGGCATGCCCATTCCACGTAGGAATCTTTAGCGGTTTTGCGTGAGTCCCTGAACTTCTGTCGGTAGGACTCTGGGGTTACTGCATAACGGGCCAGGAGCGCTTCCTTAACCCTGGCGTAGCTATGGATCTCCTGTTCTGGGACAGCCCGGAAAGCATCAGAGGCTTTGCCTGACAGCTTCCCTGACAATATTGAAACCCATTCCTCCTTAGCTACCCGATGTAGGTTACATTGCCGCTCAAAATTTGCTAAATAGTTATCAATCTCACAGTCTTTTTCGTCAAAAGCTTTAAAAGCGCTGAACGGAATTTTCTTTGTATCCGCTGTGTTGTACTCACTGTTTGAGGGAAGGTGCTGCTGCCTGCTGGACCGCTGCCAGCTTTAATTGTAGCTCTGCGTCTCTTTTTTGTTTAGCCTCCTCTGCTAAAAGGCTCATAACTTTCAGGATAACGTCAGCCGTTGGGTTCGGACCGAACCATGCTAGTTTCTCCCTCATTTCTTTGTTGGCTGGTGATTCCTCCTCCTGAATCACTGGTGTCTCCATCTCTTGTACAGCTGGCATTGCTGCAACCAAGTTCTCTTGGTCTAGCTCCATTAACTCTGCTATAATGACCCGCTTCGTTTTGTTGCTAGCAATCCTTCCACGAGCTTCCAGTAGCTCTTTCAGTGTATTTCTTTTAAACAGTGTGTACCAGCCTTCCATTCATTGTTCCCAGTGTCTGCTTGGAATCCTGGTGTACAGAAGTAGAAGGGAAAATCCCGCCGCTGCCAACCAGTTGTGACGGTACAATCCGTTATTCCGTCAAGTATTCCCTTCTTCCCATAAAAGAAAATCACCCAATACTCCACGAGTAGAAATATCCCTGGAATCGACGAATAATCCACACATGAGCCAAAGCTTAATGCTGGAACAAGACTGATTTACTGGCACACAGAACTCACAATGTATGCAACATAAAACTCCTCCTCTGGGCCAGGCTAGATAATTGAGTTTTAACAATACACACAGCTCAATTATCTGCTGGCCAGAACATTTACAGTTTTTAACAATTTCGGAAAAGTACTTTTTATACAACATACAAACATAATTTCAACATCCCTGGGTAGCTGAGGATACTGGTGGTCATATATCCAAATTTCACGAATTTCCGTTCGGTAGTCATCGTGTGGAAGTTTGACCGGCTTGCCATGTGGAGATATCCAATCTAGGGTTCCATAGAATCAGTAGCAAGAGCCGGTCTCCGTTCGCATCTAACTACACGAAAACCACAGTTCATATGGTGCAGCTGGTTACATTGTTCCCCTCATTCGGTAGATTCTATCTACCGAACGCCAGTTTGATTCGTGGAGGGGAACGTATTCATCCATGACTTCCATGGGGACCGGGCGTTCGCATGGTTGCCGTGCCGAAATTAGTTCCAGGCAATCCCTGCATAAGTCCCGCTGACCGCGTTCGTGAGTTCTAAGATGGCCGCCATCCTTTGTTCTCGCCACGTGTTCGTATGTCGAATGGCGGCCACCTAGTAGCAGTTAAGTTGCGGTTTCTCTGTGTTCTAATGCTGATTGCTACCCAGGGTGTGTGGTCTCTGTTCGGTAAACAGGTACATTTCTTTCATACATATTGAACCGAACGGATACAGGCATTAAAGCAGCAGGGAGAGGGTTTAACTGAGGGCCCTTTAGGTAAGTACATGGAAAATCCTTCACAGCATTCATCTCTACTATTCCTCTACTCCCTGCTGTAGCTATAATCACTTATGCTCAGCTGTTGGGAAAGGAATAGAAGACCACAGTACCATAACAACTGCAGGTCTTAACAACTGGTGACAGCGGTGGGATTGAATGGAACACAGAAAGACAACTGGTGAATGGCCCAGCAGTATGAGAAACTAAAAAGGACTACGCTAAAGGATCTACTGGAAGCCCGAGGTCAGGTGGCAAGCAACAAAAAGAGAGCTACCCTCATAGCAGAACTGATGGAGGGCCACCAAACCAGCAGCATGGCGAATGTCAGCCGGGAGGAAGCAGAATTCAAACAGAAGGTGATGTGGAGGCTAAATCTATATGGGCCAAATCCCACACCTGAGATGGTGACACAAGTCCTGGCACAAGTGAACGCAGAACGCAGAGCACAACAGGCGAGCTTAAACCGCTTCCTGAGCTGGATCTATAAATGGAGGACAGCGGAGAAAAATTAATTATGCTGCGTTTAAAAGTTTTTCAGACGGAGAGATGGAAATTGACGCATATTTGCAAGATTTTGAGCGTCAATGCGCTTTGGAGGGTCTGGAATCGGAGCAATGGGTAGCGATTTTTTAATCAGCAAGCTCACAGGCCGAGCAGCAGAGGCATACTGATCAGTTCCTGATACAGCCATCCATGACTACGCCACGGTAAAGGACATTCTGCTAGCCAGGTATGTCGTGACCCCAGAGACTTACAGGAAACAGTTTCGGGCATTACGGAAAGGGGGCCGAGACTCCTACACCGAATGGGCCTTTAGGATGTATCGGGCAGCCCAAAACTGGATACAGGGCTGCCAGGCCACAACGCTGGAGGAGGTGCTGCAACTCCTCTTGCTCGAACTATTTTTTGATCACACACCTGCAGACACCAGGGACTGGGTCAGAGACAGGAAGCCGGCCACAATCGAGGAAGCGGCCAAGCTGGCAGATGAGCATCATGAGGGAAGAAAAGGAGAGGCTAGTGGAAACCGTCCTCTGGTAAGGTCCAGCGCTCCAACGCCAGGTCCTGTGGCCAACCCCAGACCAAACACGGTACCACCCACGACATAGCCTAGTTTTACCCGGAGACCACCATTGGTATGTCACCAGTGCAATCAGCCAGGGCACTACAAAATACATTGCCCTCAGCGGAGCAGAAACAGCTGGGAGCGGCCACCACAACCACCGAGGGCTGCCGTTCACCACTATCAGCATGCACTTCTGTAAGAGCACACTCCAGATTCAGAACAATGGGCCGTGCTACATGAGGTGGATCACCTCGCCAATACCTCACAGTCTGTCCCTCACCCCCAATACCTCAGTCTGTCCCTCACCCCCCCAATAACTCACAGCCTGTCCCTCACCCCCCCCAGTACCTCACAGTCTGTCGCTCACCCCCAATACCTCACAGCCTGTCCCTCACCCCCTCAATACCTCACAGCCTGTCTCTCACCCCCCAATACCTCACAGTCTGTCCCTCACCCCCCCAATACCTCAGTCTGTCCCTCACCCTCCCAATACCTCACAGTTTGTCCCTCACAGTCTGTCCCTCAACCCTCAATACCACACAGCCTGTCCCTCACCCCCCCAATACCTCACAGTCTGTCTCTCAGCCACCAATAACTCACAGCCTGTCTCTCACCCCCCCAATACCTCACAGGCTGTCCCTCACCCCCCCAATACCTCACAGTCTGTCCCTCACCCCCAATACCTCACAGTCTGTCCCTCACCTCCCCAATACCTCACAGTCTGTCCCTCACCCCCCAATACCTCAGTCTGTCCCTCACCCTCCCAATACCTCACGGTTTGTCCCTCACAGTCTGTCCCTCAACCCTCAATACCTCACAGCCTGTCCCTCACCCCCCCAATACCTCACAGTCTGTCTCTCACCCCCCCCAATATCTCACAGCCTGTCTCTCACCCCCAATACCTCACAGCCTGTCCCTCACCCCCCCAATACCTCACAGTCTGTCCCTCACCCCCCAATACCTCACAGTCTGTCCCTCACCTCGCCAATACCTCACAGTCTGTCCCTCACCCCCAATACCTCAGTCTGTCCCTCACCCTCCCAATACCTCACAGTTTGTCCCTCACAGTCTGTCCCTCAACCCTCAATACCTCACAGCCTGTCCCTCACCCCCCCAATACCTCACAGTCTGTCTCTCACCCCCCCAATAACTCACAGCCTGTCTCTCACCCCCCAATACCTCACAGTCTGTCCCTCACCCCCCAATAACTCACAGCCTGTCCCTCACCCCCCCAATACCTCACAGCCTCTCCCTCACCCCCCAGTACCACACAGTCTGTCCCTCACCCCCCAATACCTCACAGCCTGTCCCTCACCCCCTCAAAACCTCACAGCCTGTCCTCACCCCCCAATACCTCACAGTCTGTCCCTCACCCCCCCAATACCTCAGTCTGTCCCTCACCCTCCCAATACCTCACAGTTTGTCCCTCACAGTCTGTCCCTCAACCCTCAATACCTCACAGACTGTCCCTCACCCCCCCCAATACCTCACAGTCTGTCTTTCACCCCCCAATAACTCACAGCCTGTCTCTCACCCCCAATACCTCACAGGCTGTCCCTCACCCCCAATACCTCACAGTCTGTCCCTCACCCCCCAATACCTCACAGTCTGTCCCTCACCTCCCCAATACCTCACAGTCTGTCCCTCACCCCCCAATACCACAGTCTGTCACTCACCCCCAATACCTCACAGCCTGTCCCTCACCCCCAATACCTCACAGTCTGTCCCTCACCCCCCCAATACCTTACAGCCTGTCCCTCGCCCCTGAATACCTCACAGTCTGTCCCTTACCCCCAATACCTCACAGCCTGTCCCTCACCCCCCAATACCTCACAGTCTGTCCCTCACCCCCAATACCTCACAGTCTGTCCCTCACCCCCTCGATACCTCACAGTTTGTCCCTCACCCCCCCCAATAACTCACAGCCTGTCCCTCACCCCCCCAATACCTCACAGCCTCTCCTTCACCCCCCCAGTACCTCACAGTCTGTCCCTCACCCCCCAATACCTCACAGCCTGTCCCTCACCCCCCAATACCTCAGTCTGTCCCTCACCCTTCCAATACCTCACAGTCTGTCTCTCACCCCCCAATAACTCACAGCCTGTCTCTCACCCCCCAATACCTCAGTCTGTCCCTCACCCTCCCAATACCTCACAGTTTGTCCCTCACAGTCTGTCCCTCAACCCTCAATACCTCACAGCCTGTCCCTCACCCCCCAATACCTCACAGTCTGTCTCTCACACCCCCAATAACTCACAGCCTGTCTCTCACCCCCAATACCTCACAGCCTGTCCCTCACCCCCAATACCTCACAGCCTGTCCCTCACCCCCAATACCTCACAGTCTGTCCCTCACCCCCCCAATACCTTACAGCCTGTCCCTCGCCCCTGAATACCTCACAGTCTGTCCCTTACCCCAATACCTCACAGTCTGTCTCTCACCCCCCCAATAACTCACAGCCTGTCTCTCACCCCCCAATACCTCACAGCCTGTCCCTCACCCCCAATACCTCACAGCCTGTCCCTCACCCCCAATACCTCACAGTCTGTCCCTCACCCCCCCAATACCTTACAGCCTGTCCCTCGCCCCTGAATACCTCACAGTCTGTCCCTTACCCCCAATACCTCACAGTCTGTCTCTCACCCCCCAATAACTCACAGCCTGTCTCTCACCCCCCAATACCTCACAGCCTGTCCCTCACCCCTCAATACCTCACAGCCTGTCCCTCACCCCCAATACCTCACAGCCTGTCCCTCACCCCCAATACCTCACAGTCTGTCCCTCACCCCCCCAATACCTTACAGCCTGTCCCTCGCCCCTGAATACCTCACAGTCTGTCCCTTACCCCCAATACCTCACAGTCTGTCTCTCACCCCCCAATAAATCACAGCCTGTCTCTCACCCCCAATACCTCACAGCCTGTCCCTCACCTCCCAATACCTCACAGTTTGTCCCTCACCCCCCCAATACCTCACAGCCCCTCCCTCACCCCCCCAGTACCTCACAGTCTGTCCCTCACCCCCCAATACCTCACAGCCTTTCCCTCACCCCCCAATACCTCACAGCCTGTCCCTCACCCCCCAATACCTCACAGCCTGTCTCTCACCCCCAATACCTCACAGCCTGTCCCTCACCCCCAATACCTCACAGCCTGTCCCTCACCCCCCAATACCTCACAGCCTGTCCCTCACCCCCCAATACCTCACAGCCTGTCTCTCACCCCCCAATACCTCACAGTCTGTCCCTCACCCTTCCAATACCTCACAGTCTGTCCCTCACCCTTCCAATACCTCACAGTCTGTCTCTCACCCTTCCAATACCTCACAGTCTGTCTCTCACCCTTCCAATACCTCACAGTCTGTCTCTCACCCCCCCAATAACTCACAGCCTGTCTCTCACCCCCCAATACCTCACAGGCTGTCCCTCACCCCCCCCCCCCCCCCCAATACCTCACAGTCTATCTTGAAGAATTGAACAATTTATGGAGTAACTCTGAATTAGTCAGAAAGACAGTGTATGGTGCAATTTGACAATTCATCAATTCTTTAATAAAACCACAAGGTTCCGTTTCATTAAATCTTTATGAGTGGCACAGAAGTAAAACAATGCTAATAATTAATTGGTTAGTAAGTTAACATCCAGACTTATACCACATGTTGTTTATTAAAATAAAATCAATGCACTCCATTAAAAATTCAATTTGTTCCACTACAGGTCACTACTGTCTCTCAGATCTGCCAAGAATGATTCAGTGAATTGAATGGAAAGGAAATATATGGCTAATGAATTGCGATGTAACATCACTATATACTATCATCCAGCATTAATGAGACAAACATTATATGATCACCAAGGGATCCATGTATAATAAGGAAAATTGTTTCATACTTACCGTAATTTTATTTTCCTGACATTATTCATGGCAGCATTTACTCATGGGGTAGCTCCTCCCCTCACGGCAGAAAGGACAGGAAATAGAACTCTGGAACTGGTATTAATAGATCCTCCACCTTCCCATCAGGCAGTCTTTGTAACTAGCTTCACAACTCTCACAGTATATGGGTGGGAACGTAATGCTGCCATGAATAATGATCAGGAAATGAAAATTACGCTAAGTATGAAGCAAATTTTCCTGATCATTATTCATGGCAGCATTTACTCATGGGTAATACCCAAGCAGAATATATAGAGGGAGGGACAGAGTTCAAAAACAGCTAATAGCTATAAAACCATTATTGAGCTGTATAAATCGTAGAAGACTTTAAAAAGCCAAACAAGAATCAATAGGATATTGTCATAAAATCTGTTCAGACAAGATAATTTACCCTAGAGGCTGCAAGGTCAGCAACCCCCTGGCATTCAATATCTGAAATATCCTGAATAATGATAGAGCCAGATAGGAATTGTGACAGTAGTAAACTGCATCACCGTCCAGTATTCCCTTCTTTCCCAATTGTAGAATAATCCCAATAATCCACAGGAATAAATATCGCTGGTATCGCCAGATAATCCACACATGAGCCAAAGCTTAATGCTGGAACAAGACTTTACTGGAAGTAACAACAACAGGTATTCAAGCTACAGTTTATTTTATGCCCTGCTCCCATGCAGGGGAGGGACACACACGTTACTACAGTAGACAATAAAACAGAGGTTGCAGCCCACACAAA
Source organism: Pelobates fuscus (assembly GCF_036172605.1). Taxonomy (NCBI): domain Eukaryota; kingdom Metazoa; phylum Chordata; class Amphibia; order Anura; family Pelobatidae; genus Pelobates; species Pelobates fuscus. Next base: position 206,497,341 of record NC_086323.1, on the reverse strand, counting down.
ATCCTCCCCTCTGCCTGTGATTCAATTATCTTATACAATAGAAAATTGTATAATAGATAACACAAGTAATTAATTTTACTTTCTAAAAAAAAAATAACGAAATCTTACAAAGTCCCATTGTAAGAAAAAGAGTGAAATTAAGGTTAGGAGGTGTCAATTCTAAAATTACGATCGAAATTGACGACACTAAGTTTGGGATAAGACTGGAAAAAACAAAGAAAATGCTTTGGAGTGAAATGTCCTGTTATTGATAGCAGCCATAAAGATAGCTGAAAATGACGTCAAACGCATCACCAATTTCAGCTAACCCATTATGCAAAAAGGCAAATGGACCCCCTGACAAGAAATTTTGGTGATGTAATTGCGCCATTATATATTCAAATGGCCATTGGAATAAAACTAAAGAGCCTCCATTTTGTTTAAATTTACAAAGGGATTTAGGCCAGAGCGCAGGTAACGTTCTCTTTGTTTTTTTAATGTATTTTGAGTTGTTGGATAATAAGCTACTGCTGCTGTAAGCACGGTGCTTTATCTTTGTTTGTAATTGCGCCATCTACTGACTAACATCTAGATGATAGCCTGTAGGGAAGACACACCAAGAGCTCCCTATTGGTCCTATCAATTAGTGACGTGCAGAGAGTTTGGCCCTTTAAAAAGTAAGAACAAAGGGAAGAGAGTGACATTCAAAGATTCAGACATTCAAACATTCACACTCTTTTAACCACATTCAAACTCACTTTGAAACATTTGGACTGTACTCAAGAAACTATCAACTCTCTCTTAAACACACCTAATTCTTAATATTTTCTATTTCCATACAATTCTCTATACATCATACTTGCATTCAAATTCCTGGGACATATCTACACATCTGAGAGAAAATCTACAGCATAAGTGGTAATTATGCTGGTTTTATTTAATTAAATTAATTAATTACATTTACTAATAGCAGGAATATATATCTGGATAAATCTTGGTCAGATTTCAATCATTAGAAATCATAATTAGCTAAGGAATATATGGTTATAAAAATTCCATTCATGCAGGTGGATACAGATAACGATATATTAACGGTAACATTTACCAAAAGGTTAGCATGCCACACTTATCCAGAAATATTGACTTGTTCTGATATAAGAGAGTGCATCTTATTTAGGAAAGTAAAAATTTGGCAAATGTAAAATCTGGTAGAATTATTCTTATTGGGTGGTCCTAGGAATGGTCAAATGATCTGGTATGAACATTACTTTGATTGTAAAGGTGCAACATAATAGGATATCTTGACTATGAGGATTGTAGCCAGCAGTGGAAGAGATAATCAGTGTGATCTGACTGAAAACCGAAGTTTTATTGCAATACACTGCTAAACAGTACCCTATCATAAATCTTGTTAAATTGTTGACAACTGGTTGCTTTTAGCTGTCTGTATTGTGTTTAAACCATCGCCATATTGTATGCCTATGTTATACCTAAATATTCACTGATTGTCATGCATGTTACCTATTATTATTATTATTTTTTATTATTGTCACAATACATTATATTTTTATAATTAAATTGTGATCACTGTGTGAAGTAAAAATCCTCTAATGAACTTCCTCTAGGATCTAAGAGAATTCAAATTTGTGAGTAATTCTCAGCTTTATTATTCGAGGACAGTGCCAAGATATCAATTTTGATATAATAAAAATTATTAAATGTATTTAATAATTTTTCTTAAAATATTATTTTAATATTTATCACCCCATAAATATCCTCACACACTCGGCATATGGCGTGTGCCGTCTATTAACCTACCAGAAACTGTGGTTTTACCCTTGTTAACCTCGTTCACCTCTGAATTACCAAACAAACTACCGAATAAAATACCAAACGACGGACCCCCCTGCATGATGAGTGTGCCCCTTATTAACCGCCCAGAAGCTGAGGTTTGTGGTTAACCACAACCTAATTGACAATCGGCTGGGTGGTCGTTGTTCGTATGCACGAATACGTGGTGGCGGCCATCTTTAACTGCCGAACACCCACCAGGACTTGGTCGTCGACCTCCTGGTACTATTTTCGGACGCTATTGCTCATGAACCTTGCTGGGATTGGCAAAACCCTGTCCGTTTGTGTCTAAACCAACGAACACCGTGCCGTTCAGTATTCTGAGACTATGGAGGTTAGACTGACCCTATGCCTGAACATTGTGGAGCTGAGTTTAAAAAAAAAGAGAAAAGTTTTTTTTTTTTTTTTTCCTGGTGTTCTGGTTTTTCCCCCTCTTTTGTGCTGCTGCTGCTTGATTGATTGGGGGGAGTGTTTATTAATTGCACCTGTGTGGGATTTGTATCCCTATAAAGGCACACCCCTAACTCACTGAGCTTGCTCACATTATTTGGAAGCAGACTCTATTAAGTAGACTCTTTCAACTAGGAGTTGAAACTAACTAGGGGTTTAAACTATCAAGGTAATTTTATTTTTATTTTATTTTATTTTTTATATATTTTTTTTATTTATTTTATTTGTTATCTGTATCTGGGGAAATGAGTGTTAGCAAGATTGTTAGTTTAACTCAATGCACATCTTGTTGCATGTATGGATGCCTGGATGTACCCGTCCATGGTCCATACCTCTGTGATGGTTGTGTGCGAGTGGCTTCTCTGGAAGCTCAGATTGGAGATCTTGAGAAGCAAATCGCAACTTTGAGGGAGATCGACAATCTTGAGAGGAGTCTGCTGCTGACTGAGCAGAGTTTAGTGGGGACAGGTAGTGGAGAGGGAGGAGATATGACAGATGGGGAACAGGCATGTAGCTGGGTGACAGTGGGGCGAGGAAGCAGGGGGGGAGGGAAGAGGAAAGGGCTAGTGTAGCGGAGAGCTGATTTCTCGCAGCTATTCTCCACTTTAGATCCAAGGAAGGCTCAGGAACAAGTCATTAGTAAATCCACAGCAGAGTTTCCAGCAGGTAAAACGGTACAGCAATATCCCCACAGCACTCCCAATAACTGGACGACACACAGTTTCAGGAGTAGAACTGACAATCGTTTATTCCAAGGTTTCTTATAAAGCCTGCTCCCATGCAAGGGAGGGGACTACAGCAATTATGACAGTAACCAATACCATTTTTGCTACCTCCCACACATCTCCTCCCCTCAGAGTGAGTCATAATCCCCTTAAGTTGTACAGTAGTTTACCCCAAACTTGGATGTACCCCTAAACCATCATATATCTTTAATATCAGGGTACCGCTGGGTAGCCCTGATCTGGGTGAATATAATATCCAAAATTCACCCAGATCGGACCAGGGGTTCGGTAGTTACAGGCGAGTGAAGTTTGACCGACCGCACACGAGTTGGTATCCGAAAAGGGTTCCATGAGAATGGGCCCTGCGGTCGGTCTCCGTTCGGTAGTTAAAATAGACATTTACAATTGCCATCCACATTTACATTCACCTAGTTAGTGATTCCCTCATTCGGTACTTTATTACTACCGAATGGGGATTCGTTATGTCTCTCCGTTCGGCAGTTACGGAGCTCTGGAGGTCTCAGCGGTGTTTGGTTGTCTGAGTGTCCGATTTGAGTTCCAGGCACTCGACGACCAAACACCGCTGGGATTTTCATGCGTAAGATGGCCGCCGCCACGTGTACGCATGCCGAATGGCGGCCACCCAGATACAATGTTAATGAGCCGGTTAACTTGCGGTTTGGAAAGAATGTGAACCTTAATTGCTGGCACACTTCTCTCCGGGGTGGCCCCTCCGTTCGGTAGTTTCCATACGTATATAGTACGGATGGAAACTACCGAATAACATATAATTCACATAATAAACAGACGAACAGCAATTTCAACATAGGGAAAAATTATACGAACACAGTCACACAGGCATTTTGCAGGACAGGCTTACTGCATTCCGCTACACTGCTCCCCCTTGCCCACAAGCCGGCATACACAGTCTGATCCCACACGGATCGGCTTGGGGATGACCGGGGTGCTCACGGATCATTTCTCCAGATCAGTTTGTCGCGACAACCCGTCGGCGTTTCCGTTTTGCTTACCCGGGCGGTATTGAATGTTAAAGTCAAAAGGCTGTAGCGCCAAACTCCAGCGCAGCAGCCTGGCATTGTCCCCAGCCACCCGGTTCAGCCAGACTAACGGGTTGTGATCCGTGAGCAGCGAAAAAGCCTGTCCATACAAATAGGGTTGCAATTTCTTCAAGGCCCACACCACAGCCAGGCATTCCTTCTCGATGGCGGCGTAGCTTACTTCCCGGGGTAAAAGTTTGCGACTGATGTAAGCCACGGGATGTTCTCCGCCATCGGCCCCGACTTGGCTTAATACTGCCCCCAATCCAAACATAGAAGCGTCTGTGTGAACAAGAAAACGTTTAGTTGGATTGGGAGCGGCCAAGACAGGGGCATTAACAAGTGCATCTTTCAAGTTTTGGAATGCCTGCTCACACTCCGGGGTCCAGGTTACTTGGCGGGGAAGGTTTTTACGGGTCAGGTCAGTGAGGGGTTTGGCCAGGGCACTATAATTGGGGACAAACTTCCGGTAATACCCTGCTGTCCCTAAGAAGGCTAACACCTGGGTTTTAGTTGTCGGGGTAGGCCACTGGGATACCGCCTCTACTTTGGCGGGTTCCGGCTTCTGCTTACCACAGCCCACTCGGTGGCCCAGGTACTGTACCTCGGCCATCCCGATACTACATTTAGCTGGTTTTAGGGTCAAACCAGCCTCCCTGATCCTGTCTAGGACCGCTCCTATATGGGCCAAGTGTTCCTGCCAGGTATCGCTAAATATGGCAATATCATCGAGATATGCGCAGGTATAGTCTTGGAACCCATCTAGGAGACGGTCCACCATCCGCTGGAAGGTAGCCGGCGCGTTTTTCATCCCAAACGGCATGACCTTAAATTGGTACAGGCCGAATGGGGTGACAAAGGCGGACTTGGGGATGGCGTCCGGGGCCAGGGGAATCTGCCAGTACCCTTTGCACAGATCAATCGTGGTAAGGTATTGCCCCCTGGCCATCCGGTCTAGTAACTCATCGATCCTAGGCATCGGGTATGCGTCGGATACGGTCTTCTCATTCAGTCTCCTGTAGTCCACGCAAAAGCGGGTCGTGCCGTCCCGCTTTGGTACGAGGACCACTGGAGATGCCCAGGGACTATCTGAGGGCTCAATCACTCCTAACTGTATCATCTCCTCAATTTCTTTGCGCATATTCTCCCGGACCGCTTCAGGGATGCGGTACGGGGTCTGGCGCATGGGGAGTTGACCTGGGGTGTCTACTCGGTGGGTAGCCAGAGGGGTGTATCCAGGTACATTAGAAAAGGTTTCCTGCTTTTCCTGCAGTAGCTGTTGTACCTCGATACGCTCCTGTGGGCTCAACCGATCCCCCAATACAACTGCTCCTAAATCCCCAGCCAGCTGTCCGTCTTCTAACAGATCGGGGAGGGGTAGGCTGTCGCTCTTTTCAGAGGTGGGGGCGCAGATCGCTGTCACCTCCTCTGAACGTTCCTGGTAAGGTTTCAGCATGTTCACATGGATCATGCGTCGCCCCCCATTCCCTGCGCAGTGGCCAATTATATACGTGGTGTCACATCGTTGTTCTACCACTCTATAAGGGCCTTGCCAGGCGGCCTGTAGCTTATCGTGTCGAACAGGTTTTAAAATTAAAACTTTCTGTCCGACCTGAAAGCTGCGGTCCCTGGCGCCTCTATCGTACCAGGTGCGCTGCCGCGTCTGAGCTGCCTGTAGGTTTTCCTTTACCGTCTTGGTGAGTGCTTCCAGGCGATCTCGGAGGGCCAACACATATGGTACAATAGGGGTACCGTCCACGCTACGGTCTCCCTCCCAGTGTTCTCTAATCAAGTCTAGGGGTCCCCTTACTCTCCTCCCGAATAGCAGCTCAAAAGGGGAAAATCCTGTAGATTCCTGCGGCACTTCCCTGTAAGCAAACAGTAAGTGCGGCAGGAATTTTTCCCAGTCTCGGTGAGTCTCTGCGAAGGTTCGGAGCATCTGCTTTAAGGTGCCATTGAACCGTTCGCAGAGCCCATTAGTCTGGGGGTGGTACGGAGCACTAATTATAGGCTTAATTTTACAGAACTTCCAGAGTTGTTGGGTAACCTCTGCCGTGAACTGAGTGCCCTGATCCGAGATGATCTCCCTGGGTAGCCCCATCCGGGAGAAAACCTGCATCAGCGCCTCAGCCACCGTCTCTGCATGTATATTAGTTAAAGCTACCGCCTCGGGGTAGCGCGTGGCATAGTCCACTACAGTCAGGATGTATCGTTTGCCCGAGGGGCTGGGTTTCCGGAAGGGACCTACAATATCTACGGCAACCCTATGAAAGGGTTCCTCAATTATGGGTAGGGGGTGCAGCTTCGCCTTATGCTTATCCCCCCTCTTTCCCACCCTCTGGCACGTGTCGCAGGTATTACAGTACCTGCGTACCTCCTGGCTAATCCCTGGCCAAAAGAAACTCTGGGTCAATCGATATCTGGTACGGCTGACCCCCAAATGTCCGGATAGCGGAATATCGTGCGCTATCCGGAGTAATTCGGTTCGGTACCTCTGAGGTACCACCAGCTGTCTTGTGGTAATGGGGTCTGACCCATCTATCTGTTTACTTGATTCCCGGTATAATAACTGTCGGTCCCATACAAATCTTTCCCCCTCCGCCCCCGGTTGGATAGAGGTGACCTTGTCTCGGTATACCTGTAAGGTGGGGTCAGTGACTACCTCGGCTACAAACTCGTCAGGAGGGGCCCAAGGGATACAGTCTAGGGAAGGGGAGGAATCTCTTACCTGGACCTCCGGCAGTGCGTTGTTTTGTTGGGTGCGGGCCTGTTGCCTGGTGACTACTGGGTGTGCTTCTTCAGTAGGTTGTGGTTCAAATGCGGAGGTGAGTTTGCCCAGGTCATTCCCCAGGACCACCTCAGCAGGTAATTGCGGCATTAGTCCCACTTCCACATTCCCGTACCCCGCACCCCAATGCAAATGTACCCTGGCTGTGTCTAGCCGATACACGGCTCCCCCTGCAACCCTGACAGCCACAGTCTTATTCAGTTTGGCCTTATCTGGAACCAAATGGCTTTGCACCAGGGTGATGGTGGCTCCTGAGTCTCTGAGCCCCTGCATAGGCTTCCCTTCCAGATATACGGTTTGCCTATGGTGCTGGCGGTTATCCGCCTGTGCCTGTAAGGGGTTGGCCTCATGCAGCACTTCCCACTGTTCCACAGTCGTGACTGGAACGGCAGAGCTGTAGGGAAGTGGTACCTCATCCTGGTAATGATGTGCTGCTGCTCTCGGTGGTGGTGGTGGGGGCCCTGGTCGGATCCAGGTGTTGCGTTCCCTGGACTGCGGACAATCTCGTTGGTAATGTCCCCACCTCTGGCATCGGTGGCATTGCACAGAAGCAGGTGTGCGGTATCTCGGCTGCGCTGCTGCTGGTGCTGGTGGAGGAAGGGATCTTGGTGGGGGTTGAGGGTTAGGAGAAAAGGAATTTACCCCCAGTGGCCGCATGGCCGGTTTGTTACCCACTGTCTTGGTTTGTCTGCGAGCATCCATAAAGTCATCTGCCTTTTTGGCAGCCTCGGTGAGGGTGGTGGGGTTACGGTCCCTCACCCATTCCTGCAGTTCTGAGGATATCCCCTCATAAAACTGCTCCAACAGCAGCATTTGTAATAAGTCCTCCATGGACCTCGCTTTACTCGACTGCATCCACCCAAGGGCTGCCCTTTCTAGTCGGCAAGCCCACTCCGCATGTGAATCTTTGTCCACCTTTTTCAATTCCCTGAAACGTCTCCGGTATGCCTCTGGTGTTATTGCATACCGGGCCAAGATAATCTCTTTCACCCGGCTATAGTTCCTAATTTCCACATCTGGTACAGTGCGGTAGGCTTCCGCTGCCCTTCCTGACAGCCGTCCCGCTAATATGGGTACCCACTCTTCCCTTGGTATGTTATGCAGTGTACATAGTCTCTCAAAGTCCTGTAGGAAGGCATCTATATCCTCCTCTGCTTCCACATACGTTTTAAAAGCTTGGTAGGGAATTTTGGGCTTACCCTCTTGTGCTATAGCTCCTGCGGTACCTCTTTCTGGTGTTTGTGGTCTCCTGTTTCTCTTTACAAATTCCTGCACCTCTGTCATGGTTTTAGAGATGATCTCTGTGGGTGGGTTTTCCCCATAGAAGGCCAGTCTGTATTGTAATTGCCTTTGGAACTCCTCCTGTTCTGTTTCAGGTCTTTGTTCCGTGGCCTGGACCTCCTCTGCTCTGTATTCTGCCATTACTTCGGTGATAAGCGTTGCTTTGGATTTGCTGCTGGCAGAAACACCTTTTGCTTCCAGAAGGTCTTTCAAGGTGGTTCTTTTTAGCGTAGAAAGGTCAATCTCCATTAATCCTTGTTCCTCTGTGAGTCTGGATCCCAGCGCTGCCAACCAATGTAGCGGAGAGCTGATTTCTCGCAGCTATTCTCCACTTTAGATCCAAGGAAGGCTCAGGAACAAGTCATTAGTAAATCCACAGCAGAGTTTCCAGCAGGTAAAACGGTACAGCAATATCCCCACAGCACTCCCAATAACTGGACGACACACAGTTTCAGGAGTAGAACTGACAATCGTTTATTCCAAGGTTTCTTATAAAGCCTGCTCCCATGCAAGGGAGGGGACTACAGCAATTATGACAGTAACCAATACCATTCTTGCTACCTCCCACACATCTCCTCCCCTCAGAGTGAGTCATAATCCCCTTAAGTTGTACAGTAGTTTACCCCAAACTTGGATGTACCCCTAAACCATCATATATCTTTAATATCAGGGTACCGCTGGGTAGCCCTGATCTGGGTGAATATAATATCCAAAATTCACCCAGATCGGACCAGGGGTTCGGTAGTTACAGGCGAGTGAAGTTTGACCGACCGCACACGAGTTGGTATCCGAAAAGGGTTCCATGAGAATGGGCCCTGCGGTCGGTCTCCGTTCGGTAGTTAAAATAGACATTTACAATTGCCATCCACATTTACATTCACCTAGTTAGTGATTCCCTCATTCGGTACTTTATTACTACCGAATGGGGATTCGTTATGTCTCTCCGTTCGGCAGTTACGGAGCTCTGGAGGTCTCAGCGGTGTTTGGTTGTCTGAGTGTCCGATTTGAGTTCCAGGCACTCGACGACCAAACACCGCTGGGATTTTCATGCGTAAGATGGCCGCCGCCACGTGTACGCATGCCGAATGGCGGCCACCCAGATACAATGTTAATGAGCCGGTTAACTTGCGGTTTAGAAAGAATGTGAACCTTAATTGCTGGCACACTTCTCTCCGGGGTGGCCCCTCCGTTCGGTAGTTTCCATACGTATATAGTACGGATGGAAACTACCGAATAACATATAATTCACATAATAAACAGACGAACAGCAATTTCAACATAGGGAAAAATTATACGAACACAGTCACACAGGCATTTTGCAGGACAGGCTTACTGCATTCCGCTACAGCTAGCTAGTCCTGATTTGGTGCAACCTAGCAGATTTGCCCGTTTGAGGGAAGATGTTGGGAGCATCAGCTCAGGAGTAGCTGTATTAGAGGAAGCTGTTACTTCTAACAGCCGAGGTGACAGCCCCTCTAGTACGGGTGGGGATCAAAATGTAAGGAAGGCAAGACAGGTTGTGGTGGTAGGGGACTCTATCATTAGGAGAGCAGATAGGGCAATCTGCCACTCTGATCGGCTCAACCGGACAGTTTGCTGTCTCCCGGGTGCTCGGGTCCGGCATGTTGCTGACAGAGTGGATGGATTATTGGGAGGGGCTGGGGAAGACCCAGCGGTCATGGTCCATGTTGGTACCAATGACAAAGTAAGAGGAAGATGGAAGGTCCTAAAGAATGATTTCAGGGAATTAGGTAGCAAACTCAAGAAAAGGACCTCCAAGGTGGTATTCTCTGAGATATTACCTGTGCCACGTGCTACAGTGGAAAGGCAGCGGGAGATTAGAGAGGTTAATGCGTGGCTGAAGTCTTGGTGCAGGAAGGAGGGTTTTGGGTTTTTAGAGCACTGGGCCGACTTTGCGATTGGGTACAACCTATATAGTAGTGATGGATTGCACCTAAACGGAAGGGGGTCTGCAGTGCTGGGGGATAAGATGGCTAGAAGGTTGGAGGAGATTTTAAACTAGTAGTTGGGGGGGAGGGTCATAGCAATCTACAAAATGGAGATAGGACAGAAAGGAGATGGGCTTTAGAACAGTATAAGGAGGGTGGAGACGGGGGGAGGGGCAAGCTCAGAACAGAGAAGCTATGTAATGTTGGTAATTCACAAAATAAACAAGAGACGCATGATATTAAATGTATGCTTACTAATGCAAGGAGCCTAAATAACAAAATGGGGGAACTAGAGGCATTAGCATACACTAAACAATATGATATAATAGGCATAACTGAAACATGGTGGGATGAGACACATGACTGGGCAGTTAACTTAAATGGGTACACATTATTTAGGAAGGATAGGAAAAACAAGAAGGGTGGTGGGGTATGTTTGTATGTCAACCATGATTTAAAGCCAAATCTTAAGCAAATTGAATGCGATGAGGAAAATGTGGAAGCTTTATGGGTAAATATCTGCTTGGGGGAAAAGAAGGGAAACCAACTATTGGTTGGGATATGTTATAAACCACCTAATGTTAATATTGACGAGGAACAACAGCTGTTTGAGCAAATTGAGAAAGCTGCAAATCTTGGTAACACTTTAATTATTGGAGATTTTAATTACCCAGACATAAATTGGGACATAGGGACTAGTAGCTCAGCAAAGGGAATTAGGTTTTCAAACTTGTTAAATGACAACTTCATGTCACAACTTGTACAAGCACCAACTAGAATGGATGCTTGTCTGGACCTGGTTTTAACAAACAACGTTGATCTTTTGACCAACATTCAAGTAGGTGAGCACTTGGGAAATAGTGATCACAATATAGTGTCCTTTGAAATAAACTCAAAAAAACAAAAGCACATGGGGTATACTAAAACATATAATTTTAAAAAGGCCAATTTCAATAAGATAAGGGAAGCTTTACAATATATTGACTGGCATAAACTCTTTAGTGAAAAGAACACTGAGGATAAATGGATCATCTTCCAACAAATATTAGAAAGGTACATTTCTCAGTATGTACCATTGGGAAATAAGTATAAAAGAAACAAATTAAAACCAATGTGGCTTAGTAGAGAAGTAAAACAAGAGATTAAAAATAAGAAAAGGGCATTTAAAGCATTTAAATCAGACAAATCAGATGCATCTTATAAAAGATATAAGAAAGCAAATAATGCGTGCAAAAAGGCAATTAAACTTGCTAAACTTCAAAATGAAAAAATGATAGCTAAAGAGAGCAAAACAAACCCCAAAGCATTTTTTAAGTACATAAATTCCAAAAAACCCAAAAATGAAAGTATAGGTACACTTAAAACTGAAACGGGGGTGTTAGTTAATGAAGACCAAGAAAAGGCAGGAATTCTAAATAACTATTTCTCCTCCGTATATATTAAAGAAGAACCCATGGCAATAGATGTGCAAATGATTGCTACTAAAAACTTGCAGAATAATTGTAATTGGTTAACTCAAGACAATGTGCTGCAGCAACTAAAGAAAGTTAATATAAACAAAGCTCCAGGGCCTGACGGTATCCATCCACGTGTACTTAAGGAACTAAGTGTAGAAATAAGTGAACCTCTGTTTTTAATCTTTCAAGATTCTTTTCTTTCAGGAAGTGTTCCGGAGGATTGGAGGAAGGCAGATGTGGTTCCTATATTCAAAAAGGGTTCAAAATCCTTGCCTGGAAATTATAGACCTGTGAGCTTAACTTCTGTGGCTGGTAAAATATTTGAAAGGTTATTAAGGGATAATATTCAAGAATTCCTTGAGAAGAATATGGTTATCAGCAAAAATCAGCACGGTTTTATGAAGCACAGGTCATGTCAAACTAACTTGATTGCGTTCTACGAAGAAGTAAGTAGAAGTATAGATCAGGGTGTTGCAGTGGATGTGATCTATTTGGATTTTGCCAAGGCATTTGATACAGTTCCACACAAAAGATTAGTGTTCAAACTCAAGGAAATCGGTCTCGATGAAAATGCTTGTTCTTGGGTAGAACATTGGCTTAAAAACAGAATACAAAGAGTTGTCGTTAATGGTAAATTTTCAAGCTGGACAGAGGTGGCAAGTGGTGTCCCTCAGGGGTCTGTTCTGGGACCCCTTCTACTTAACATTTTTATAAATGATCTTGAAGACCGCATTGAAAGTCATGTTTCAGTGTTTGCAGATGACACAAAACTTTGTAAAATAATACAATGTGAGCAAGATATTACTTTGCTGCAGAAGGATTTAGATAGACTGGAGGACTGGGCACTCAAATGGCAGATGAAATTTAATGTTGAAAAATGCAAAGTTATGCACTTCGGCGTAAAGAATACACAAGCAACGTATACCCTTAATGGAAGTGAATTAGGGATAACAACACACGAAAAGGACTTGGGAATTGTTATAGACAACAAACTATGCAACAATGTGCAATGTCAATCAGCAGTGGCCAAGGCCAGTAAGGTATTGTCATGCATGAAAAAGGGCATTCATTCTCGGGACGAGAATATAATTTTGCCTCTCTATAAATCACTGGTAAGACCACATATTGAATATGCTGTGCAATTTTGGTCACCTGTTCTAAAGAAGGATATCATGGCACTAGAAAAAGTGCAGAGGCGGGCTACAAAATTAATAAAAGGAATGGAACATATCAGCTATGAAGAAAGGTTAACAAATTTAAACCTATTTAGTTTAGAAAAACGTCGCCTGAGAGGAGATATGATAACATTATACAAATATATTCGGGGCCAATACAAACCATTGTGTGGAAATCTATTCACAAACCGGACTTTACATAGGACACGAGGCCATGCGTTTAGACTGGAAGAAAGAAGATTTCGTCTAAGGCAAAGGAAAGGTTTTTTTACTGTAAGAACAATCAGGATGTGGAATTCTCTGCCTGAAGAAGTGGTTTTATCAGAGTCCATACAGATGTTCAAACAGCTACTAGATGCATACTTGCAAAGACAGAATATTCAAGGATATAATCTTTCAATGTAGGGTAATAACTGCTTGATTCAAGGATAAATCTGACTGCCATTCTGGGGTCAAGAAGGAATTTTTTGTCCTAGCTTGTTGCAAAATTGTGCTTCAAACTGGGTTTTTTTTTTGTTTTTTTGTTTTTTTTGCCTTTTGGATCAACAGCAAAAAACAGGTGTGAGGAAGGCTGAACTTGATGGACGCAAGTCTCTTTTCAGCTATCTAACTATGTAACTATGTAACTATGATTGCTGGGTTGACCTTTTGCCGAACAGCCCTAGAGATAAACTTTATCCTTATGGCATACCCATCATATTCGTGAGATCTGAGCGCTTTTCGGATATCTTGTGCGCTCAGATCCAAGCTGTCCGGGGATATGTTGAATGCATAAGTCAAAGAATATATTGTATGAGTTATGTATTTTTATGTGTTTTTTAGTGCAATTGCAAATCCAGAATATTGCCTGTACCTGGAGTTAATTAAGTTACTGTAACCATTTAAGCTAATTATCTCCAGGATAGAGGGGAGGGTTTGAAAGGATGCACTTTGTCCCTATTGATTATTGTCCCTTGTAACACTGTGTACCATCAGGTCCAGAGAAGTGTGCCTCTGGCCTGAAAATGTGAATATAAGCAATGCCTTTCCGTTCAATAAACAAGACGTCTTACCCTCAACTCGCAGCCTCGACTTGTGATGTAGGGAAATGCTGATCACTAGCTCTGCTTAGAGCTCCAGAAATACTCTACACTCACTAGAAGATCGCTAGTTGCAGAATTGGAACTTTCTACCGCTCTTCAGGATCGGGGACAAGGACATCCAAGCGGTCCAACCCTCAGCTAGCCTGAGGCAATTGTAACAATACCCATAGTGGCCTTTACACAACCCTACTATTAACTGGGAATCATGGAGTGCCAAGTGTCATGATTTTGGTATCACCAAAGTTACCCCTTTGAATTCTATTAATGTGCCTACAGCGTATCCGTTATCTACCATTTTACCTCAGTACGTGTCTTTAAAAGCAGTGTTTGACAAAAGAGAAGCAGATAGGTTGCCACCCTATTGACAGTATGATTGTACAATACATTTGCTACCTGGCACCATACCCATAAGGGCAGAGTGTATCCTTTGTCTCCTCAAGAAAACCTTGTCATCAAGGAGTACATCAAGCAATAGCTTTGGAAAGGGCTTATCAATAGATTCTCTTCTCTGGTTGGGGCAGGCTTCTTTTAGGTGTCTAAAAAAAAGAGGGTGATTTAAAGCCCTTGTATCAATTACTAAGATCACTATCAAAAATGCCTGTTCCATTCCATTAATAATGGAATTGCTCGATAGTTTAAAACAAACTACTGTATTTACTAAATTGGATCTCAAGGATGCCTACAGTCTAGTGCGTATTAAAGAAGGGCATAAGTGAAAGAATGCCTTTAAAATTAGGAGAGGCCACTATGAGTGCACAGTCATGCCTTTTGGCCTCTGTGATGCCCAAGCAGTATTTCAGGATTTTACCAATGATGTTTTGAGGGAATTCATACACAAGTTTGTACTTAGATGACATCTTGATATATTCACCTGACCTGCGTATTCATCATATACATGTGAGACAGTGTGACGGAGCTCCCTGTACCCTGACTGGGTACCTCCGCCGATGGATGCTCCTAGTGCTTACCAAGGACCATCAGCACCTCACCAGACACCATAAGCACCGCAGACTCCAGAAACCGCCGTAGCTTGGCCATCTCCTTCCCACCCTGGTCCAACCTCTGGATCCAGGACTGTGTGGGAAGGACCTCTCCTCCAGGAGAGTATAGCTGTATAGCTGAAGAGAGCTCTTACAAGAGCTAGCAGTGATATAGCAGTTATAGCTGTTCCCTACAACAGGAGACGAGGCTGTGAGTTGAGGGTAAGAAGGACTGGTTTATTGAGCACTAAGGCATTTCTTTTATACACATTTTCAGGCTAGAGACACACCTGATGGACCTGATGGAACACAGGGACAAAAGGGACCCAAACCAATGGGAACAATAATTGACACAGTAACACTCCAACATACAGTCAGCAATCCCTCCCCTCTGCCTGTGATATATATGGCAATGGTAGTTTGTTGAAAAATAGAGCAGCTTATGATTGTGATATAACATGTAAAGGAACTTTGACGGACTTTCGTATATGGTTCTGATAGGGATGAAGTCCAGGTAATTGAGAGTAAATATTGGCCGTATAGGCAGTAGAAATCAGTATGGAAATAAAAGTTGACCTAGTTACAAGGAAATAAATGACTTTAGCATACGTATGGTTAGTGATGTCGCGAACCCGAAATTTTCGGTTCGCGAATGGCGAACGCGAACTTCCTCAAATGTTCGCGAACCGGCGAACCGGGCGAACCGCCATTGACTTCAATGGGCAGGCGAATTTTAAAACCAACAGCGACTCTTTCTGGCCACAAAAGTGATGGAAAAGTTGTTTCAAGGGGACTAACACCTGGACTGTGGCATGCCGGAGGGGGATCCATGGCAAAACTCCCATGGAAAATTACACAGTTGATGTAGAGTCTGGTTTTAATCCATAAAGGGCAGAAATCACCTAACATTCCTAAATCACAATGGATATGGATTGACACCTGACATATGACATATTGACACCTTGACATATGGATTGACACCTGTCCTCAGAGCCCCTGATGCACACGGACACAGAGCAGAATAGGGACTGTTCCCCCTACATAGGGTCACTTGGGAGATATGGATTGACACCTGTCCTCAGAGACCATGATAAACACTGACACAGAGCAGAATAGAGACTGTTCCCCCTACATAGAGTCACTTGGCAGATATGGCGTGGTCGTGGGAGGAGGAGGAGGATGACTTTCACCTCTTCCCCTGTTAGATTCCCGTTGTGCTGTGACATCACCCTTATACGCTGTGTAAAGCATACTTTTTAATTTATTTAGCAAATGCTGCATCCTTTCCGACTTGTAATTCGGTAACATTTCCGCCACTGTCTGCTTATACCGGGGGTCTAGTAGCGTGGACACCCAGAACAGGTCGTTCTCCTTCAGCCTTTTTATACGAGGGTCCCTCAACAGGCATGACAGCATGAAAGACCCCATTTGCACAAGGTTGGATGCCGAGCTACTCATTTCCCGTTCCTCCTCCTCACACAGAGCAGAATAGGGACTGTTCCCCCTACATAGGGTCACTTGGCAGATATGGATTGACACCTGTCCTAAGGATCCCTGTATTGGGGAACATTGTCGCCCAAACTAATTTATATGCCCATCAATTCCGAGCTACAAATCCGGACTCTTTTTTGGCAAAGATACACACTGTGCCAGAATTTAAAAGATTCTGGGCATTGACTATGCTGATGGGGATCATAAAGAAGCCCTCCATCTTCTGGAGCCTACTGATGGGGATCATAAAGAAGCCCTCCATCTTCTGGAGCCTACTGGAGCAGTAGTAGTCCCATCTGCTCTACCCCCATTTACTCCCAATGTATGTCGAGGAAGAGGTATGAAATGATTCTGCATTTCATGCACTTCAGCGACAACAGCCTGTGTCCCCCTAGGGAGCATCCCCAGTTTGACAGGCTGTATAAAATCCGCCCCCTGATTACCCACTTTGCTGCCAGGTTTGCAGAGGCTTATACACCTGGAAGGAATATATGCGTGGATGAATCCCTGATGAAGTATAAGGGAAGGCTGGGATTCAAGCAGTATGTTCCTTCCAAGCGCTCTAGGTATGGTGTAAAGATGTATAAGCTCTGTGATAGCGAGACTGGGTATACTCAGGCCTTCCGGGTGTACGAGGGAAAGGATAGCCACCATGACCCTCCAGGTTGCCCAGAACATATGGGAACCAGTGGCAAGATTGTCTGGGACCTGACATTCCCCCTGATGAACAAAGGGTACCACTTGTATACTGACAATTTTTATACAAGTGTCCCTTTGTTCAAGCTACTGTACTGTTTTGATACAGTAGCTTGCGGCACAATTAAAAAGAACAGCACAGGTTTCCCAGGACAACTTGCACGCACCCGGCTACGAAGGGGGGAGACCTCAGCTCTGCGCCAAGAGGAGCTGTCGGTAGTTAAGTACAGAGACAAGAAGGACGTCCTGTAAGCCTGTGTACTTATGCACAAAGCGTTGTACGATCAGATTACACACATGGGCCATGCACGGCACATGTGTCAACTTGCCCAACTTCAATGCCGCTAACAAATTTGTTCCGTTGTCACAAACCACTTTGCCGATATCCAGTTGCTGTGGAGTCAGCCACTTTTCCACCTGTGCGTTCAGGGCAGACAGGAGTGCTTGTCCGGTGTGACTCTCTGCTTTCAAGCAAGTCAAACACAAGACGGCGTGACACTGCCGTATCCAGGATGTGGAATAGTACCTGGGGAGCTGGGGGGGTGCCGTTGATGTGGAGCAAGACGCAGCAGCAGAAGAGGACTCAGCCGAGGAGGTTAAGGAAGAGGATGGAGTAGGAGGAGTAGAGGAGGTGGCAGCAAGCCTGCCTGCAAGTCGTGGCGGTGTCACCAACTCCTCTGCAGAGCCACGCATTCCATGCTTGGCAGCCGTCAGCAGGTTTACCATGCTTTGCAGACCAGGTATCAGTGGTCAGATGGACCCTTGCCCCAACACTGTGTGCCAGACATGCCATTACTTCCTTTTGCACAATCGAGTACAGGTTGGGGATTGCCTTTTGTGAAAAGAAATTTCGGCCGGGCACCTTCCACTGCGGTGTCCCAATAGCTACAAATTTTTTGAACGCCTTAGACTCCACCAGCTTGTATGGTAAAAGCTGGCGGGCTAATAGTACAGACAAGCCAGCTGTCAGACGCCGGGCAAGGGGGTGACTTTGTGACATTGGCTTCTTACGCTCAAACATGTCCTTGACAGACACATGACTGTGGGGAGATGAGCGGGAACTGCTCAAGGCGGGAGACGGAGTGGCGGATGGTTGAGAGGGGGCAAGGAGGACAGCAGTGGTTGACGTGGCTGAAGATGCTGGACCAGGAGGAGGATGGCGGCTTAGAGTAGGCGTGCTGCTTGTACTCATGTGTTGACCTACGCAAAGCAGCTGTACCTGCTCAGTTTCCTTTGGCACAGGTTGCAAATGGCATCGCTGTTGTCAGAGGCAGACACACAAAAAAAATTCCACACTGGTGAGCTCTGCAATGATGGCATTCTGGTGGTGGACACAGCATGCGTTGATTGGCGTGCTGTCGGGCAGACCCCGGGTGCCGATGCATGCTGTCTGATTGTGCCACTAGCTCCTTGCGACGACTGCCCCCTGCTTCCAACTCGTATCCTCCTCCTCTCTGTCTCCCCATCTGAACTTTCGCCCTGTTCTTCTTCTTGCCGAGCGGGCACCCACGTGATATCCATGGACGCATCGTCATCATCAACTGCTTCACTTGTATCTGACAACTCAGAAAAGGAAGAAGCAGCGGGTACAACATCATCATCACGCCGTACCTCCATGTGTTTAATGCTGCCTGCCTGAGACATATCCCTGTTATCTACATCCTCTGGCAATAATGGTTGTGCATGTGGCGGAAACCACCTCGCCACTGGGCATTGGAGAGGCCTGGCTGCCCGCCTCCTACCTGCTGACTATGGCCCCTGGAAAATTGGTACGTTTGAACTATATTTGGGCATGTTTTAGTTTATATTGCTGCTGCTGGCCCTTTTAGAATCATCCGTGGACATATTGGGACGTTTGGGAATAATGTCCCTTTAAGACTTTGTAACATATCACAGTAATACTGTCTTAAATATTATGTAGGTATTTATGTGTTCGGTTAAACTGGGGATATGTAGAAATGTGTGTTTTATGCGTTAAATGTATCAGTATGTAATTTTATGTCTTTTACTGTCTTTTTGTCTGCCATGTGGGTAATGGAGTTTTGCCTCAGTCCTTGGAGATAATTAGATTCCTTCCCCAATTATCTCCAGGCCAGAGGGGAGGGATTGTGAGGCATTGTGGGAGGTAACCGGTCTGAGCTGGAAAGTCATATATAATGTCAGATATGAGTGGCAAACTGGCAATGTGCACTGGCACAGGTCTGCAGAGCCCAGGCTGTAGGCCTGACACACCCGCTTGAAGACAAGTAACTGCTATTCAATCTATAACAGTCAAACATTTTTTTTGGTTTTAAATGCACGCTATAGAGACACCAGATATGAGTGGCAATGTGCACTGGCACCGGTCTGCAGAGCACACGCTGAAGGAAGGCCTGACACAGCCGCTTGAAGGACACTGACTGGCTGCTATTAGCTTACACTGGAAACCTTTTTTCTTTGTAAAAGCACGCTACAGAGACACCAGATAACTGCCAATGTGCACTGGAACAGTTCTGCAGAGCACACACTGTAGGCCTGACAGAGCCACTTGAAGGACACTGACTGGCTGCTATTAGCTTACACTGGAAACCTTTTTTCTTTGTAAATGCACGCTATAGAGACACCAGATATGAGTGGCAATGTGCACTGGAACAGTTTTGCAGAGCACACACTGTAGGCCTGACAGAGCCACTTGAAGGACACTGACTGGCTGCTATTAACTTACACTGGAAACCTTTTTTCTTTGTAAATGCACGCTATAGAGACACCAGATATGAGTGGCAATGTGCACTGGAACAGTTCTGCAGAGCACACACTGTAGGCCTGACAGAGCCGCTTGAAGGACACTGACTGGCTGCTATTAGCTTACACTGGAAACCTTTTTTCTTTGTAAAAGCACGCTACAGAGACACCAGATAACTGCCAATGTGCACTGGAACAGTTCTGCAGAGCACACACTGTAGGCCTGACAGAGCCGCTTGAAGGACACTGACTGGCTGCTATTAGCTTACACTGGAAACCTTTTTTCTTTGTAAATGCACACTATAGAGACACCAGATATGAGTGGCAATGTGCACTGGCACCGGTCTGCAGAGCACACGCTGAAGGAAGGCCTGACACAGCCGCTTGAAGGACACTGACTGGCTGCTATTAGCTTACACTGGAAACCTTTTTTCTTTGTAAAAGCACGCTACAGAGACACCAGATATGAGTGGCAACTGTCAAAGTACGCTGGCACAGGTCTGCAGAGCACACGCTGACGGAGGCCTGACACCCAGACGCTTGCAGACAACTAACTGCTCTTCTATTACAGTGAAAAATTTTTTAATTTTTTTAAATGTAAAGCTTAAGCTATTGTGACAACAGATATGAGTGGTGGCACTGACTGTGCAAATGGGCACAGCATCCAGCCTGACACAGAAGATGGCAGGCAGGCAACTGCTCTTCTAGTACAGTGAAAAATGTTTTAATTTTTTTAAATATAAAGCTTAAGCTATTGCAAAAACAGATTTGAGTGGTGGCACTGACTGTGCAAATGGGCACAGCATCCAGCCTGACACAGAAGCTGGCAGGCAGGCAACTAAGCTTAAGCTATTGTAAAAACAGATATGAGTGGTGGCACTGACTGTGCAAATGGGCACAGCATCCAGCCTGATACAGAAGCTGGCAGGCAGGCAACTGCAATTACATTACACAGAAATAAAAAAAAAAAAGCAGACTGATGTTCTAGCCCTAAAAATGGCTTTTTGGGGTGCTGTCCTTACAGCAGAGATCAGATGAGTCCTTCAGGATTGTAGTGGACACTGAATACCCTAGCCTAGCTATCAATTTCCCTATCTAATCAGCAGCAGCTAAACTTTCCCTCCTCTCACTAAGCATGCAGCTTCAGAATGAATCGAAAATGGATGCTGGGAGGGAGGTGGGAGGGTGTGGAAGGGAGGGTGTGCTTCTGATTGGCTGGAATGTGTCTGCTGACCGAGAGGCACAGGGTCAAAGTTTGCTCAATGATGACGAATAGGGGGCGGATCGAACCGCGCATGTGTCCGCCCGCCGTGGTGAATGCGAACACGCGATGTTCGCCGGGAACTATTCGCCGGCGAACAGTTCGGTACATCACTACGTATGGTGAGTTAGTGTCAAAGGTACAGAGACGTAACGATTATGGCAGCTCTGCAAGGCTGCGTGACATTTATCCATTATCTGTACGTGCATAAATCATTTAAACAGTAATCTGAGTGAGATGGGAGTAGCGGTTTATAATGAGTGACAGGACCGAATTTTGTTATATGCATAGGGAATTATACAGAGCGTTGTAGTACCCATAAGTGCAGAAAATATTTGACCTGAGCGTTTGACTAATTGGTCGGTTGCCGAAAAGATAAATTAATTTAGACTAAGTGGAAAGCGTGGGAACGAACTGTTCGTGCGGTAAGTGTTTTGCGAACGGTAATGGACTGGTGTATGCTTGCCCGTTCGCGCAGACTCACTGTTCGGTGAACTGGATGCCGGAAGGAGCGACCCGGAAGTGCACGATAGGTAGTATGTCGACCGTGTGACCTGCGGGGCTGGTGCCGGTTGAGCGGAGTCTGGGTGAGCTGATGCCCGGCTGGAGCGGATTACCAGGAAAGTGGCTGCTGGATGCCGGAGGGACCCTGGAGATGCTGACAAATCCTGTGAACAGGCGGGAGCGGTAAAAAATATCGGCGGGACCGATCGTCTGGAGTTGCAGGTGTTTGACAATGAGGGATCAGGTAATCAGGTGAGGGTACAACAGGAAGTACTAAGTCCACAATGAACCCGGAGGCATCAGCCCTGTGGTGTAGGGGGCCTGTGCTTATATAGCCGAGTAACCCCTCCCACAACTTTAGGCTCCGCCTTCCAATATATATAAAAGGACAGATTCCACAAAGGTAGAGAGGTTGGATGGGCCTTAAAAAATTATATAAAACCACAAAATGTTAAATTCATTTGTGAGTGTGTGTGCAAGAATGTTTAAATGTGTGTGTCTGTCAGTGAGTGTCTGACAGTGTTTAAAATCAGTGCGTGTTTATGTCATTGAGAGTATGTGTGAGATTTTGTGTCTGTCAGTGAGTCTTTGACCCTAGGATCATCCCTGTGTATACTAGTATATTATGTGTTATTACAGGTTATTTTTTTATTTTATAATTCTTTATTTTTCTTGTGCATGTATAGACAGTTAACATTTTCCTTGTGATGCCACAACAGCATTGGCAGGCAAATTAGAGACAATTGGTTAGTCATGGCATGCGATTTGACAGCACATTTTTATAATGATTTCAGGCTAAAGCTTGAAAGGTTGTGTCACAAGATGAGGTACAATTTTAAACGAGAAAGAGCTGCAACATTAATAGAAAGTTCTCAGTGTAAAACAGGCTTAGTCGTTTTTGTCACTAAAACATCAGCATGCTTATTTATGTCATTAAAGCGTTAACATTACTATTGAGTATGAGTTAGACAGGCTATTCAACTGGTATCTGACACGAAGTTATGTCACACATAGGTTTTATTATAAGCACTTGCATCGCTATCTGTTAGTCTTAACTGCTCTGTTAGTCTTAATTGTGCATAGGTGAGATATCTGCATTGTATATACTAACAGCAGGCCAAAATTAAAATAACACACAGAGTAGGTTTGGCTTTAAGGCTCATCACCTACATGGATAGACTCGTTGCTGGGTTTGCATTTGAGTTATGGCAGTGCATGGTATGGGAGACCTAATGCACAGCTGGGTTAGTGTGTGAGGAATGTGAGAGTAAGTAGTGAGAAGAGAGAAAAAGCTAGAACTAGCAAAAAAAAACAACACATTTAAACTTCAACCGGAGGCATAGATAAGTGGATAACACAGCCATGCATCACTAGTAATAAAGAATAAAAAATAAAAAAATAACTGGCCGAAACAGTTCTGGGAGTAAACTGACGATTTTATTCACAGCTCCAGTATTTTTGTGATTCCCCATGCAAGGGGTTTCCTTAGTCACTTTACAGGGGTGATACAGTAGAGGACTACATGGGGAACTGAATATACAGGACATTTCTCCCACCATGCACTGCTTTACGAGAGGGATACTCCCACTAGAATATCCTGTTAAGTGGATTATCCCTCCGTACAGCAGAACCGGATTTTAACACAAAAATACACAACTTTAATATTATTCGTGAGATTGTAATGAATGACCGTTCGGTAGATAGCTGGGGTCTGAGCGCACACTTCGTGAAAGTACCACTCAGATCCCAGCATAAATAACCGAACGCCGCATGAAATACATGTTATTTTACATTCACCTTAAAAATACCGAATACATACAGGGGAATAAACTACCGAAGGACCGGTACTCCTGAACGGCCTGGAAGTCCAGCGGTGTTCGTGCCATTGAGTAGCCGATTATAGTTCCAGGCGCTCGACGACCAAACACTGCTGGGCTAACAAAGGATCCAAGATGGCCGACCGCCGCGTGGTCGGTAGCCGAACGACGGCCACCCAGGAAAGCAATTAACCGCCAATTGCTACACTGTTGCAATCGGTTAATGGGAGCCACACGACCCTCTGTGTGTGGGCTCCCATTCGGTACTTTATTCGTTTCACGAACAGTGTGTAAAGTCACTGTTCGTGAAACTACCATATGAATGCTAGCGGCTTTCGGCAGTTAGCATACAAATGCCCTCCATTACAGAAATACACGAATACATACATACACAGAATTAAAGCAGCTTTTTACAGACAACCTTCAGATGTTAAACAGTATGACCTAAAGTGGCTAGGTTTGCCAAACAGGATACAGACACAGTCTATTTTCCAGTAAGCAGAAGATCACCCACGCCGAGAACCTCCCACGAGTGGGCCGCAGTGCTCGTCTCTCAGAGTGAGGTCTGAGATGCATGCGTCCTCACCGGCAGCCAGAAGGAGAATTTACTATACACTATCTGCATCAATCCTAGCAGGTCCCTAAGGCTAATTCTAACTACAGATCTCTACTGTGCTGGTAATATTCTTGTATACCGTTTCTGGCTTGCATTTTTAATATATCTCCGACAGCCTCCCTACCGTATCCCTGAAGGAGTCCGAGGAGGAATGTGGAAGGAGATACAGGAGATGACTAAATTAGGAGTCATTGAGCCCTCTGACAGACCCTGGGCCTCGCCTGTAGTCCTTGTACCTAAAAAGGATGGTTTTGCGTTGACTACAGGCGACTCAATGAGAAGACTACCACTGACACCTACCCGATGCCCAGGGTAGACGAACTGCTGGATCGCATAGCCAGGGGACGTTATTTAACTACAATAGACCTGTGTAAAGGCTATTTGGCAGATTCTCCTGACCGAGGATGCTATCCCCAAGTCGGCATTTGTCACCCCGTTTGGCCTGTACCAGTTTAGGGTCAGGCCATTCGGGATAAAAAATGCCCCGGCTACCTTCCAACGTATGGTGGATAGGCTCCTCAATGGCTTCCAGGATTTTGCATGTGCATACCTGGACGGCATTGTGATCCACAGTGGGTCTTGGGAAGAACACCTGGTTCATGTAGGGGTAGTTCTGGACAAGATTTGGGCCACAGGCCTGACCTTGAAACCAGATAAGTGCCATGTAGGTATGGCTGAAGTGCAGTACTTGGGGCAAACAGTAGGGTGTGGGAACCAGAGACCAGAACCGGCCAAGAAAGAGGCAGTGGCTAACTGGCCCACACCCCGAACTAAGACTCAGGTACTAGCCTTCTTGGGGATGGCAGGGTATTATAGACATTTAGTCCCTGACTATAGTACTATAGCCAAGCTCTTGACTGACCTGACCAAGAAGAATTTGCCTAGACAGGTCCTGTGGTCTCCAGCTTGTGAAGCTGCGTTCCAATCCCTCAAACAAGCACTTGTGAATGCCCCTGTCTTGACTGCCCCAGTACCTAACAAACGTTTCCTTGTCCACACAGACGCTTCATGTTTGGACTGGGGGCTGTGCTGAGCCAAGTCGGGGAGGATGGAGGAGAGCACCCTGTTGCATATCTCAGCAGGAAATTACTACCCAGGGAAGTGAGTTATGCAGCAGTGGAGAAGGAGTGTTTGGCCCTGGTTTGGGCACTTAAAAAGTTAACCCCCTACCTGTACGGACAGGAATTTTCACTAGTCACCGACCACAACCCATTGGTCTGGCTTAACCGGGTCGCAGGAGACAATGGCAAGTTGCTGCGGTGGAGCTTAGCCCTTCAACCCTATAAGCAGAATGGCAATGCTGATGGGTTGTCCCGGCAAACAGACGTCACTCTGGCCTCCTAGTTCCGGACATCCCCAAGTTGACCCGAGAAGGATCAAGCCGGGTCTGCTGGAGTGTCCCACAAAAAGGGAGCCATGTGACAGACCTCTCTGTCTTTGGATTACTTTTATTTCACCTTGGCTCGTCTGTTTGTTCGGTTATTGCCCTGTCCGTACGGCCCCTATGTTTAATTCCCTTCTTCTACACGAAAGAACTACCGAATGGCAGGCCACCCAGCAAGGAGGTGTGCTGCTTGTTAACCTCTTGGCCTCATTAGAACGTTGTGGTTAACTGCAGACACTTTATATTTTCGAATGGTCGGCTGGGTGGTCGTGGTTTGTATGAACGAACATGTGGCGGCGGCCATCTTGGACATCCGAACACCCATTGGTGTTCACCGACAAATCTATGGAACTAAAGACGGACACTATTTTCATACGAACACTGCTAAATTTGCCGACCATCCTTCGTCCTGTTCATCAGTTCATACGAATGCCGTGCCGTTCGGTACATTGACTATCCGAACAGAGCCACCCCAGATAGCCATCCCATGGAGCCCATTCGTATGACGAATATACTATGTGAAAGACTTCATGGCGATTGAACTGTGTGTATGGGATCTGAGCGCTATTCTGTGATATTGTGCGCTCAGATCTAAGCTATCTGGGGATACGTTGAATGTGGGGATTCTGTTCCGTAGTTTGGGAATTGTATATTTTTATGTGTTTTTATTGTCATTATAAAATGGAGGTTATGCTCTATCCTTGGAGGTAATTGAGTTACTTCTTAACCCAATTATCTCCAGGATAGAGAGAAGGGTTCTGTAATGTTCATGTGGGAGTGTTTATGCATGTATGTACTTTGATTGGTTACTGTAAGAACTTGTCCCAGTCTTCCACCAGGTCCTTATGGGAGTGTCCCGGGGTGGAAGACCTGCATAAAAGCTGGGCATGTAGCCCCATTAAACAGATTCCTGATTGACCCTCAATACAGAGCCTCGTCTCGTACTTGGGGGGGGGATTATTTGTATGTTTTCCTGTTCGGCGCTTTCGCCGAAGTTTTCGGTAGCTGACTTTGGATTCGGGAAGGGAACATCTTTGGCGGCGTTATCGCCTTCGATACCCGGGGTGCCGTTACAGTTATCGTAGCGCCTGTGTCCCTTAGCCCCTGAGTAGTGCGGCCCTCGAGTGGTACCCCTTGTCGGTGGTGCTGGCGGTTGTCAGAGGCTGCACATAAAGGGATCTGCTTCATGAAGTGGTCCCAGATGTTCCTCCATGGGTGTCTCTCTGTCCACGAAGAGAGCCGGGGCTGGTTGAAAGGGCCCGGACGAGGAGGAGTTGTAATTCCGGGAGGTATGACTAGCATTGAGCAGGCAGTTGTTCATGAAGTGGCCGAGTTGCCTGCACAGGTGGCAAGTAGGTTGTTGATGATCCTGGTTGTTGTTGGTGGGTGGTCCCGGGTACCTGGTGGGCCCCACTGGCACAGGGGCTCAAAAATCGGTTCGAGCCATCGTTCGTGTATTTTCCCTGAACTCCGTTCGAGTCGCCGTTCGGGAGTGTGTGGATTCTTGCAGTCGACAGTCCATCATAAAAATGTTCTAATAAAAACAGCTGTAGTATTTCCTCAGTGTTTACTACAAATAACAAACACACGGACACCCGTGAGAAAAATAGTAACAAAAAACTTAGCTGATAGGTACACTGCTTCCCAGGGTTATCTCCCAGCTGATAACCGTATAACAGAACTGTGTAATTGATGGGCTATTTTGGGTATCTGCTAGTATACCTATAATAGAGGACAAAACATAGTGCAAATATTGCTACAAAACTATTGTAAAACTTTCAGTGGTTGATATGCACTCACATATTCCAGAAAGGTTTAGCGTATTATGGGTGCCTCCCCTCGATGGAAATGTTTTTTTTTTCTTTTGATTTTCCCTCCTCAAGTGATAGCCAATAGGGGATCCAGGTGTAGCAGACAGAGGGGACTTCTGTAACAGAGGGTAAGAAGGTCTTGTTTATTGAGCAACTTGCATTTAATTTATACACATTTTCAGGCCTGATGGAACACAGGGACAAAACCCAATGGGAACAATAATTAACACAGTAACACTCCCACATACAGTCAGCAACCCCTGCCCTCTGCCTGTGATATTATTAAGATAGCTAATGGAACAAAATTATCCACAGGCAGAAAATACCAATTTTTACCTAAACACCCGAAAACTCCAACATATTCCCACAAATCCTACATCCCTGGGTAGCCCTGATATGGGTTAACAACATATCCAAAAATGACCCAGATCAGAGCAGGGTTTAAAAAGTTTTATGGAAGTATCTTTTGACCGACTCCATTGGATGCGTCTCGTTCAGTACATTGTTCTCACTGAATAGCGCTCTGTTCGTGTGGATTTAGCCAAAAACACGGGAAGGTGGAACTCCCAGCGGTGTTCATGCCTGAGTGTCCGATTTTAGTACCAGCCATTCTACAGCAAAACCCTGCTGGCTGCGTTTGACTAAACAAAATGGCCAGCGCCACGTGTTCGTGCATACGAACGCTGACCACCCAGCCGTTCATCAGTTAAGCTGTGGTTAACAACAGCTTCTGGGGGGTAAACAAGCAGCACACTCCACTTGCGGGTGGTCCGGCTGTTCGACAGTTTGTTTGGTAAACCCCATTTACTGAGCCACATAGGGAAAAAACAAGCCTTTTCACAGTCTTGGGACAAAGTTTTAGACATGGACCACAGTCCTGGGGCAAGAGGCTGGCAATCAGGCCCCTCCAAAAGAGAGTGGCAAAGCGTAGTTCGTCACAGGCGTGGGTGACATATTGTTTATTTTACAAAAGGCTAAGTAAAGTGAAAGAAATCATACATGACCACATGAATGAACAAACGAAACGTAAGTATAACTAGCAGCAGTTGACTGATTAACCGCACGAACAGCAGTAATGCACGAACAGGAAAGTATGCACGAATGGATAATGGAATGAAAAAGGGAGCCTACCCCCACGTTTTTAGGCCCGAACATGGGAAATAGCCAAACAGTAATTCCCACGTGATGCTTACGTGTAAGTGTCGGTCTCGTGATCGGGAGCCCGGTACCGTGACTGGGGAGAAGTCTGATGGAAGGACCGGAGGTCAGAGGCAGA
This sequence comes from Pelobates fuscus, assembly GCF_036172605.1. NCBI lineage: Eukaryota > Metazoa > Chordata > Amphibia > Anura > Pelobatidae > Pelobates > Pelobates fuscus. The sequence goes on along the minus strand of NC_086323.1, from coordinate 206,468,989 downwards.
GGATACTGCTGGCGACGGGAACTGTTTGGCGGGAAACTCAGACTGGAAGTGCTGGTTGCTAAGGTGAGTCAGCTTGAATGGTAGAGGTGAGTAGGGACTGGGAGTTTAAGTAGGGGCCATAACTCCTCCCAAAAATTCAGGCCTAATGGCCTTTTTACGTAATATATATATATATATACAATTTTATAACATGACAGGAGGCTTCGTATTTGCTTAAGTCTCTCTTTACTAGAACTCCACAGCAGCACAGAAAAACAACCAATCAGAAAAAATGCATCATTTCCTCTTTCTTTGCTGCTCCGCAGACAGTACAGGTCAGAGTACCACTGCCTCCTGCTTATAGTGGGTGGCTTTGGGATTTTATTGCTTATATTCAGTATTTTTTATTCTATATTGTAGATTGCCCTTGTGGGATTTAGTTATAGTTATATTTATCTTCAGTAATTTATTTATTTATTTTACATTTGTGAGATTTTCTTAGCTCCCTGTAACTTCAGGCTATCACTGTATTTTCCTATATTTGTGTGGATTTGTGGGGGGTCTTTGGGGTCCTTGCTGTTTTGCCTTGGACTTGTTCCCACCGCCTGTCCGTTTCCCTTTTCTTGTTATACCCGTTTTTTTCCTCCTATGTGTTTCCGCCTTTGCCTGGCAGTGTGTGTGCCGCTCGGGGGCTTCAGGAAGCTGACTACATCTGCCTCCTTCGACCCTCGAGCTCCGGGACCGCGGAGTTCATCTCCGGCGGTCCCATGTTCTTTGCCGGTCGCAGGGGTACTCGCGTGCGCGCCGAAGTGCCCAGCGGCCGGATCTTCTTCCCCACGTGGCCGCTTCTCCACGGCCGCCTCCACCCGCGGACCGCGTGTGTCCGACCGGGCGGGGGAGAGTCCGACTGGGAGAGAGTGCGACCACTCGCGGCCCCTCCCCCGTCGGTACATTACTCATTGGAGGTCTGCCTCCACCCAGCTCAGTTTTTCCCTGCTGCATGTCAGTTTGTTTTCACTAGGTGATTGAATACAGCTATGAGCTGGCACCTTCTATAAAGGGACATTATAGTGACAATTTTCCTATGAGATTCTATATCCAGGCATATGTATGTGTGGGTGTATGTATTTGTGTATATATGTATGTAGATATGTGTGTGTGCGTGTGTGTGTATAGATGTTGAGATGTGTATATATAGATATACTTTTACTGGGCTGGAGAACAGCCTATAGACAGTATACCATGTACTGCTCTGTCTGTGACACAGACCTTATTTTACCACTGGCACCATACTTCATACGCTTACTTCCAGTGGGAGCCTGTACCCTGCATACACCATATATACTGTATCAGAGGCCTATGTCTGACCCATTATCGCATGGTACACCAGGACCTATTATGACACAAAGATTGCTGTGAGTTTTGCTGACCGTGTATATCAGGTTGCTGTGAGTTTGCGGACAGTGTATATCACAGATCTGTGAGTTCTACTGACCGGGTATATCACAGATTACTGTGAGTTACAGGTATATATGAAACTCAGTTATCAGGCTCTGTACAGGGTGTATACAGTGCCAGTTAACTCTAGGATTCAGGTGTTTCTCAGTATATATTTTTTCTGGTCCAGCTATGAGGTCTCAGATGAGACTACGCTGGTATGAATTCACTGTCCATGGCATATATATAAGTTTACAGACCTGGCTCAAACTGGTATGGGAGACCAGTCTACGCTGATACTATACAATTTTATCAGGTTCTTGGGGAGATTCATTGAGTTGGCTATTGTTTAGCCCTACTCCTGGAAGAGTCCATGGTTACAATACCCTTCAGGTGGTATGATGATGGTAATCTATAATAATGTTAAGAAATTTCTATCAGATCTGTGTGAGCAGGTTCATACCAATTCATATAAACTTCCGCTTATACCCAATACAGCTGGAATACCATTATTTGCCTGCTGGGCATTTAGGGACTGCTAGTCCCGGCGCAGGTTATTCACCCAGCATTACGCTGTCTAAAAGGGTTGATGTCTAGAGGTCCTATGTCACAGGATGCTCTGAGGTTCTACAATTTAGGGACCTCTACCCAAACTCAGAGGTCCCCATTACTCATTCGATACCCATTGTAAAGCGCTGTGGACTTGGATGGTGCTATATAAATAACATAATAATCATAATAATATATAATAATACACAACCCAGGATTGGCCTGCTATGTCTGTGCCCCATTAGAATGGCCTGCTATGTCTGTGCCCCATTAGAACGGCCTGCTATGTCTGTGCCCATTAGAACGGCCTGCTATGTCTGTGCCCATTGAAACGGCCTGCTATGTCTGTGCCCATTAAAACGGCCTGCTATGTCTGTGACCATTGAAACGGCCTGCTATGTCTGTGTCCATTGAAACGGCCTGCTATGTCTATGCCCATTAAAACGGCCTGCTATGTCTGTGCCCATTGAAACGGCCTGCTATGTCTGTGCCCTATTTATTGGCCTACTATGTCGGTGCCTATTTGAATAGCCTGCTATGTCTGTGCCTATTTAGCTTGGCCAACTATTCTGTGTCCATTCGTTTGGCCTGCTGGGCCTGCTCTATTGGTGCCGAACCCCTTTTGGCCGCAGGCCTGGGGAAATATCACTGAGGAAAACTCAGTGCCCACCAGTGACATGGAGATAGGCAGGTGTCCAGACAAGCACCATTGCCATACTATCCAAGAGGACACCAGTATACGGCCATCTGAATATGGGGGGAAGGGTGAAGGCCCTAAACCTCATGCCTGAAGGGCAAGGTTTCTTATGAAGACCCCGGGCACACATCCAGGATTACGCCTGACCGGCGACGGCACATCTCCAAGGAGTACTTCGCACAGGCAAGGACCGGTACTCAGACACCTACAGGAGAACGCAGTGTTTTCCTTGTCTTTTAACATCTAACTCCGTATCTGCTTCCCGGTATCCTTGGAGGTATCAGTAGTTATTCCTGTGTAAGGTTAGCTCCTGGCTCTGTTCAGTGGGGCTTACCTGTCTTACCTTCGGGCCTGCTATTTGCCTTCTATCTGAGATAGAATTTACGTATTTTCTCTTAGCTACGTTATTTTTTGTTTTCGTGACTTCCTTTTCCTTTCGCTCGAGAGGCCTGACTTGACCTCCTCCGACCTCCTAGGCGTTCGTGGATTGCGGAGAACGTCTCCAGCTTTCCACAGGCTACCAACGGTCATTCTGGACCCCGCGCGCGTGCACGGGATCCGGGCGGTCAGTTGGTAGTTTTTTCATTGTTGTTTCCGTAGATTGCCATCAGCCTTATGCTGATATTAGTAATTGGTGTACCCTGCAATTGGTCACCCTGAGTCTCTAGGGACTCTAGTTTGGATCACAGGAGGGTGCGGCCCTCCATCACCTCGATCCGAGAATATTTTATTTTCAGGAACAGAGAGCGAACCCCTCTCAGATACAGGACCGGACACTGATTTGTTATTAGAGGGCACAGCCCTCCTTTAACCTCAGCCAGATACTGAGCTGGATACAGAGGACATGTTTGGAGGACACATTCTCATAGAGAGAACCGGTCACGGATGTAGACTCTACTGTTTGGTTATAAACGGGTGCGGCCCGCTCAGGCTATCACATTAGTAGAGGGCGCAGCTCTCTCATACACTCGACGCTCTACAGTGCCGGCCATTTGTTCATCACACAGGCTTGTACCTGTGCAAGACATTGATGACTACATAGAAGGGCGTTCCTCCTGCATTCAATTAGATCTGACGTCCGTGCTACTGATTTCGTTATAGAGGACTGCCTAGTCATGCAAGATATGCATATTTAGACTGGATCCCTCTATTCTATCTCCTGTAATGGATCTACGGGATCCGGACCGCTGTAACACATGCGAGAAATACTCACAGAGGTATAACGGGGGAGACTCCCACTTATGTACACACACTCCTGGAGATGGTACGGATAACGGACGGTCCTCATGTATTACGAGAGTGCAGGTTTTGGTATATTCTGCACCATATAAATCGGAGAACTGCTTTCTGTTTTGGATATCCAGACTATTGCGGACCAACCGCGCGACAGTTTCTCCCATATCAAGATGATAGGAGTTACGGAAACCTTCATGGAGCTAGCACCGGGTTCTACATTTTTGTAAGTAGGAGTGCAAGGCTTTTGTTTTTTTCTATATATAAAATAAACAAAATACAGAATCCAGCGCACTCGCTTATTCACTAAACAATGATTTCAAATCTTAGAGATTGTAATAGTTTTCTTTAAAAACACCTCACCTAGGCAAAAAATAATGGGGGTTTAGTTACATTATATGATCATATATTGCATAAGCCTGCCACACCGTCAATGTACCCTATTCTTGGCAGGTCCTATCCTACACTAGCAGCCTAATGCTTGCTCTTATGAGATTAATCCACTTACTTGGGAAATACCTCCTTATAAAATACAGAACGAAATTACACATATATATTTTAATTTTTTTTTTATCATTTTTTACGTATTTACATATTTATTTATTTTATATTATATATATTTAATCAATATTCTATAATAACAGAAGAGAACAGAAGTGTGGCTCTCATTTACCTCCCTGGCTCCGGTAACACCTTGAAAACTGCAAACACTCCATCAGTTTAATTGCTATACAGGGTGATCGGCGTTCGTCTGCACAAACACGTGGCGGCGGCCATTTTGTTTAGTCGAACGCACTCAGCGGTGTTTGGTCGTCGAACACGTGGAACTATTTTTGGCAACACTTTTCCACGAACACCGCTGAAACTTCCATCCTCCGTGCGTTCGGCTAAATTCATTCGAACAGATCACTCTTTCGCCAGAATAAACTCACGAACAAGCCGCATCTAAAGAGAGTAAGCACAAACCTATCCGTTCATGCAATTTGAGCTTTATTCAACTGAAAGAATAGACCGACCGCACAGCCTAAATCTGTGGAACTGTTTTGGGCATGCAAACAGGCGTGCGGTCGGTCCAAAGAGACTTTTGACTATATCCTGAACTCCTGAACGGATTTTCGCAAATTTTGGATATGTTTGTCCCCGCGTTATGCTGTTTATAAAAATATAAGTTGTATTCATATTGGCTGTAAAATCGTAAATTTATGAAAATGTATGAAAAGTATGATTTTTGCAGCTTGGAGATTATTGAGTAGATACAGTAAGTACCTAAATTATCTCCCAAGCAGAGGGGAGGGAATATGTGGGTTGTAACCATTGTTTGATTGGCTAATGCATAATTGTCTGTGGGTGTCTCCCTTGCATGGGAGCACTGCATAAAAGGAGAGTATCTGCCATTAAACCTTCAGTTCTTCTTCACCCTCAATCTAGAGTCTAGTCTCTGATTGGGGGTAACAGCTATCTACTGGATGCTGAGAATCCTCCTCACTGATCGGGAAAAGGACACCCTCCAGCTGTGGAAACCGCTACAGTGTATATATATATATATATATATATATAAAAAATATATGATATAAGTATATAAAATTTGATTTAAAACTGTTTACAGGCACTCCCCCTGCTGGCACTGCTGTGGACGCTATGCCGTCCATGTGATCGTGAGGTCCTTGCAATGACCTCATGATCACATGGCCCAGGAGGGCCACAACTGCAGCAGGGATGCCAGGTGAGTCCCCCCCCCCGCGATTGCTGGTGTGGGATCGCGGCGAGTACATAGGACGGTGGGGATGTGGGTTAACACTCTTTATTTACCAAGATTATTATTATTTTTTTTACAGCAAACATATGAAAGCAGATACAATTTAAGTTCCAAATACATTCTAACTGTAAATAACAGGCACCTATTGAAAGGATGGTTGTTATCATGAAGAAACGCCACTAGGGATGTACAGTAGAGACTGGAGGTGAAGCCAGTGGCTATATCTACCCCAACTGGGCTGGCCTCCAGAAGGACTTGTTTTCCCAGATATGTATTGTCCCCTCTGTCTGTCCTCCTTCTCCCAGGCTGGTATAGACCCTGCGCTGCCACCAACTACTGCCTTTACAAAAGCACTTGTGGCTCACAGGCCTAGCTTTAAACAGTATCTTTACAATTAAGTTTTAAGTTGTCAGGTTAACTCATGAAATCCATGCAACCAGGAAATAGTGCAGGCCTGAAGTCTGCTACTGGAATAATCGAACAAGTGAGATAGGACACACAGTTCCAAAAGAAGTAACACACAATACTTTATTTTGAAAAAGGATTAGTAATTTGGGGAATTGTTAATAAACATGTGAGGGAGAAATCATTTAAAATACAAATATACAGAAAAATGGAGAACAAGCAATTCTAATAATACATCAAATATATATTACAAGTAATTATTTGAAACACATTAAAGTGCATAGATAGATTTGCACTAAATTCCATATCAGCAATATGTAAATTTGCATGTTTTCATCCAGTCAATAGGGGATGCTTACAAGTTATCACAATACCAATGCATAATTTGTACATTGACTGATACTGTTACAGTAATTATTTATAGTGTCAGCATGAGAAAGGCTTTGCTATAATATGAGGTGCTGGAAGGTAAGCAAACTTTGAATTATGATTTTAGAATATCTCACACTCACAGTAAATTAATACATTGATGCCTCATATATTATTAGAGTTGACAATAACATTTGGAACTATCAAAACATCACATAATTTATCTCCTGCGTGAGTTTTCTTATGTATTGCAAGTTGTGACTGCCAGCTGAAACATTTCCCACATTCAGAACATGAAAAAGGTTTCCCTCCTGTGTGAGTTCTCTGATGACCAACAAGATGTGACTGCCGGCTGAACCATTTCCCACATTTGGAACACGAGAAAGGTTTCTCTCCTGTGTGAGTTCTCTGATGTCTGACAAGGTCTGGTTTACTAACAAAACACGTCTCACATTCAGAACATGAAAAAGGTTTCTCTCCTGTGTGAGTTCTCTGATGTGTAACAAGATGAGATTGCTGGCTAAAACATTTCCCACATTCAGAACATGAGAAAGGTTTCTCTCCTGTGTGAGTTCTCTGATGTTTTACAAGGACTGCTTTACTGACAAAACACTTGCCACATTCAGAACATGAAAAAGGTTTCTCTCCTGTGTGAGTTCTCTGATGTCCAACAAGATGTGACTGCCGGCTGAAACATTTCCCACATTCAGAACATGAGAAAGGTTTCTCTCCTGTGTGAGTTCTCTGATGTATTGAAAGTTGACACTGCCGACTGAAACATTTCCCACATTCAGAGCATGAGAAAGGTTTCTCTCCTGTGTGAGTTATCCAATGTATTGAAAGTTGACACTGCCGGCTGAAACATTTCCCACATTCAGAGCATGAGAAAGGTTTCTCTCCTGTGTGAGTTCTCTGATGTCTGACAAGGTCTGTTTTATTGACAAAACACTTCCCACATTCAGAACACGAGAAAGGTTTCTCTCCTGTGTGAGTACTCTGATGTTTATGTAGAGCTGAGGTATAGCTAAAGCATTTCCCACATTCAGAGCACGAGAAAGGTTTCTCTCCTGTGTGAGTTCTCTGATGTATTGGAACTTGTGACTGTTGGCTGAAACATTTCCCACATTCGGAACACGAGAAAGGTTTCTCTCCTGTGTGAATTCTCTGATGGGCAACTAGAGCTGAGGTATAGTTAAAACATTTCCCACATACAGAACATGAGAAAGATTTCCTTCCTGTGTGCGTTGTCTGCTGTCTATCAAGAGATGATTTACTGATAAAATATTTTTCACATGCAGTATATGAGAAAGGTTTTGGGGTTATGTATACTATCTCCTTTGTAGACATATTTGATTCTGAGAGATTCCTTGAGTTTGGAGAGTTGAAATCCTTGGGCTTTTTATTAAGAGATTTCTTCATATTCTTGCTTAGTGTATTTCTGTTGTCCTGTCCTTTAGAAAAACATCTGCTGATGGAAATACCTGAAAGAAAATGTACTGTGAGTTATAGAAAATCTGTCTATAAAGGATTTATTTTTACCATACTTCGAAAAACTGACTTTATTTTCATGAAACATCAGAAATGCGAAACATTTATATTTCAGGAAAGGCTCACGGCTTTTAGAGAAGTTATTTTTTACGTTTATTTTTAACTGCAAATATAGTTGTGAAATCTCCTGTAAACATGCCCACACATCACGTAGAAACATAAAATGTGACGGCAGATAAGAACCATTTGGTCCATCTAGTTTGCCCTAATACTCATTAGTCCCTGACCTTATCTTATATCTAGGATAGCCTTATGCCTATCCCATGTATGCTTAAACTCCTTTACTGTGTTAACCTCTACCACTTTAGCTGGAAGGCAATTCCATGCATCCACTACCCTCTCAGTAAAGTAATACTTCCTGATATTTTTAAACCTTTGCCCCTCTAATTTATAGAGACTGAATACATCTGTTTTTTGTTCATTCCTAAATAGGCTGGCCTGTGATGTCACTGCCAGAAGCACATAGCTTAAGGATTTCTACACACTGCCCCTAGTGGTGCATATAAGACAGGAAACTCATTATGCTTTATTTTATTACTTAAATCATTATTAATATCACTACACTATGTCCTCTTGTTGTGGTAAAAAATCCTATCCTTTAACATGGTTTCCATTACTTCCTTACTACTGAAGTAAGGTTTATTGGTCTATAGTTGCCCGACTCCTCCCTACTACCTTTCTTGTGACTAGGCACAACATTAGCTAATTTCCAATTTTCTGGGACCACTAACAAGGATTGGTTAATGTCAGGGTATTTATATTGGCAGACATTTTGTGCTATGATAGAAATACAAAGTATATATTCTGAAGTCATTATGAACAGACCAGACTCCATTTTGTTATATTCAAGTTAACAAAGAGACACGGAATTTCTATCCTTTCTCTAAAACTTGCCAGAGCTAATGGAATGTATAGTATAAACAAACCAAGTGATAAGAGACTAAAATGCTAATGGAATAGAATAAATTCTTTATTTTACTTTCTATATGTACAAAGTACCATTGTAAGTTTTGAGGTCATTTTTAGTTTAAGAACTGTCATATTAGAAATTACTACAGAATTTGGAGACACATAGTCTGAAGAAAGCCCAAAGAAAGGCTTTGAAATGACAAGTGAATATAAAATATAGCCACATATAGATAAGACCAAATTGCGTCAAAATAGCCACCAGGAAAAGTTAACTCTTTCCGGGATAGGTATGTTTAGTGGGATGAGACTGCCATCTACAATCCAAATACTAAATTTATTATCTAGAAAGGAACCACACCTACAGTGTTGTTATTGGTTATTAGCCAGTGACGAACAGAGAATCTGTCCCTTTAAAAGTTAAGACAAAGGGAAGAGAGAGGCATTCAGAGATTCAGACATTCAAAGAATCAGGGCAATCAAGGCAGATGCAAGGAGAAAGCAGTCGGGGGCAAAAGAGTCGGAAGCAGGCTAAGAAAAAAAAAGACAGATAAACATTCCTGGACCCTTAGCTACCTGAGAACATCTGGTGAGAATATCTATTAACTGGTAAATATACTGGCTTCAATTAATTAATTTAAATTAATTAATATTTTCTAGTAGCATGATATATGTCTGGATAAAATCACGATCAGTTTTCGATACTCCGAAATCTTAGTTAACTAAGAAATATATATATTTATAACCATTTCATGCTGCAGATGAAATTGGGATAAGTGTGTATTTCTGTGATATATCACATGTTAGCATATCGTGACATTTATCCAGCTGTATTGATTTGCTATAAATAAGATTAAATATCTGTTTAGACAAATTAATAAAATATCAGCTTATAGAACATATAGATTTCTTCTCATTGGATGAATTCAAGGAAATGACTAATGACTGGTTACATGTTATTTAATTTAAAATTACATCAGAGTAGATCTTAATTACTTAGGAGGTCTAGCCAGCATTGAAAGGGTTACTCTGTCAGCTAAGTTTTTATGGCTTTACGCTGCAGCTCTGTCTCTATGTGAAACTTTCTTTGTCTCTGTGAAGCCCATCATAAATCTTCTTGACGGCTAATGTGTAGATTCTAAACTGCGTTAACCATTAGGAGATGTTTTTTTTTTTTATATTACCATATTGTATTGCATATTCATATTATACTGAATATTAATTTATTATTGTCACGTATGTTACTCATTATTATTATTATTTAAATTGTTAAAAATAAAAATTATCTATTTTTATAAAAAATTTGTGATTTTAATTATATGATATACATTTCACTTATAATGATAACGATCTTTGGATCTGAGAATTAAAATAATGGGTAATTCTCAACTGTTTACTATTATTATCCCATAAATATCCCCACATTAAATAAATCGACTAATGGTTTTTCTAGTACACCACTAAGCTCTTTTAATAACTGTGGTGAAACCAACCTCGCCACTGGGCACTGGAGAAGCCTGGTTGCCAGCCTCCTGCCTCATGACTATGGACCCCTCTCATCAGCTAAACTTAAACCCCATGTCGATTTGACTGTGTTTGTGGGATCTGAGCGCTGTTTGGATATATTGAGCGCTCAGATCTAAGCCATCTGGGGATAGGTTGAATGTGGGGATTCTCTTCAGTATGATAGGCGTTATGTATTTTTGCGGTTGTTGTGAATAGAGATATTTTCTGTACCTGGAGATGGTTGGCTTACCACACCCAGTTAAGCCAATTATCTCCAGGATAGAGGATTCTGTGGAACTGGTTTTGGGCAGAAAAACCATGCTTTAGTTGGTCACAAAGGACTTCGACCTAACTTTTAAACCAATGGAAGGAATTGCCTTTTTGAGTATGTTTGTATTTGGAGTATGCGGAGTCTGAAAATTTAAGTTTTATGTGATGTATACTTTTAAAAGTTATGAATATTGTGCAAAACTGTGTATATATCACAGGCAGAGGGGAGGATTTTGCTGGAATGAATGGGAGTGTTTATCTGTGTTGTATGTTCCACAATACCCATATAAGGCCAATAAAAACACAGCTCAGTCTGTTCCTGCTTGACCCTCAAAACCCTTGTCTCATTCTTGGGGGGATTTATTGTATGCTGTTCCAGTTCGACTGCTAGGAGTGTAAACCTATTCGTATGTTTTTTCCTATTCGGCTGTTTACGGTATTCATATGGTTTCCTGTTCGGCGGATTGGTGTCTTTGGTAGCTGCCTGTATATCTGGAAGGGGAATATCTACTAAACGGCTTTAACCCCTTTTATGCCCGGGGTGCCGTTACAATAACCTTGAGTGTATTCCATCAGGCCCCATCAACTTATTTATCTTTACTTTTGAAAGTAGAAATAGAACCTCTTCCTCTGTAAATACAAAAAGAGAAGTCCTGCGCTTACTCCCATCACTGCTGGGCAAGGACTATAGTACACATCAGCCCCAATATATAGTAAAAACCAAAGAAAAGAAAAAGTTACCTGCGCTCTCTCCTTAATCCCTATGTATATTTAGACAAATGGAGGTCATTTAGTTGCTCCAATGGCCATTGGAGGGAATGCCCGCCTGCCAACGTCAAGGCAGACCCCCCTAAGCGGGTCCTATCACTGACTGTGACGAGACCAATCTCGCTACATTGCATTGGAGGAGCCTGGTTGCCCGCCTGCTGCCTTTGGATTATGGACCGGCAGCTAAAGGGTTAATTTTACTGCGCAGAAAGATTTATTTTTCCCTTTTGGCACAGCCGTTTGGTAAATGCTATCTACCGAACAAACAGCCATTTTTCAGACTCCCCAGAGCCGTGGGAAGCCGTCCGGCACCGTTAATTGGCCACCCAGAAGCTGGAGTGTGCCCTCCATTTATCTCCCTGAAGCTGCGGTTAACCGCAGCTTAATTAATTGTTACTGGGTGGCCGCGGTTACACTCAGCGGCCGCTAGATGGCGGTGTTCTGGAGCTCCCCGGGCAGCCAGCGCTTTTCTGCCCGGCTTTCATGCACCAAACCCGGACACTTTTACGTGCAGGCACCGCTGAACCTCCAGCCCCTGGTTCTAATTCGTATATATTTAACCGAATGCATGTAAATTCGGTAGTTTATTTTATGTGAATGTTGTAATCCAGATAGCCATGCCATGGAGCATATTAGTGTAATTAAAGACTTTGGCTCCATGGCAATTAAACTGTATTCGTGTGGTCTGAGTGCCATTCACCTAATAATGTGCACTCAGACCTGAGCTATCTGGGGATATGTTACATGTCTGTGTTTTATGTATAAAATGTGTCTATGTATTTTAAAGTGATCGTCTGTTTTTGTGTCCCCACGTGTGTAATGGAGTTTTGCCCTTGTCCTGGGAGATAATTGAATTACTTCTCCAGGGCAGAGAGGAGGAAGCCAGGATGCATTGTGGGGATGTTTTACTGCTGTATGTCTGTAATTGGTACTTGTCTGTCCGTTGTTACAGTCTTCCATCTGGTCCCCTAGGGGAGTGTCCACCAGGTGGGAGACCTGCATAAATACAGGTAGCCCTCAATAAACAGACCACTGCTTGACCCTCAACACAGAGCCTTGTCTCGTTCTTGGGGGGATTCACTGTATGCTGATAGGGACTGACTGCCAGGAGTGTAAGCCGCTTGGGAGCTTTTCCTGTTTGTCTGCTAACAGCTATTCGTGAGGTTCCGGTTCGGGAGTTTGGAGTGCTACCTTATTCCCTTGTATGCAGTTCGGGAGTTTGGTGCATTCACTTATATCCAATTCGTGAGTTTTGGTGATTTTACAGTAGCTGTGCCTGTCTGTGAAAACGGGATTATCGCCTAAACGGATTTTAACCACTTGTCTGCTGAAACTGTCCGTTACACTGACCCTTCAGCCTGCTTCCTTGAGCTTCTGGCAAAGATATCTCTAATGAGACAGAGAGGGGTATTTTTTATATACACCCCTATTTACTTATTAACCCTTAATAGGGAACACATGGGATGGGCGGCACGATTGTAACCAGGCTGCGTGATATAAAGTAAATACAAATACAAAAAGAGAAGTCCTGCGCTCACTCCCATCACTGCTGGGCCGGCAGCAAGGACTACAGTACACATCAGCCCCAATATATAGTAAAAACCAAAGAAAATAAAAAGTTACCTGAGGGGGCACCCTCAGGGCACTAAAGTGGCAGGAAAATGAGTATGTTTTCCTGGCACTATAGTGGTCCTTTAAATTGGCACTTCGGATGCAGCCGAAGTGCCGAAGTAGTCGAAGTGGCCGCCATTCGACAAACGAACACGTGGCAGCGGCCATCTTTGTTCATTCTAACGAGGTCAGCGGTATGTGTAGCCAAATCCATGGAACTGAAATCGACTACACATTTCAACGAACACCGCTGACCCTTACCTTCTCCTACACTCCGTTTCAGCTGCAGAGACTAAGTCCGTTTGGCAGTTTGAACTCACTGCTATACTAAGCTAAATGCACGAACAGCCCCGTTCGTGCATTCGAATGGGACTTAGTCATTTTTCTGTGTAAAATAGACCGACTGCACAGCCCAAATCTATGGAACTGTTTAGGGCAGGAAAATGTGCTTGCGGTCGGTCATAAAGGACTCCCAGCTAACTTTATCTACTGGATGGATTTCTCTGATTTTTGAGAGTGTTTGTGTTTAAAGTGTGCCGATTCTGAATATGTAATCTTTAAAGTTATAGTACATGTATAATTATGTTAACCCATTGTGTACCATAATTATATCACAGGCAGACGGTAGGATTTTGTGTATAATTGCTGGGAGCGTTTTCTGTAATGTACGTGTGTTATTGGTTGTTCTGTAAAACCCTGTGGGTGGTACTATGTAGGGAAAACCTGCATAAAAGGGTGCCAAGTAAAACAGATCTTCTTGACCCTCAACACGTAGTCTTGTCTCGTGATTGGAGGGAACTGCTATATCACACTGGGGATTGCTATGCTCTGCATACTCCCCTGAGCTTGAATCACTTAGCTCTTTTAAGAGCTTGTTCCTGATACAGTCTCCTGGAGGAGAGGTCTTCCCCACACAGACCTGGATGCTGGAGGTTCATACAGGGTGGAAGGAAGAGGTTTTTCCCACACGGTCCTGGAGGACAGAAGCTGATCCAGGGTGGAAGAAAGACGTCGAGACTCCAGTCAAGCTACGGCGGGTTGCGGAATCTGCGGTGGTTGTGGTCCTCGGCGCAAGCTAGGAAGCGTCCATCAACGGAGGGTACTCGGTCGGAGTACGGGGAGCTCAGTTACAGTGGTGGCAGCGGTGGGATGGCTTCCCTAGTGCGAGGAGCAGCATCCTGGGAACACCAAGCAAGCCAGGAGTATTGGTATAGTGACGTACGGTTTGCCGCTATACCGAAGGGGCGGTTGGCTCTCTACGGGCCCAACCCAACGGAGGAACGTGTACAGAGAATGAGGAGAGAACTGGCCGAGGGTCTGCAGGAGGAAGCAGAATATTGGGCAGAGATGGCGAAGTATTCTGTCCCTGCGCCCCAACAACAACATATCCTCCAGGGAGCCGAAGGTGTCGTCCTTCCACCCCAGCGGCAGTGTGAGTTCCAGGGAGCCGAAAGTGCCGTCCTTCCTCCCCAGCGGCAGTGTGAGTTCCAGGGAGCCGAAGGTGCCGTCCTTCCTCCCCAGCGGCAGTGTGAGTTCCAGGGAGCCAAAGGTGTCGTCCTTCCTCCCCAGCGGCAGTGTGAGTTCCAGGGAGCCGAAGAGGTCGTCCTTCCTCCCCAGCGGCAGTGTGAGTTTCAGGGAGCCGAAGGTGTCGTCCTCCCCCCCAGCAGCAGTGTGTCCTACAGGGAGAAGAGACAGTTGGTCTCTCTCCCCAGCAGCAGGACAATGTTATGGGAGTGGAGACAGTCGGTCTCCCTCTCCAGCGGCAGCCTGTGTTTCAGGGAGAGGAGCACAGCACCGTCTCTCCCCAGCGGCAGCTTACGCTACCAAGGGGAGGCACCAATCTTCCAGATGGCGCAGATGGGACCGTGGTCTCTGTGCCTGACCCACAGGGATGCTGGACAGCCTGTCCAGATCCCCAGCTACCATCGCCAGAGTACCAGGAGGAGGGGGTAAGTGATGTCTTCCCTCCCCAACCAAGTCCCCAACAGTCTACCCCAGCAGAAGCGCTGGCAGCAGGGCAGAGCGCTGCCCCATCACCCCAGAGGAATACCCAGGTGCAGTACCTGTTTGTTGTGGGTGAGCTACCCTGGCACTTGTTTATTGTGGGTGGGCGGATCAACTAACTTAGGCACTGACCGACAGAAGGTCAGGTGCCTGGTTAGTCTTCCCCTCAAAGGGGAGATGTGTGACGAAGTGCCCTTCGCCACTTTGTCCTAGAGAGGCCTGCTTGCCTGCCTCCTCCCCTGCGACTATGGCCCCTGAGAGATTGTACTCTCTTAAACCAGCATTTGGGCTTATGGACTTTTATTGGACTGTGTATGGCCCTTTAGGAACCGTCTGTGGGCACATTGTGACTTTGGTGAACAATGCCCCTTGAAGAGTATGGCCCCTGGAAGATATTGCCTGTTAAAGACTATTTTAGCAGATTGGATTTTAAAAGACTCTTGCCGGGGGCGGAGCCAGCCTTTGAGCCGCATGGACGTGCAGTAGCTGAGCTCCCTAATCTAGAGACCGCAATCCTTCGCCATCGGGCACTTTCATAAGAAAAAATGGGACATCCTAAACGTTCCAATGCAGGACACCAATCACCCAACAAGACCCCTGGTGTAAAAAACGGGGTTTTAACCACATACTTCAGGGACTCGGCCGAGTCCCAGAACGACTCTGAAGGCCCAAATATGGCGCCGGACCCGCCACCATCCGGCCCCGCACCAGCCAGCCCTTCGGGATCGGACCAATCGAGCCAGACGACACGCGCTCAAGACGCCGACATCAAAAGGCTAATCAGAGCCCTACCATCAAAAACAGACCTGGCCGCAATGTTAAATAAACTCGAAAACGCATTTCAAACAAAGCTAGACGCTATTGTCGCAGACTTCCAAGAAACAAAAAACAGAGTCTCAGCATTGGAAGAGGAAAAGGACGACACACAGGCCCAGCTAGGCACACTCCAGGAGGCCATAGAAGCCCAAAAGACCCAGTTCGCCTTCCTCCAACGCTCCTTAGACGACCTGGACAACAGGGGCCGTCGTAACAACCTGAGGCTCAAAGGCCTCCCCGAAAGGGAAAAAGAAAACTTACCAGACACCGTCACGGAACTGATAAACTTAATATTAAACAGACCAGTGGACACACCCGTGATCATAGATAGAGTGCACAGGGCCCTCCGCCCACGCAATACCACATCCGATGCCCCCCGCGACGTGATCTGTAAACTCCACTACTACACAGAAAAGAACGCGGTCCTGGAGGCCTTGCGCTCTTCACAGCAGCCGCTCCTATATAGGGGTGCACCAGTAGCTATCTACCCGGACTTATCCTGGCTGACTCTGCAGGCTCGCAGGGCCCTGAAGCCTATCACAGATCAGCTACGCAGCAGGAACCTCCGCTATCACTGGGGTTTTCCCTTCGCCCTCACCACGACATTCCAGGGCGTCACCCACACGATATCATCCCCGCTCAATGTACTGGCGTTCCTGAGAGCATTGGAACTGCCTGATGTCCGCATAACGGACTGGTACGGCCCAATCCCGCCGCCAAACCCCCCACGGAGACTCCCTCAACGCAACCCTGGATGGCAAACACCACGGAACACAAGATCGGGCCCAGTGGAACGTACGCCCGAAGATGCAGCCCAGTTCCACTAACCTCATCCTAAACCAAGACAGCCCGCGGCCGGACTGCAGTATACCACCGTGCCGCCAACCACACACTACACACAGCCGGTCAACGATATCCTACTTAGCCAACTGACCTACCTGGCTCCTCTAATAACCTGCTTGGGAGCGAAGACCACGAACCTCATGGCCTCTCACCGAAACCAAGGAAATCCGACAGCTGGTACCAGAGACACGCAAGTACCCCAACCCCTGGGAGCCCAAACCTAGGCATCCCCAAGGCCACCCCACAACCCCCTTCCCCATTCTTTCTACCCCTAAGAATATCCCCCCACTAAACAAACATTTAAATAAAAAAAATAAAAAAAATATATCATACCGAAAAAAATACAAAAAACACTGAAAAATTAATAAAATATTAAATAAAAATATATATAATCCAAACCCACCAAACATCCTCCTACCACCCTCCCTTGCCCATGACGCTATAAAGATCGAACTGCAGATGCCACAACCCCCCATGAACCAGATAGCAAGCAAAGCTCCACATAAGTGCTCCAACTAGCAACGATACATGGCATAATGTACTGTAAATTGCGACAACTACGCTCACTATGATCAGTGGCGGAGTCACCTTTAACATAGGGCATAGAACCCCCAAAACAGAAGGGAAAACGTATGTATTTAAATGTAACTGCCTATATATGTGATGAACAAATGATTGCTGATCCCAGACACAAAAAAAATAAATAAATAATGGCTAAATAATAACCTAAACCCACCCAACATCCTCCTGACACCCCCACCTTGCCCATAACGCTATAAAGTTTGAGCCACAGACGTCCCAACCCCCCACGGTAACAAGCAATGCTCCACATATGTGCTACAAATAGTAAATGTATATAGCATAATGTACTGTAACCTGCTGAAGAAGACTGCCTGCTGTGTAAATGTAAATGACAACTATGCCCACTATGGGGAGTAACGGAGACACCTTTAACACAGAGCATAGAACCCCCAAAACAGGAAGGTAAATGTACTTGTTTATTTATTTATTTATTCCCTCATAACTCGAACTAAGCACCCAGGAGTGACCTAGATTCCATATCCATAGAGGAGTACACAGACGAAGATTTAAACCCCTCAAAATCAACCTATCTCCCTTCCCAGGGAGCACCCACACAGTGCTGGGTCCAACTCACAGGTAACACCATTACATAACACACGCTCTGGCGCCACCCTAGCGCCTTCTGCAGAGGTGTCTCTGTTGCTTTCCGTGGGCACGACTCAAAGTTCCCTGTCTCATCATAACAGGGTTGAAAAGTTGCCTATCTATATGTATTGTACAAATGATTGCTGAACTCCGAAAAATGCATGCCTGTGACCAGCTTACCATCCTCTGGGGGGCCGCGGAGCTCCGGGGAGTCTGGGGAACCACCTCGGGCAGACCTCAGACACGCCTATCCCCCACCCTTAATCCAGCTAGACCACCCAGAGCCGCTCTCGTAAGCTGCGCTAACTACCTTTCCCCATGTACCTTTTCCCAGCGGGTGGGCACCGAACGGGCTACAACCACTGCCACATAACACACCAAACCGGCAGATCCCCGATAGACACAGCCCTAAGCGTCTTCTCCCCCGCCCCCCCCCCCCCCTCCTGGTACACCCACTATCTGATATACCTCACTCCTAAGAAGCCATGAATAAACCTCACAAATCCAACCAATAGAGACAAAAAGGACTCACTCCCAATGCCCCAACCGCACACAAGCAGAGTACCGACATGCACTACAGAATGAGACCACCCTACACAGAGAAGCCCACCCACTCACTCACAACCAAAACACGTAACCGGGCACACAACAACCGGCATACACCTACAGGCCGTAGACCACAGTCCACACGAAGACAAGACTTTTTTCCCATATTGATAACGCCGTATTGGCGAAACGCGTTTATGGTTATAATATTATGTATTTTAAATATTAAAGTATATTTTGTTACTTTTAATTGTATTTTTTATACATATTTATCTACTTTTTACCTGGCATTTTAATCATCACTCCGGACTCCAAGTAATCCTAGGTGGGGATAATACCACCAGCGCTATCAATAGAGAGCAGTTGTTCTGCTCCCCCCTTGTGAGTACCCATTTTATTTCTTTATTTTACTAATTAGCTTTTTATCCAGTGTGCACTATTGGTTGTTTCTCTCTACCCGAGTGCCTATCGTATCAAGAACGGAGAAAATTTTCCACAGACGAAGGATACCTACTGTATATCCCATAAGCGGGGATTATACCGCTGAACGCCCTTCCCACCTGAGCAGGTTTTAGCTCTCTCAAATGTGAGTTTGCATTCACAAGTTTTATATATTTTATTTACTTATATTTTAACTTACTACACTATCTGGCTTCCTGTATATACCCTTTTGTCTCCTACATATGAGTGGATTTACAAGGAAGAATCAAATGAGGACAATCGTTGCAGACTGAATATTGCCGTACTAGACGACTGCACGAGACACTCTTAGATAAGACTTTCTCCTTTTTATCCATTTATTTTATTTGGACTATTTATTTTACTATTACTAGGCGCAGCTTTTATTGTTTTTTCCTAGGTTTTACAGGGGCCTCTATCCTGGAGACAAAGGGGAAAGTAATCCAATTATCCGGGGCTAGAGGCAGACTCCATTGAGCACATGGTTGCAACAAGACATAAAACACTTTAAAATACATACAATCACCTTTTACACATAACACACAGACATTTCACATATCCCCAGATAGCTGGGATCTGAACGCACACAACTACCGAATAGCGCTCAGATCCACACAGTTCAATTGCCATGGAGCTAAAGTCTTTCATTATATGAATGGGCTCCATGGCATAGCTATCTGGGGTATCACCGCTCACACAGGGCAAGTACCGAATGGCCCCACTGTGTTTAAAGGGCCAGAATGAGTGACATGCACTCTGTTAGGGGCGAATACATTTTTTAAAAGGGCCCAATCTCCCAGGGCCATAGTCCAAAGGCAGCAGGCGGGCCACCAGGCTCCTCCAATGCAATGTGGCGAGATTGGTCTCGTCACAGAAACCACCAACGGCAAACCACAAGAGATGGGAACAACAAGGGAACCCCCTAACCCATGCAGCACCTATCCACGACCCCTAGACGCAACCACTACAAAGCGAAAAACAGAGGACAGGTAATGGGAACAAAAAACACAGCCCAGAACACAACCACCAACATCAACGCATCCTAAAAAACACCACACCGAAGCCACAGCAACAATCACCACTCCCCGCCCATACCTGTGCCCACGCTACCACAGCAGAAACACAATAGTCCCCCATACAACATCCCCCTCCCCTCACAACAGAACAGATCAGTGACCACACGGAAAGACCACTCGCACGGAATGAAACACACCCATGGTGACGAAGCACACAACCCACAGAGATGGGGGACCACAATCCCAGACCCCCGCCACAACCACAACCCCACATTCACGCACTAACCCACCCAAACCCACCTATCAAAGAGACGAAAAACTAACAAACATCTGACCGCAACCGCGGAGGAGGATGACTCCCAACCACAAGAACCAGCAGACTCCGGGACACACAGGGACCACAGATCAGACTATGAACCTCTGATTAGGGATCGACCGATTATTGGTTTTACCGATATAATCGGCCGATATTCGGTATTTTCGGCAATATCGGTATCGGCCAATATAGATAGCGATATTGCCGATAATACCTCCTAGAACCGCCAGGCTTATTACAAGCCCGGCGGTCCTGGGGGGGCGGGCAGCATGCGCTTACTCACCTCCCAGCAGCTCCTCCAGCTCCCCAGTGTAAGTCTTGCGAGACCTGCGGCCGTCAGAGCGTTGCCATGGGTTACCATGGCAACGCTCCGCGCGGCACGCTGGCCGCGAGACTTACACTGGGGAGCTGGAGGAGCTGCTGGGAGTTGAGTAAGCGCTTGCTGCCCGCCCCCCCCACAGCTCAGCCAATGCCACTGGACCACCAGGGACTGCTATATCTCCCCTCCCTGGCCAAGTATGAAACAGGGAGGGGGCACAACAAAAATAATAATAATTAAATATAAAAAAATAATAATTTAATAAAAAAATGCCCCCTCACACACACACACACTCCATTATATACACATACACTACACAAACACACTGTGTATATAATGCAGTGTGTTTGTTTGTATAGTGTGTTTGTATAGTGTGTGTATATAATGCAGTGTGTTTATAAAATGCACACTATATACACACACACACTATACAAATACACTGAATTATATAAACACACTATACAAACACACTGCATTATATAAACACACTACACAAACACACTGCATTATATACACAGTGTGTTTGTGTAGTGTGTTTATATAATTCAGTGTGTGTTTGTGTAGTGTGTTTATATAATGCACACTGCATTATATACTCACACTATACAAACACACACACTCTGCATTATATAAACACACTACATTCACTATACACACACACTACACAAATACACACTCTGCATTCCCTATATACACACACACTACACAAACACACACACTTTGCATTTAGTATATACAGCATTCACTTTACACACACACTGCATTCACTTTACGCACACTACACAAACACTCTGCTTTCATTATATACACACTACACTAATACACACTGCATCCACTACACACACAAGACATACACACTGCATCCACTACACACACAAGACAAACACACTGCATCCACTACACACACTAGACAAATACACACTGCATACACTACACAAACACACACACACTGCATACACTGCATCCACAACACACACACTACACAAACACACACACTGCATCCACAACACACACACTACATCCACAAACACACACTGCATCCACTACACACACTGCATCCACTACACACACTGCATCCACTACACACACTGCATCCACTACACACACTGCATCCACTACACACACTGCATCCACTACACAAATACACACAGCTCCCCTGTCTAAACACACTGCATACACTACACATGGCATGTATATTTTGTGCATTTACCTTTAGAAATAGTTTTTATTTTCCAAAATGGTAAATGTACAGAATATCGGCAATTATATCGGCTATCGCCTGAAAGTTCACAGAATATCGGTATCGGCTCTAAAAAATCAATATCGGTCAATCCCTACCTCTGATCCTCGTCCCTCCCCCCTCCCCCACAGACCCATAGAAACACCCGCTCCACCTACCACAAAAACACAATCCCTTACTACTACCACATAGATGCTATTTGGTTCAAATGTACAATTTACCCTGAATTTTTTTTTTTTTTTTCGTTCTTTGTTCGCTTATAACATGACAAGGTTACAATTATCACATGTCCAAACAATGGAGAAAAACCTGACCGATGGAAGCAGGGAGGCATCACCCATACGGGGACCCTTTTACCTACCAACACGTCCTCACCCTGATACTTAACCATGAAAACCCTTGCACCCCGACAATGGGCTTCTGCGCAAGCCCCTGCATTAACATTAATATGTAACTCTGGCTCGATGCCACACTGGTTGTAATTTGTTACTATTACGATGGTTTAACTCTCGTTGCAACATTATCCTATAACATAAAATGTGCATTTATTGGTATATGTTGATTGATATACTGGCAATAGCTGTTGTGGCTTTGCCAGCCTTCCTGTATTTTTCATGCACTATTAAATAAAGAATTATAAAAAAAAAGACTCTTGCTGCCCCTTTAAATTGTTCTGCAGCTCTAAATTGGCACTTCGGATGCAGCCGAAGTGGCCGTCATTCGATAAACGAACACGTGGTGGCGGCGGCCATCTTTGTTCATTCGAACGAGGTCAGCGGTATGTGTAGCCAAATCCATGGAACTGAAATCGGCTACACATTTCAACGAACACCTCTGACCCTTACCTTCTCCTACACTCCGTTTTCAGCTGCAGAGACTAAGTCCTGTTCGGCAGTTTGAACTCACTGCTATACTAAGCTAAATGCACGAACTGCCCCGTTTTCTGTGTAAAATAGACCGACCGCACAGCCCAAATCTATGGAACTGTTTTGGGCAGGAAAATGTGCTTGCAATCGGTCATAAAGGACTCCCAGCTAACTTTTTATCTACTGGATGGATTTATCTGATTTTTGAGAGTGTTTATGTTAAAGTGTGCTGTGTCAGGACTTACAATTAAAATCCTCTCCGGCTACGTTCTGACACTTCCGGTATGCGGAACAAGTCTCCGCCCCCTTCTCTGATGCGGCTCATTCTGTGGTGACCAAGTTGGTAGCTCCTCCTTCTGAGAAGACTATAACTGTGATAGGAGCTACTGGGAAAAGCACTGCTAGACCGATTCTCAGGAGTTGTACATGCATTTTAGGAGGCCATTTTGTTAAGCACCAGTTCCTATACATGCTGGAGTGTCCAGTTCAGCTTCTAGGACGAGATCTATTGGCAAAGCTTCAAGCTCAGATGACATTTCTGCCCCCCTCTCTCTCTCTCTCCATGTTCCCCCCTCTCTCTCTCTCTGTTCCCCCTCTCTCCATGTTCCCCCCTCTCTCTCTCTTCCCCCCTCTCTCCATGTCCACCCCTCTCTCTCTCCATGTTCCCCCCCCTCTCTCTCTCTCTCTCTCTCTCTGTTCCCCACTCTCTCCATGTCCACCCCTCTCTCTCTCTGTTCCCCCCTCTCTCCATGTCCACCCCCCTCTCTCTCTCTCTGTTCCCCCCCCTCCTTCTCTCTCTCCCTCCATGTTCCCCCCTATCTCTCTCTCCATGTTCCCCCTCTCCCCCCCTCTCTCTCTCTCTCCATGTCCCCCCTCTCTCTCTCCATGCCCCCCCTCTCTCTCTCCATGTCCCCCCTCTCTCTCTCCATGTCCCCCCTCTCTCTCTCCATGTCCCCCCTCTCTCTCTCCATGTCCCCCCTCTCTCTCTCCATGTCCCCCCTCTCTCTCCATGTCCCCCCTCTCTCTCTCTCTCTCTCTCTCTACATGTTCCCCCCTCTCTCTCTCTCTCCATGTCCCCCCTCTCTCTCTCCATGTCCCCCCCTCTCTCTCCATGTCCCCCCCTCTCTCTCCATGTCCCCCCCTCTCTCTCCATGTCCCTCCTCTCTCTCTCTCCATGTCCCCCCTCTCTCTCTCTCTCTCCATGTCCCTCCCTCTCTCTCTCCATGTCCCTCCCTCCATGTTCCTCTCTCTCTCCATGTTCCTCTCTCTCTCTCCATGTTCCTCTCTCTCTCTCCATGTTCCTCTCTCTCTCTCCATGTTCCTCTCTCTCTCTCTCTCTCCATGTCCCCCCCTCTCTCTCCATGTCCCCCCCTCTCTCTCTCTCCATGTCCCCCCCTCTCTCTCTCTCTCTCCATGTCCCCCCCTCTCTCTCTCTCTCTCCATGTCCCCCCTCTCTCTCTCTCTCTCCATGTCCCCCCTCTCTCTCTCCATGTCCCCCCTCTCTCTCTCTCCATGTCCCCCCTCTCTCTCTCTCTCTCCATGTCCCCCCTCTCTCTCTCTCCATGTCCCCCCTCTCTCTCTCTCCATGTCCCCCCTCTCTCTCTCTCTCCATGTCCCCCCTCTCTCTCTCTCTCCATGTCCCCCCTCTCTCTCTCTCTCCATGTCCCCCCTCTCTCTCTCTCTCCATGTCCCCCCTCTCTCTCTCTCTCCATGTCCCCCCTCTCTCTCTCTCTCCATGCCCCCCTCTCTCTCTCTCCATGTCCCCCCCTCTCTCTCTCCATGCCCCCCCTCTCTCTCTCCATGTCCCCCCTCTCTCTCTCTCCATGTCCCCCCTCTCTCTCTCTCCATGTCCCCCCTCTCTCTCTCTCCATGCCCCCCTCTCTCTCTCTCCATGCCCCCCTCTCTCTCTCTTCATGTCCCCCTCTCTCTCTCCATGTCCCCCCTCTCTCTCCATGTCCCCCCTCTCTCTCCATGTCCCCCCTCTCTCTCCATGTCCCCCCTCTCTCTCTCTCTCTCCATGTCCCCCTCTCTCTCTCTCTCTCTCTCCATGTCCCCCCTCTCTCTCTCTCTCTCCATGTCCCCCCTCTCTCTCTCTCTCCATGTCCCCCCTCTCTCTCTCTCTCCATGTCCCCCTCTCTCTCTCCATGTCCCCCTCTCTCTCTCTCCATGTCCCCCCTCTCTCTCTCTCTCCATGTCCCCCCTCTCTCTCTCTCCATGTCCCCCCTCTCTCTCTCTCTCCATGTCCCCCTCTCTCTCTCTCCATGTCCCCCTCTCTCTCTCTCCATGTCCCCCTCTCTCTCTCTCCATGTCCCCCTCTCTCTCTCTCCATGTCCCCCCCCTCTCTCTCTCTCCATGTCCCCCCTCTCTCTCTCTCTCCATGTCCCCCCTCTCTCTCTCTCTCTCTCTCTCCATGTCCCCCCTCCCTCTCTCTCTCTCCATGTCCCCCCTCCCTCTCTCTCTCCATGTCCCCCCTCCCTCTCTCTCTCTCCATGTCCCCCCTCCCTCTCTCTCTCCATGTCCCCCCTCCCTCTCTCTCTCCATGTCCCCCCTCCCTCTCTCTCCATGTCCCCCCTCCCTCTCTCTCTCTCCATGTCCCCCTCCCTCTCTCTCTCTCCATGTCCCCCCTCCCTCTCTCTCTCTCCATGTCCCCCCTCTCTCTCCATGTCCCCCCTCTCTCTCTCCATGTCCCCCCTCTCTCTCTCCATGTCCCCCCTCTCTCTCTCCATGTCCCCCCCCTCTCTCTCTCTCCATGTCCCCCCCCTCTCTCTCTCTCCATGTCCCCCCCCTCTCTCTCTCTCTCCATGTCCCCTCTCTCTCTCTCCATGTCCCCCTCTCTCTCTCTCCATGTCCCCCTCTCTCTCTCCATGTCCCCCCTCTCTCTCTCCATGTCCCCCCCCTCTCTCTCTCTCCATGTCCCCCCTCTCTCTCTCCATGTCCCCCCTCTCTCTCCCTCTCCATGTTCCCCTTTCTCTCTCTCTCTATGTTCCCCCCCTCTCTCTCTCTCCATGTTCCCCCTCTCTCTCTCCATGTTCCCCCTCTCTCTCTCTCTCCATGTTCCCCCCTCTCTCTCTCTCTCCATGTTCCCCCCTCTCTCCATGTTCCCCCCCTCTCTCTCTCTCTATGTTCCCCCTCTCTCTCTCCATGTTCCCCCCTCTCTCTCTCTCTCTCCATGTTCCCCCTCTCTCTCTCTCTCTCTCTCTATGTTCCCCCCCTCTCTCTCTCTCCATGTCCCCCCTCTCTCTCTCCATGTCCCCCCTCTCTCTCTCCATGCCCCCCCTCTCTCTCTCCATGTCCCCCCCTCTCTCTCTCCATGCCCCCCCCTCTCTCTCTCCATGTCTCCCCCCCTCTCTCTCTCTCTCTCTCCATGTCCCCCCTCCTCTCTCTCCATGTCCCCCCTCTCTCTCTCCATGCCCCCCCTCTCTCTCTCCATGTCCCCCCCATCTCTCTCTCCCCATGTCCCCCCTCTCTCTCTCCATGTCCCCCCCTCTCTCTCTCTCCATGTTTCCCCCCTCTCTCTCTCTATGTTCCCCCCCTCTCTCTCTCTCCATGTTCCCCCCTCTCTCTCTCTCTCTCCATGTTCCCCCTTGTCTCTCTCTCCATGTTCCCCCTTGTCTCTCTCTCTCCATGTTCCCCCTTGTCTCTCTCTCTCTATGTTCCCCCTCTCCTTCTCTCTCTCTCCATGTTTCCCCCCCTCTCTCTCTCTCTCCATGTTCCCCCCCTCTCTCTCTCTCTCTCTCCATGTTTCCCCCTCTCTCTCTCTCTCTCTCCATGTTTCCCCCTCTCTCTCTCTCTCTCCATGTTTCCCCCCCTCTCTCTCTCTCCATGTTTCCCCCCCTCTCTCTCTCTCCATGTTTCCCCCCCCTCTCTCTCTCCATGTTCCCCCTTCTCTCTCTCTCTCCATGTTCCCCCTTCTCTCTCTCTCCATGTTCCCCCTCTCCTTCTCTCTCTCTCCATGTTTCCCCCCCTCTCTCTCTCTCTCTCTCCATGTTTCCCCCCCCTCTCTCTCTCTCTCTCTCTCTCCATGTTCCCCCTCTCCTCCTCTCTCTCTCTCCATGTTCCCCCTCTCCTCCTCTCTCTCTCTCCATGTTCCCCCTCTCCTCTCTCTCTCTCTCTCTCCATGTTCCCCCCTCTCTCTCTCTCTCTCTCCATGTTCCCCCCTCTCTCTCCTTCTCTCTCCATGTTCCCCCCTCTCCATGTTCCCCCCTCTCTCTCTCTCTCCATGTTCCCCCCTCTCTCTCCATGTTCCCCCCTCTCCTTCTCTCTCTCTCTCCATGTTCCCCCCTCTCCTTCTCTCTCTCTCTCCATGTTCCCCCCTCTCCTTCTCTCTCTCTCTCCATGTTCCCCCTCTCTCTCTCTCTCTCCATGTTCCCCCCTCTCCTTCTCTCTCTCTCCATGTTCCCCCTCTCCTTCTCTCTCTCTCCATGTTCCCCCCTCTCCTTCTCTCTCTCTCCATGGTCCCCCCTCTCTCTCTCCATGTTCCCCCCCTCTCTCTCCCCATGTTTCCCCCCCCCCCCTCTCTCTCTCTCTCTCTCCATGTCCCCCCTCTCTCTCCCCCCCCATGTTCCCCCCTCTCCCCCCCCATGTTCCCCCCTCTCCCCCCATGTTAGTGTAATTGACTGATTAGTGATATTATTGCTCTGGATCCAGGAATAACCCAATAAACACAATGAACCCCGGACTCACTCAGCCAGCTCTGCACGGCGCACACTGAGTGACGTCACGCACTAGGAAAGCGGAAGTGACGTCAGTCATTGCGGCGTCATGATGGATGAGGGCAAGGATCCTGTTAATCCCGTGGAGTATTATGGGTAATGGACACTGACATTAAGGCTTGGAATTCTCACACAGCACAATGTGCCCGAACTGAGTGAAATCAATCCGCTAATGGCTTCCTGTTGCCCATACTGCCCTCATCCATCATGGCGCCGGCCGCCTCCGTGACGTCACTTCCTCTCCCCATCTCCAGCTGGGAGTGACAGTGACATGATGAGAGAGCAGGAGAACCTTTTCATTGCTCAGCTACATGGGAGCAGTGTAGTTGCTGTGATTATATATGAATGCACACTGAGTGACGTCACGGAGAACGCGCCGAATACAGGGGGGAAACTCCAACATGGCGACCGGAACTGACGTCACAGAGAGCGATCATCCCGGCGCCATGGTGGATTAGGGCAAAAAACCCCAGTACCTCACAGTCTGTCCCTCACCCCCCAATACCTCACAGCCTGTCCCTCACCCCCCCCCCCCAATACCTCACAGCCTGTCCCTCACCCCCCCCCCCCAATACCTCACAGCCTGTCCCTCACCCCCCCAATACCTCACAGCCTGTCCCTCACCCCCCAATACCTCACAGCCTGTCCCTCACCCCCCCAATACCTCACAGCCTGTCCCTCACCCCCCAATACCTCACAGCCTGTCCCTCACCCCCCCAATACCTCACAGCCTGTCCCTCACCCCCCAATACCTCACAGCCTGTCCCTCACCCCCCAATACCTCACAGCCTGTCCCTCACCCCCCCAATACCTCACAGCCTGTCCCTCACCCCCCCAATACCACACAGCCTGTCCCTCACCCCCCAATACATCACAGCCTGTCCCTCACCCCCCCAATACCTCACAGTCTGTCCCTCACCCCCCAATACCTCACAGTCTGTCCCTCACCCCCCCAATACCTCACAGTCTGTCCCTCACCCCCCCAATACCTCACAGCCTGTCCCTCACCCCCAATACCTCACAGTCTGTCCCTCACCCCCCAATACCTCACAGTCTGTCCCTCACACCCCAATACCTCACAGCCTGTCCCTCACCCCCCCAATACCTCACAGCCTGTCCCTCACCCCCCAATACCTCACAGCCTGTACCTCACCCCCCAATACCTCAGTCTGTCCCGCACCCCCAATACCTCACAGCCTGTCCCTCACAGCTTGTCCCTCACCCCAATACCTCACAGTCTGTCCCTCACCCCCCCAATACCACAGCCTGTCCCTCACCCCCCAATACCTCAGTCTGTCCCTCACCCCCAATACCTCACAGCCTGTCCCTCACCCCCCAATACCTCACAGCCTGTCCCTCACCCCCCAATACCTCAGTCTGTCCCTCACCCCCAATACCTCACAGCCTGTCCCTCACAGCTTGTCCCTCACCCCAATACCTCACAGTCTGTCCCTCACCCCCCCAATACCACAGCCTGTCCCTCACCCCCCAATACCTCACAGCCTGTCCCTCACCCCCCAATACCTCACAGCCTGTCCCTCACCCCCCAATACCTCAGTCTGTCCCTCACCCCCCAATACCTCACAGCCTGTCCCTCACCCCCCAATACCTCACAGCCTGTCCCTCACCCCCCCAATACCTCAGTCTGTCCCTCACCCCCCCAATACCTCAGTCTGTCCCTCACCCCCCAATACCTCACAGTCTGTCCCTCACCCCCCAATACCTCACAGCCTGTCCCTCGCCCCCCAATACCTCACAGCCTGTCCCTCACCCCCAATACCTCACATCCTGTCGCTCACCCCCCCAATACCTCACAGCCTGTCCCTCACCTCCAATACCTCACAGTCTGTCCCTCACCCCCCAATACCTCACAGTCTGTCCCTCACACCCCAATACCTCACAGCCTGTCCCTCACCCCCCCAATACCTCAAAGTCTGTCCCTCGCCCCCCAATACCTCACAGCCTGTCCCTCACCCCCCCCCCAATACCTCACAGCCTGTCCCTCACCCCCCAATACCTCACAGCCTGTCCCTCACCCCCCAATACCTCAGTCTGTCCCTCACCCCCAATACCTCACAGCCTGTCCCTCACAGCTTGTCCTTCACCCCAATACCTCATAGTCTGTCCCTCACCCCCCCAATACCACAGCCTGTCCCTCACCCCCCAATACCTCACAGCCTGTCCCTCACCCCCCAATACCTCACAGCCTGTCCCTCACCCCCCAATACCTCAGTCTGTCCCTCACCCCCCAATACCTCACAGCCTGTCCCTTACCCCCCAATACCTCACAGCCTGTCCCTCACCCCCCAATACCTCAGTCTGTCCCTCACCCCCCAATACCTCAGTCTGTCCCTCACCCCCCAATACCTCAGTCTGTCCCTCACCCCCCAATACCTCACAGTCTGTCCCTCACCCCCAATACCTCACAGCCTGTCCCTCACCCCCCAATACCTCACAGCCTGTCCCTCACCCCCAATACCTCACATCCTGTCCCTCACCCCCCCAATACCTCACAGCCTGTCCCTCACCCCCCAATACCTCACAGCCTGTCCCTCACCCCCCCAATACCTCACAGCCTGTCCCTCACCCCCCAATACCTCACAGCCTGTCCCTCACCCCCCAATACCTCACAGCCTGTCCCTCACCCCCCAATACCTCACAGCCTGTCCCTCACCCCCCCAATACCTCACAGTCTGTCCCTCACCCCCCAATACCTCACAGCCTGTCCCTCACCCCCAATACCTCACAGCCTGTCCCTCACCCCCCCAATACCTCACAGCCTGTCCCTCACCCCCCAATACCTCACAGCCTGTCCCTCACCCCCCCAATACCTCACAGCCTGTCCCTCACCCCCCAATACCTCACAGCCTGTCCCTCACCCCCCCCAATACCTCACAGCCTGTCCCTCACCCCCCAATACCTCACAGCCTGTCCCTCACCCCCCCAATACCTCACAGCCTGTCCCTCACCCCCCAATACCTCACAGCCTGTCCCTCACCCCCCAATACCTCACAGCCTGTCCCTCACCCCCCAATACCTCACAGCCTGTCCCTCACCCCCCAATACCTCACAGCCTGTCCCTCATCCCCCAATACCTCACAGCCTGTCCCTCACCCCCCCAATACCACAGCCTGTCCCTCACCCCCCAATACCTCACAGTCTGTCCCTCACCCCCCAATACCTCACAGCCTGTCCCTCACCCCCCCAATACCTCACAGCCTGTCCCTCACCCCCCAATACCTCACAGCCTGTCCCTCACCCCCCAATACCTCACAGCCTGTCCCTCACCCCCCAATACCTCACAGCCTGTCCCTCACCCCCCAATACCTCAGTCTGTCCCTCACCCCCCAATACCTCAGTCTGTCCCTCACCCCCAATACCTCACAGCCTGTCCCTCACCCCCCAATACCTCACAGCCTGTCCCTCACCCCAATACCTCACAGCCTGTCCCTCACCCCAATACCTCACAGTCTGTCCCTCACCCCCCAATACCACAGCCTGTCCCTCACCCCCAATACCTCACAGCCTGTCCCTCACCCCCCAATACCTCACAGTCTGTCCCTCACCCCCCAATACCTCACAGCCTGTCCCTCACCCCCCAATACCTCAGTCTGTCCCTCACCCCCCCAATACCTCACAGTCTGTCCCTCACCCCCCAATACCTCACAGCCTGTCCCTCAACCCCCAATACCTCAGTCTGTCCCTCACCCCCCCAATACCTCAGTCTGTCCCTCACCCCCAATACCTCACAGTCTGTCCCTCACCCCCAATACCTCACAGCCTGTCCCTCACCCTCCAATACCTCACAGCCTGTCCCTCACCCCAATACCTCACAGTCTGTCCCTCACCCCAATACCTTACAGCCTGTCCCTCACCCCCCAATACCTCACAGCCTGTCCCTCACCCCCCCAATACCTCACAGCCTGTCCCTCATCCCCCAATACCTCACAGCCTGTCCCTCACCCCTACAATACCTCACAGCCTGTCCCTCACCCCCCAATAACTCACAACCTGTCCCTCACCCCCTCAATACCTCACAGCCTGTCCCTCACCTCCCAATACCTCACAGCCTGTCTATTTTATTCACAGTACCTTAAGGCGGCTAAAAAATAGGTTGAAAAATAGGAGCAACACGTCTATGCATATTCCCATATTTCTTGTCCAATTTGAACTTAGTAGAAAGGAGAAGTTGCGCTTGCTCCCAAGTCCTCCTTAGGTTCTATAGGTGTTCTTCAACCATCCATCGGCATTCCCTTTGATGAAAATGCCGATGGGAGAACAACCGGATAAAAACCATAGTTCAAAAAGAAGGGACTTTGTTGAGTAGCATCAGACACTAGGCTGATGTGTGCAAACTCAGCTCAAGGAAGCAAACCAACCCAGTCATCATGATGGGCAGATTGTAGCAGATTGTGTTTGGCTACTATCCACAGTCCTTAAAGGACCACTCTAGTGCCAGGAAAACATACTCGTTTTCCTGGCACTATAGTGCCCTGAGGGTGCCCCCACCCTCAGGGTTCCCCTCCCGCCCGGCTATGGAAAAGGGGTAAAACTTACCTTTTTCCAGCGCTGGGCGGGGAGCTCTCCTCCTCCTCTCCGCCCCGTCGGCTGAATGCGCACGTGCGGCAAGAGCTGCGCGTGCATTCAGCCGGTCGCATAGGAAAGCATTTACAATGCTTTCCTATGGACGCTTGCGTGCTCTCACTGTGATTTTCACAGTGAGAATCACGCAAGCGCCTCTAGTGGCTGTCAATGAGACAGCCACTAGAGGATTAGGGGGAAGGCTTAACCAATTTATAAACATAGCAGTTTCTCTGAAACTGCTATGTTTATTAAAAATGGGTTAACCCTAGCTGGACCTGGCACCCAGACCACTTCATTAAGCTGAAGCGGTCTGGGTGCCTAGAGTGGTCCTTTAATTCTGGCTGTCCATAACGTTTATTGTTGCAACATTATGTCCAATTCCTATGGTTTGTGACTTTTTTAAGACAAAAAGTAATCTGTGAACTACTAAAGCATTCGTTTGGTTGTTCGGTAGGAACACAATGGCTACAATGTTAAATATCTCCATTCGACAGACGAACAAACTACCGAACAACCAGACTACCCCGCAGAGGAACATGGCTCTAATTTGCCTCCTCATCGTTCTTCACACTAGCCTGATTGAGAATCATACGAACGTACAGTGTATTCCCTGTGGGAGGGCGCCGTTCAACATGCGAACACGTGGCGGTGGCCATCTTGCCATATGAACTCACCAGCGGGTTTGGTCGTCAAGTGTCTGGAACCCAAATCAGACACGCGAACACCGCAGAGACCTCCATACCTTCGCCTGTTCGTGGGAAAACACACAAACGGCCTGGCGTTCGGTAAAAAGATACCCTCGAACAAATGGATCCATACCCATGGATTCGAAATATCTCCCTGGCAAAGATCTTTGCCAATTCACGGGATGTTGGCAGCCTAACCAGAGGTATGAAATGCGCCATTTTTGTGAACCTGTCGATAAAAGTCAACATAACGGTATTCTTTTCAGAATTAGGTAAAACAACAATGAAGTTCATGGCTTAACTATTCCAGGGTTGGTTAGGAACGTCTAAGGGTTGATGCAAACCACAAGGAAGGGTAGTAGACAGTTTGGTAGTAGATGCCTTGACATAATTCCGGCTATCTTTTCTCAAGGAAGGCCACCAGAATTCCTTAGCAATTGGAGAATATGTCTTACGGAAACCTGGATGACCTGCAATTTTACTGTCATGATAGTGGATGAATATCTCACTCTGATTTTCAGCAGGAACATCTAGACGTCCCTCCGGTACATTCCCAGGTGCCTGAGCCTGTTTATTAACAATTTCCATCACTAAAGGAGACTGTATCTTGATACTAGTGTTAGCAACTGTGACGAACTACACTTCGCCACTGGCTTTTGGAGGGGCCTGATTGCCAGCCTCTTGCCCCAGGACTAAGGCCCATGTCTGAAGTTTTGTCCCAACACTGTGAAAAGGCTTGTTTGTGCTTTTTCCCTATGTGGTTCAGTAAATGGGGTTTACCGAACAAACTGTCAAAACAGCCAGAACACCAGCAAGTGGAGTGTGCTGCTTGTTTACCCCCAGAAGCTGTGATTAACTGCAGCCAATTGACGAATGGCTGGGTGGTCGCGGTTCATATAGTTGAACACGTGGCGGTGGCCATCTTGTTTAGTCGAACGCTTTCAGCGGTGTTTGGTCGTCGAGTTCATGGAACTCAAATCGGACACGCGACTGCACGAAAACTGCTGAACTTTACCTTCTCCGGAACTTCGATGGGAGACTAACAGCGTTCAACAATTCGAACTCCACTTTAACATTGTCTATTTGCACGAACGGCCCCTGTTTGTGCATTCAAACGGAACTTAGCATTGGACATAGACCGGCCGCACAGCCTAAATCTGTGGAACTATTTTGGCATGAAAGCCATGCTTGCGGACGGTCAAAATAGACAATCATAATACTTTTGAACCCCTACCCTGATCTGGGTGATTTTTGGATATGTTGTTCACCCAGACCAGGGATATCCAGGGATGTAGGTGTGACAAACTGCCCTTTGCCACTGGCTTTTTATGTGACAAACTGCCCTTTGCCCCTGGCTTTTGGAGGAGCCTGAGTACCAGCCTCCTGCCTTACGACCCTGGGATTTATTGCCCTTTAAGAACATTATTGGGGCAGATTGAGACTTGGAACAATACCCCTTTCAAACTGTGTCCCCAGACTGTAAAAATACTTGTTAGTGTCCTTTTGCTTTATGGTTCGGTAAATGGGGCTTACCGAACAAACTACCGAACAGGCGGACCACACACAAGTGTAGTGTGCAGCCAATTTACCTCCTAGGCTGGTGGTTAACCGCAAGCTAATTGTCGAACAGCTGGGTGGCTGCTATTCGAATTGTTGAACGTGGCTGCGGCCATCTTGTTTAGTCGAACGCGGTCAGCAGTGTTCATGCATTCGAATGGAACTTAGCATTTTTACTATGTGAAATAGTCCGACCGCACAGCCTAAATCTATGGAACTCTTTTGGGCAGGAAAGCCATGCTTGCGGTCGGTCAAATAAGACTTCCATGGTCTTCAGGAACCCCTGCTCTGATCTGGGTTATGTTTGGATATGTTGTTCAGCCAGATCAGGGCTATCCTGGGATGTATCATTTGTGGGGATTGTAATGGACCGTTTCAGCATAAAAGGGAATAAAATCCGTTTAGGCGATAATCCCCTTTTTGAGAGACAGGCACAGCTACTGCAGAACACCAAACTCCCGAACTGGATACAAGATAACACTCCGAACTGGAACAGCTGAACAAGAAAAGCATACAATCCGCTTACACTCCTGGCAGTCAGCTTACAATCCAATTCCCCCCAAGAACGAGACGACACTTCGTTTTGAGGGTTAAACAGGAACTCAGGACTGGCTCATCCAGCCTGGCTTTTATTTCCAACTCACACATACAGGCCACACCCAGGGGGAGGCATAAAAGAACCAATGACATAGATGTTACCTCCCACACATCCCCTCCCCTTAGTGTGACACATAATCCCATTATGCATACAGTTTAAAATATACTTTTACACAACTTTCCTAACTCTAAAACCATACATCACATTCACATAAAAATACATATCCACAATCAATCCATTCAGGGAAACAACATATTAAAAAATGGCATGGATCAGACCAGGGGTTCAAAAGTTAGTAAAGTATCTTTTAAAACCCCTAGCTTCCCAGCTCAGACTGTTTTTTACAGAGCCTTCTCTGTGCTGGAGAAGTAATCTAATTATCTCCAGCACAGAGACAGACTCCATTAACCACATGGTTACAGAAAGACATAAAACACTTTAAAATACAGAAAGTTACTTTTTAACCATAACACACAGACATTTCACATATCCCCAGAATAGCGCGCAGATCCTATTCACACAGTACAATTGCCATGGAGCTAAAGTCTTTCCCATAGTCTTTCATTATATGAATAGGCTCCATGGTATAGCTATCTGGGGTATCACATTCCCATAAAGTCTGGTCCATAGTCCAAAGGCAGCAGGCGGGCAACCAGGCTTCTCCAGTTCACAGTGGCGAAGTTGGTTTCGCCACAGGGATACATTTATGTTTTGGGTAAAAACTGTATATTTTCTGCCTGTGATAATTAGGTTAACCTATTGTGTTCAGTAATTGTATCACAGGCAGAGAGGAGGGTTTGTGTGCCTTTGTCTGACTGTACTGTAATGTGTTGATTGGCTGTTGTAACTCTGTGTCCTGTATTCCACAAGGTCCACGTGGGTGGTAACCTTGATGGAAAACCTGTATAAAAGAAAGTCCTTTTGAGCTCATTAAACAGTTCTACTTGACCCTCAATTCGCAGCCTTGACTGGTGTTTGGAGGGGACAGCTATAATCACTACAGGGATTGCTATGCTCTTCGTACTCCCTTAGCTTCACTAAGCTCTTGTAAGAGCTTGTTCTTGTTCCTGCTTCGCTCTCTGGGAAAAGAGAGGTTCACCCACTGGAACCTGGAGCCTTGTCATAGGTCCAGGGTGGGTAGGAGCCCACGAGACCCCAACCAAGCTGCGGCGGTTCGTGGAGTCCGCAGTGCTTATGGTGTCTGGTGCGGTGCTGATGGTCCTTGGTGAGTGCTAGGAGCATCCTTTCTACGGTCCGACCCTCAGGTAGCCTGGGGCAACCGTAAC
Organism: Pelobates fuscus; assembly: GCF_036172605.1. Taxonomy (NCBI): domain Eukaryota; kingdom Metazoa; phylum Chordata; class Amphibia; order Anura; family Pelobatidae; genus Pelobates; species Pelobates fuscus. The sequence goes on along the minus strand of NC_086323.1, from coordinate 206,432,940 downwards.
AGTAGGATTTATGGGGATATGTTGAAGTTTTGGGGTGTTTCAGCACTTTGGGTAAAAATGGGTATTTTCTGCCTGTGAATAATTGAGTTAGTACATTATCCACCTTAATTATATCACAGGCAGAGGGGAGGGATTGCTTGACTGTTTGTGGGAGTGTTACAGTGATAATTATTGTTCCCATTGGTTTATGTTCCTTTGTCCCCGTGTTCCATCAGGTCCAGGGGGTGTGTCTCTGGTATGAAAATCTGTATAAAAGAAATGCAAGCTGCTCAATAAATGAGATCTTCTTACCCTCAACTCGCAGCCTCAACTCGTGTTGTAGGGTACTGCTATATCACACTGGGGATGGCTATACTCTGTTTACTCCCCTGGATGCTAATCACTAGACTTGGGCATTCGTATTCGTATGAATGGATTTTCGTACAAAAATATGCATTTTCTTCCATTCTTATGAATAACGAATGGCTATCCAAACTAAAGAACGAACAAACGAATTGGTGTTTACAAAAATCTTTCGTTTGTTCGTTCATTCGGCTTTTTAAATTACACTCTGTGTGAATTACACTTAGCACTCTGTAATTCAAAAAGCCGAACTACTAAGAGAATGAAGGAATAGAAAGCAATATAATTCTTTTATTCGTTAGTTCTGTTCAATCCCTTCAAATTTAATGGGATTGAGCCAAACTAACGAATGCGTACTAATAAATGTGCCTTTCGTTCATTCATATCACTAGCTTGGCTTTTTTAATTACAGGCAGTCAGTATTGTAATGTATTGCAATGCAAACTGCCGAACGAACAGCATTCAGTAACCGAACGCACAAATCATTCGTGTTTTTTCAATGCATTGCTTTACATGGAGATGGTAGAAACTAATGAACTAATGAATTGATTTGCCTCAATTCTTGTATTAGTTCATTCGGATGCTTTGTATGAATCAAACAGGAGGGGTATATGAGTGAGCTGATTTTCATTTATCCTATAAGCTCACTCCTGTGACATGATGCTGTAGGGACTTATCCAATGCTACGTGCTGTATCGTAGATGGGTTTGGGAGTCAGCTGATTTCAATTTATCTAATCAGCTCACTCCTTTGACATGATGCTGTAGGGGCTTATCCAATGGTGAGTGCTTTAGTTGGAATTTAAAAAATAACTAAACAGCAGTATAAAAGCAGGCAGTGGATCGTTCTACGCCCTTCTTTGACTGAGTTTTGTTGGTGACACACTGTGCTTCTGTGCTGCGTTAGCCTCATTGCTTGTCTTAGAGATTTTCTGTGAGTCTTGGTGTGCCTGCCATTTCTCACTTGTTGAATTTGAGACTATTCCTGAGACTTTTTTAAAATTGTAGTGCTTTCTAAGAGCTGTACACTGCTGTGCTGCTGACTGAGTCAGTGTGCCAGACGGTGCCTGGCTGGCACTGCCAGTGCCTGCTTTCCTTGCTTGCTAACTGCTTACAGCAACCAGGTATTACTTTTTTTTAAATCTGCTTTTTTATTTAATCAAAATTAATTAGCTTAAATTGATTTAGATTTAGAGTAAAGGTAGAATCAGTCAAGTACTTTAGCTTAGTGGTCCTGAGGGCTTCTGCCCTAGGGGTAGACTAGCTTGTTAGCTTGCTAGCCTAGAAGAAAATAAATTTAGTTTAGCTGTTAAGTCTTTTTAGCAGCAAACTAGCAAAGCCACGTTAGTTGATTTTTGTTAAATAGATTTTACAGAGGAGCTGCTGTTACAACTACTAGCACCAGGGGCGGACTGAGAACCCTCAGGGCCCCCGGGCAAAATAAATCAAGGGCCCCCTTACAGGCCCCACCCATACTCCGCAGCAAGCGCCACCCATGTCCCGCCTCCATGCACCGCCTCCAGCCACACCCTACACAATCTTTAGACACAAGGAACAAAAGTGCAATAATCCCTTCAAGGCCCCAGTAGAGACTACAATTGAGGGCTAATGGGCCATGGAGGGGGGTCTTTCTAGCAGAGGCTATCTCAGTGTCCTTTAGAGAGTGTGTTAGAAAGAATCCCCTCCAGGCCCTATTAGAGACTACAATGGAGTCTAACAGGCTTGGAAGGGGGTCTTTCTAACAGAGGCCATCTCAGTGTCCCTGTTGGAAACAGTCGCCTCCAGGCCCCAGTAGAGACTACAATTGAGGGCTAATGGGCCATGGAGGGGGGGAGCATTCTAGCAGAGGCTATCTCAGTGTCCTTTAGAGAGTGTGTTAGAAAGAATTTCCTCCAGGTCCCATTAGAGACTACAATGGAGTCTAATGGGGCCTGGAGGGGGGTCTCTCCAACACTCTGGTTCCTATTCACAATATAGCAACACAACATAGCTCGCTGATACCTGGGCCAAGTTGGCTCCTCTTACCTTAATTACTGTTGCTGGCTGGCAGTCTGTGGGCTTGCTGGAAGGCTGTGGGCTTACTGGCTGTGGCTGGCAGGCTGTGGGCTTGCTGGCAGGCTGTGGGCTTGCTGGCTACTGCCGGCAGGCTGTGGGCTTGCTGGCTGCGGCTGGCAGGCTGTGGGCTTGCTGGAAGGCTGTGGGCTTACTGGCTGCGGCTGGCAGGCTGTGGGCTTGCTGGCTGCGGCTGGCAGGCTGTGGGCTTGCTGGCTGCGGCTGGCAGGCTGTGGGCTTGCTGGCTGCGGCTGGCAGGCTGTGGGCTTGCTGGCTGCGGCTGGCAGGCTGTGGCTTGCTGGCTGGCAGGCTGTGGCTTGCTGGCTGGCAGGCTGTGGCTTGCTGGCTGCAGTTGGCAGGCTGTGGGTTTGCTGGCTTTAAGCCTAACTGGTGGCCTGTAGGCTGGCTGGCTTGCTGGCTACTGGGGCACTCGTAGATTATTTAAAGAAATAATCCATGCACAATAACCACTACTACTCTGTGTAGTCGTTATGGTGCCAGGAGGGCCGGGCCCCCCTCCCAGAGTAAGTAGTCAAACCGTTTAAGAACAGTTTGACAACTTACCTGGGGTCTGCTGGGATATGAGGCTGTAGTAGGGTATAGGAGCAGTGGTGCAATGTGTAAGGGGTGCAGTGTGTGTGAAAGGTTCAGTGTGTGTGAGGGGGTGTAGTGTGTGAATGTGTAGGGTGTGTGGGGCAATGTGTGTACGAGGGGGCTGTGTATGTGTGTGGCAATGTTAGTATGGGGGCTGTGTGTGTATGGGTGGGCAGTGTATGTGTGTGTGTGTGAGGCAATGTGTGTAAATGTGTATGGTGTGTGTGTATGGGGGGCAGTGTGTGAATGTGTATGGTGTGTGGGGGCAGTGTGTTTATGGGGCTAAAGTTCACTCTCACCACTGCGACCACCAGGAATACCTGGTGGTCACAGTGTTGAGAGTGAACTCTAGCCCGTAGCTCCAGGGCTAGAGTTTACTCTTGCAAGAGCCGTAACGTTGCCGTGGTAACCGCGGCAACGATCTGTGCTCGCGCAAGAAGGACCCAGAGGAGCTGCAGGCTGAGCTCCCGGGTCCTCTCTTCCTCCCTCCCCTGCCGGCTGCCCGCACGGTGCCTGCGGACAGGGGAGGGGGCAATTGCGCTCCTCTTACTCCCCCCTCCCCCTCTTCTTACCCCCCTCCCCCTCTTCTTACCCCCTTCTTACTCCCACTCTCTTCTTACCCCCCTTCTTACTCTCCCCCTCTTCTTACTCCCCCCTCCCCCTCTTCTTACTCTCCCCATCGTCTTACTCCCCCTCCCCCTCTTCTTACTCCCACCTCTTCTTACTCCTCCCTCTTCTTACTCCCCCCTCTTCTTACCCCCTCCCCCCTCTTCTTACCCCCTCCCCGCTCTTCTTACCCCCCTCCCCCCTCTTCTTACTCCCCCTTCCTCTTTTTACTCCCCCCTCCCCTCTTCTTACCCCCTTTACTCCCCCCTCTTCTTACTCTCCCCTCTTCTTACCCCCTCCCCCTCTTCTTACTCCCCCTTCCTCTTTTACTCCCCCCTCCCCCTCTTCTTACCCCTTCTTACTCCCCCCTCCCTTCTTACCCCCCTCCCTCTTCTTACCCCCTCCCTCTCTCTTCTTACCCCCCTCCCTCTCTCTTTTTACCCCCCTACTCCCCTCTCTCTTTTTACCCCCCTCCCTCTCTCTTTTAACCCCCCTCTCTCTTTTAACCTCCCCTCTCTCTTTTAACCTCCCCTCCCTCTCTCTTTTAACAACCCCCCTCTCTCTTTTAACCCCCCCTCCCTCCCTCTTTTAACCCCCCCTCCCTCTCTCTTTTAAACCCCCCTCCCTCTCTCTTTTAACCCATCTCTTTTAACAACCCCCCTCTCTCTTTTAACCCCCCCTCCCTTTTAACCCCCACTCCCTCTCTCTTTTAATCCCCCCCTCTCTCTTTTACCCCCCTCCTCCCTCTCTCTTTTAACTCCCCCTCTCCCCTCCCTCCCTCCCTCTCTCCCTCTCTCCCTCTCTCTTTTTACCCCCTCCCCGTAGCGTGGCCGAGCTGCTCTGCGTCCGCGGTGCCGGCCGGAGTGATAGGAAGGTGCACACACACTGAGTGTGCACCTTCCTGTCAGTCCGGCCGGGTACAGGAAACAGAAACTCCTGTTCCGCGCGGAACAGGAGTTTCTGTTTCCTGTACCCGGCCGGACTGACAGGAAGGTGCACACTCAGTGTGTGTGCACCTTCCTATCACTCCGGCCGGCACCGCGGACGCAGAGCAGCTCGGCCACGCTACGGGGAGGGGAGGTGAGAAGCTGCAGCCGCCTGAGCGCTCTTAAGAGAGCGCTAAGGCGGCTGCAGCATTTAAAGGGGCGGCCGGGCCCCCTGATGGCGGGCCCCCCTCCCGGCCGGGCCCTCGGACCATGTCCGAAGTGCCCGACCGGTCAGTCCGCCCCTGACTAGCACAGAGTCACAGTGACTGACCGACTGAGTTTTTTTTTGTGTCACTCACTCTCTCACTGTGTTTGCTTGCTTTGCAGGCAGTCAATGTGAAAGTTAAGTAATATTTTTTTATTCAGTTAATAGAATTATCTTCAGTTTTAATTAAACATTTTATTACGTTGATAGCATTATCTTCAGTTTAGAGTATATATTTGTTGAAGTACAGTCTCTTTGTGCTTTGTTAGAACAGAACACACTAGTCAGTCAAAGTCTATTTTTTGTTTTACATTTTTCACACTTTGTGCAGGGCCGGATTAACATAGGGGCTGATGGAGATGCAGCTCCAGGCCCAGGCCCATGGAATAGGCCCATTTAAAAACAAAACAACAAAAAAAACATTTAAAAAAAAAAAACATTTTTTACACACTACTCTTAGGTTTGCCACCTGACTGGTATTTTACTGGCACAGCCAGTATTTGAGGCTGCCTGGCCGTGCTGGTATTGCAGTAATACCGGCAATACAAATGCAGGTATTTTTCTCAGAATAAATGGAGATTACTCTGCAATACCAGCACCAGCCAGTAGGGGTCACTGTCTGTGGAGAGAGGCAGGGATAGGAAGTTACAGCATATCCCTGCCTCTCTCTACTACTCACTGATCCGTGGGGGGAGCAGCAACACAGCACAGAGTCCAGACAGCAGCTCTACAGCTCAGGTAAGTGAGGGATGGGGGGGGGGGAGGCAGCAGGGACACATGGGGACACTGAGACACTAGGTGACACTGAGACACTAGGACACATGGGGACACAGACACTGGGAGACCTGGGAACACAGAGACACTTGGGGACACTGGAAAACATGGGGACACTAAGACACTGGGACACATGGGGATGCTGAGACACATGGGGATGCTGTGAGACATAGGGACATTGGGAGACACTGCGACATTGGGACACGGAGACACTATGTCCCCATGTCTCCCAGTGTCCCCATGTCCCCCAGCCAGTGTCCCTAGTGTCCCCAAGTCTCCCAGTGTCTGTGTCCCATGTCTCTCAGTGTGCCTAGTGTCCCCATGTGTCCCAGTGTCCCTATATGTCCCAGTGTCCCCATGTCTATGTCCATAACTGTCCCCATGTTTTCCAGTGTCCCCAAGTGTTGGTCTCCCAGCCAGTGTCCCCTAGTCTCCCAGTGTCTCTGTGTTCCCATATCTCTGTGTCCCCAGTGTCTTAGTGTCCCCAAATGTTTCAGTGTCCCCATGCCTCCCAGTGTCTGTGTTCCTAGTGTCTCAATGTGCATATTGTCCCCATGTCTCCCAGTGTCCCTATATGTCCCAGTGTCCCCATGTCTATGTCCACAACTTTCCCCATGTCTCCCAGTGTCTGTGTTCCCATGTCTCTGTGTCCCTAGTGTCTTAGTGTCCTCAAATGTTTCTGTGTCCCTAGTGTGTCAGTGTCCCCATTTCTACCAGTTTCATTAAATGTCTCTGTGTCCCCATGTCTCACTGTGTCCCCAGTATCCTAGTGACATGGGGACACACTGAGACATTGGGACACTGGGAGAAATGGGGAAACTGAGACACTGGGAGACTAGGGGACTGGGCGATATGGGGACACTGACACTGTGATACATAGGGACACTGAGACACTGGGTGACTTGTGAGACTGAGACACTGGGAGACAGGGAGACACTGGGAGAAATCCATCTATACAGCAGAATCAAACTGTGAGTAGTTTGTTGGTGATTTTACAGAATTTTCTCTGATGTCCCTCCTTGTGATTTACATCATGTGATATCACACATAACTAATTAATTATACAAATGATTAAGGCTGGTATTTTTTTCCAAGAAAGGTGGAAACCTTAACTACTCTTTACATACTCTTGCTTAAAGGAGCACTATAGGGTCAGGAACACAATCATGTATTTCTGACCCTATTATGTTAAAACCACCACCCTGGCCCCTTCTTGCCTCCCTAAATATAGTAAAATCTTACTTGTATTCAAGTCTGCAGCTGTTGGCTCTGCCTCTGAACTGACTGTCTGCTGACATCATCAGAAGTGGTGGTCTGAGCAAATTACAATACTTCCCCATAGGATTGGCTGAGACTGTAAACTAGGCAGATCAGGGCAGAGCCAGCACAAGTCCAACATAGCCCTGGCCAATCAGCATCTCCTCATAAAGATAAATTGATTCAATGCATCTCTATGAGGAAAGTTCAGTGTCTGCATGCAGAGGGAGGAGATACTGAATGGCAGTGCTGCACACAAGGCCATACTGCCCCAGGAAGAACCTCTAGCAGCCATCTAAGAAGCGGCCAAAGGAGTTATTGTCTCTGAAAAGACAGTGTTTACTGCAAAAAGCCTGAATGGAATGATTCTACTTAGTGTCCCTTTAAGTTTGGAAGCTTAAGAGGGATGTATGGGAACAAACTTGTGTGGACTGGCTGACAATAAAATTAGTTTAGGTAATGCAGACGTTGGTCTCTCTAACACTGTGGCATGTTCCCTTTCTTCTATACTCACTACATACACCTTTTCTCTGTCTCAGACTATATACCAGGAACTTCTGCCTGCTAGTAAGAAGGTAAGGAGACAAGTAGAACAGCGAGTGCTAGGGTAAAGTCCTTAGAAAGCATGGAGTGAGTGCATCATTAGACACATTTATGTCAAGCTCAGGGTGCTGCCTGCATAGTATGCCCTTAGTTGGACAGCCTGCAGGATTGGCAGGCAGCCTGACATGCATTCATGCCAGGCTGACCTTCCAATTCTTTGGACAAACATGCCCCCCTTTTGGGCATGTTCACTCCCTTTTGGTCACGTGATTCGCACCAGTGGCACACCCTTTTACCCCACCCTTTGACTTCCTGCTTCACTGGACACTGCTGTTAGGTGTTATGGATTTACTTGAAAGATGAAAGCATTAGAGACAGATTAGCATAGAGTATGTGTTTTCTTATAGCTGCATCCTATGAGTTTTCCTCCAGCACCATCTCCATCAGATACATGACGCTTGGGAGGTATGACTGTTTTAGTGTTTTTGGTCGATAAGATTCAGTAATTAGGACCATCATAATTGTCAGCACCAGGCCCACTGTGCTCTTAATCCGGCCCTGCTGCTGACTATGGTCCCTGGTAAATTTGTACGTTTGAATGCAATATTTGGGCATGTTTTATTGTATTATGCTGCTACTGGCCCTTTAAGAACCATCTGGGGACATACTGTGGAGTTACTGGGTGGCCACCATTTCATGTATCAGAGGCACATGGTGAGAACAATGGATGAAGCACATGGTGAGAACAATGGATGGCGGCCATTTTAACTCACAGACACTGTTGTGACTTTTCTATACGGTGCCATCTCGCCGGTATTTGGTGCACAAAGACATTGTGCAGTAGTTTTAAACTATACAACATGGGACACATTATACAGTAATTATTTTTTAATCTGCATTAAACTGTATCTTCCAAACTACTGAACGGATCTGGGTGAATTTTGGATATGTGGTTCACCCAGATCCCCCGGTTTATATGAGGTTATTGCATGTTTTGGGGTCCCTGTGATATGTTTTATAAAACTGTATTCCTCTGCCTGTGATAACGATATTACCCATTGTGTTCAGTAATCATATCACAGGCAGAGGGGATGATTTTGTGTGGGAGTGTCTGTGTGTATTGTACCGATTGATTGGTTGTTCTGTAAAACCCTGTGGGCTGTACTATGTTTGTGGATTGTGAATAAAAGAGACTGTATGTGCCAGTACAGTCAGTTCCTGCTTAACCCTCAAAGTGAAGTGTCGTCTCATTATTGGGGGAGGATTTATTGTATGCTGTTCCAGTTTGACTGCTAGGAGTGTAAACCTATTTGCAGGGTTTTTCCTATTCGGCTGTGTACAGTATTCATATGCTGGAACGTACTCATATGCAATCCGGTTCGGTGATTGTGGTGTCTACCAGAGTGCTTGGAGTCCTCAGGAAACGCTAGGAGCATCCTTTAACGGAGGTACTCAGTCGGGGTGCCCGTCGATCTGTTACACACGTATAACATAAAACACCAGGTTTTTTTAGTAGTTATATACAACACACAATGTCAGTAATTATAATACATGTTAATGGTCATGGTACTGTGCACTATTTTACATCTATACACACAATTTACACTCCCACTAGACGGCAGAGCTCAAGCTTTCTAGCAGGACATACAATTTAACCAATTCACCAGTTTACCAACTACAGTATATCTAACAATATTTACAATAATCCCAACTATTCTAATTGGCCAGCATCTCGAAAACTATCAAACTATTTACACCAGGATTCGGTTAGTCTACGCTGCCCAAGCACCACATATAGCGAACTATACAACAGGACTCATTTAGTCTATTTACTCTATCAATAGTCTAGTGGTTAAATTTACACGCCTCCCAATTAGCCAAGATAGGTTGAGATCTAGCAAACGTATTCAAGTACCGATCGGGTCTCAGATTAACTCCTGTTCCAAAATATCTGAGAGGCAAATACATGGAGTACATGCTTTTTATAGAACTATAACTCCTCCCAACTCCTCCCGCACATATCCTTAACCAATCAGCACACAGGATATTCAGGATCACCTTATATGGGCAGACCACATGGCTTGTTGAAGACAAAGGAATTTACTATCCACTTCCACACATGCTCAGTATACTGATGACTCATCCAACTGTTTGTAATCAGATACTAATTAGCATATGCCATGTGGAGATTTCGGCCTACTAAATTTTGACCATGCTGGAATCCCATCACAGTAAGAATGATGAACCTGGTGCTCAAGGAAACAAAGGGGAACCCGGTGATAAGGGAGAACCTGGCCCAGCTGGCGTTCAAGGACCCACCCTGGGAGGTTCCTCAATACCAACCACATCTTCCAACCTATACCCACACCCAACAACCCCAGCCTAATACACAGATGGTTCAAGTTTTTAATACTTTATATATAGTTTTGAGTGATAAAACAGTATTAATGCTGGCTCTTAGAGGACGTACAAGCTGAAGTTGGGACCTAGACATTGTATTATTTTGTCACAGTTTCCCACCAGGTCCCTATGGGAGTGTCCACCTGGTGGGAGACCTGCATAAAAGCCGGGCAGGTAGTCCCATTTGTAACGGATCACCTGGCACCCCGACTGGGTACCTCCGTTGAAGGGTGCTCCTAGCGCTTACAGAGGGTTCCAAGTGCTCCGCCAGACACCACAACCACCGTAGATCCCACGAACAGCCGCAGCTTGGTTGGGGTCTCGCCGTCTCCTACCCACCCTGGACCTACGACAAGGCTCCAGGTTCCAGCGGGTGAACCTCTCCTCCAAGAGAGTGAACAAGGAACAAGCTCTTAAAAGAGCTTAGTAGTGGTAGCGGAGCGGCAATATTAAATCCCATATCTCCGCTGGTACAACAAGTAATCCAAAGTAAAGTGCTGGAAAAGCAGGCAATGTCCCAAATCCCCCAGTAACCGGGCAAAACACAGTTCTGGGAATCAACTGATCTTTTATTCCACAGGTTACAATATTTATGCAGTTCCCCATGCAAGGGGTTTCCTTAGTTACATTTCAGGGGTATTACAGGAGGGGACGACATGGGGGACTGAACCTACATAGCATTTCTCCCATCATACTGCTGTACGAGAGGGATACTCCCACTGGAATATCCTGTTAAGTGGATTATCCCTCCGTACAGCAGAACCGGCTTTTAACATAAAAATCTGTAACTTTTCTTTTATTCATGCGTTTTTAACGAATGACCTTCAGTAGATAGCTGGGGTCTGAGCGCATACTTCGTGCAAGTACCGCTCATATCCCAGCCTAAATAACCGAACGGCACACGAAAGCACATTATGTATTACATTCGCCTAAAAGTACCGAACACCGATTGGGGAACCCATTACCGAAAGGCCGGAGCTCCCAAACGACCTGGAAGTCCAGCGGTGTTCGTGCCGTTGAGTGGTCAGTATCCGAACGACGGCCACCCAGGATATCAATTAACTGCCGATTGCTACAATGTTGCAATCGGCTAATGGGGGCCACACGACCCTCTGTGTGTGGGCTCCCATTTGGTACTTTATTCGTTTCACGAACAGGAGATAAAGTCTCTGTTCGGGAAACAAACAGGTGAATGCTAACGGCTTTCGGCTGTTAGCATACGAATGCTCCATAGCACAACATACAAGCATACAATTAGACATAGAATTCCAGCGGCTTTTCACAGGGAACTTTTAAAGGTACAGCCATTGAATCTAAAGTGGCTAGGTTTGGCACAGTAGTGATATAGCAAGGGAGTATGACAAGCATAGCAATCCCTTGTAGCAGATTCCCCCAATAAGAGACGGCACTCCAAATTGAGGGTGAAGTAGAACTGACTGTACTGGCACATACAGCCTCTTTTATTCACATTCTACAAACATAGTACTGCCCACAGGGTTTTGAAGAACAACCAATCAACACTTTACAACACAGCTAACACTCCCATTCATTACATCAGAAATTCTCCCCTCTGCCTGTGATACAATTATCTCAACACAATAGACTAACTTAATTATCACAGGCAGGAAAATACAGTATTATAAAACATATCACAGGGACCCCACAACATGCAATAAAATATATCCTCAGAACCGGGGGATCTGTGTGAACCACATATCCAAAATTCACCCAGATCCGTTCAGTAGTTTGGAAGATACGGTTTAATGAAGATTCCGCAGAACATATACAGGCTATATGAAAAATAATTACTCTTAAATGTATCCCCTGTTCTGTAGTTTAAAACTACTGAATGATGTCTTTGTGCACCAAATACCGTCGAGATGGCACCGTGTAGAAAAGTCAAAACAGTGTCTGTGAGTTAAAATGGCCGCCATCCATTGTTCTCACCATGTGCCTCTGATACATGAAATGGTGTCCACCCAGTAACTCCACAGTATGTCCCCAGATTGTTCTTAAAGGGCCAGCAGCAGCATAATAAAATACAATATGCCCAAATGCTGGTTTAAAAGGGTACAATCTCCCAAGGGGCCATGGTGCAGGGGAGGAGGCTGGCAATCAGTCTTCTCCAATGCCCAGTGGCGAGGTTGGTTTCGCCACACCATTAAACCAGATTCCTGCTTAACCCCTCAATACAGAGTCTCATCTTGTACTTGGGGGGATTTATTTGTGTATTTACCTGTTCGGCTGGTTGGAGTGTTCGGTAGCTGATCGTTCTCCTGCAATTTCACTGCTCAATTCACTGTCATTTAGGAGTTAATTCACTTTGTTTCTGTTTATGCAGTCCTAGCCACACCTCCCCTGGCTATGATTGACAGAGCCTGCATGAAAAAAAACTGGTTTCACTTTCAAACAGATGTAATTTACCTTCAATAATTGTATCTCAATCTCTAAATTGAACTTTAATCACATACAGGAGGCTCTTGCAGGGTCTAGCAAGCTATTAACATAGCAGGGGATACGAAAATCTTAATTAAACAGAACTTGCAATAAAGAAAGCCTAAATAGGGCTCTCTTTACAGGAAGTGTTTATGGAAGGCTGTGCAAGTCACATGCAGGGAGGTGTGACTAGGGTTCATAAACAAAGGGATTTAACTCCTAAATGGCAGAGGATTGAGCAGTGAGGCTGCAGGGGCATGTTCTATACACCAAAACTGCTTCATTAAGCTAAAGTTGTTCAGGTGACTATAGTGTCCCTTTAATGCTGGAACAAGACTGGTTTAATGGGAACAAGGGTGCTCAATTTATGCAACCCTCATCTGGGCCAGGCTAGATAATTGAGTTTAGGCAGCATATCAAACACAATTATCTACTGGCCAGAAAAGTTAAATTTTTTCACAATTCTTAAAAATATACTTTATACATAACATATTAATATAAAAATATCCCTGGGTAGCTGAGGGTGATGTGAGCAACATATTCAAAATTCGTGAAAATCCGTTCAGTAGTTTTGGAGTTATACCGTGTGGAAGTTTGACCGACTCGCCACGAGATTATAACCGACTGAGAGTTCCATAGAATCAGTGGAAAGAGACGGTCTCCGTTCGGATGAAATTTGCACGAAAACTGCTGTAGATATCTTCAATATGGTTCTTGGAGAATGCTTCCCTCATTCATCTGTTTCAAACTTGTGAGCGCCGTTCTTCTGCTGTATTTAGAAGTGGTTCGTATGGGACTACCAGATGGGGACCGGGTGTTCGTGCGAGTACCATGCCGAATACAGTTCTAGGCACTCGACGACCAAGTCCCGCTGGCCGACCGTTCGGGAGTTAAGATGGTTCGTATGCCGAAATGGCGGCCATCTTGGAACAGTCAATTAACTTGCGGTTTTTGTGCAGTTACTCAGAGTTCCAAGTTCTAATTGCTACACAGGGTGGTCCTCATTCGGTAAACTGACTATTTTACCAAACAAGGGAAATTAATTAAATGAAAGTAACGAATGAACCAGCAATAAAGGTTGTGGCGAAACCAGCTTCGCCACTGTGAACTGGAGAGGCCTGGCTGCTGGCCTCCTGCCCGCTGACTATGGCCCCTGGACGTGTTGCACTTTAGAAACTATATTTGGGCAGGTAATAATTTGTATTGCTGCTGCTGGCCCTTTAAAAGCAGCAATGGACCTATTGGAACTTTTGGGACTACTGTACCTTTAAGACTGTGGAGCGTAGTACAGTAATCCTGCCTTTAATACTTTCATGTCATGTATGTAGTTTTGTATGCAGTTAACCTGGGTTATATATATGTACAGCATTCATCTGATTGTTCGGTAGAATCACTCCATTCATTGTATGGAGGAAACTACCGAACAACCAGACCACCCAGGACTAAGTGTGCCTCCAATTACCGTTTGCAACAATGTTGCAAACAGGTAATTGGCAATCCATGTAATGTATTATGTGTCCTCTGGGTGGCCGCCATTCGGGAAACAACCACGTGGCGGCGGCCATCTTTAACTGCCGAACAGCGGTGTTTTGCCGTCGAGTGTCTGGAACTGAAATCGGACACTCGACTAGGCAAACACCGCTGAGACCTCCATACTTCCAGAAATTCGTATGGAAACTACCGAATGACCCGCCGTTCGGTAGAAAGAACCCCACAAACAAGGGAATTCATTCAAACCCTCTCCAGGCTCTATAACACAGGCAATTCGTCTGTTTCATTCACTTGTTTGTGACCGACCGCAGGGCCAAAATGCATGGAACTGTTTTCGGATACTTTACCCATGCGGTCGGTCAATACTTTAAAGTCCCATAACTCCCGAACCGTTTATCCAAATGGGCTGATTCTTGCATATGTTGTCCCCCTGAATAAGGGCTATCAGGGGATACCTGTTTTAGAGGTGTAGCCTATGTATTTGGGGTACATCCAGGAATTGGGGAAAAAGGTGTACGGTATAATTGTGTTAAGTGTTAATCTAAGGGGAGGAAATGTGTGGGAGGTACATCCATGTGATTGGTTAAATTCATCCTCCCCCTGGGAGTGTCCTGTATGTACTTGTTTGTAATAAAAGCCAGACTGGGTGTCCCAGTCCTGAGTTCTTGCTTAACCCTCAAAGCGATGTGTCGTCTCGGTCTTTGGGGGAATGGGATTGTATGCTGACTGCCAAGAGTGTAAGCCGATGTCTGCTTTTCTTGTTCAGCTGTTCCAGTGTTCGTGTGGTTCCAGTCGGGAGAATGGTGTTTGCAGTAGCTGTCTGTGCATCTGGAAAGGGGATTATCGCCTAAACTGGGTTTTATCCTCTTGTAAGTGAAACGGTCCGTTACAATTGGTGGCAAGCGGCGGGATCGTTCCTACAACCAGAGGGACAGCTACAGACAACACCATTTCTGGATTACAAATTGAGGGCAACGCTAGTATCCGTACAGCGACCCTATCTACAAAGGAACTCAGAAAATGGAGGAGAAGTTGCAGGATAGATTGTACGGTTCCGTATTCCGGAGGTCTAGAGCAGTGTCAGAAGAGGACATGTTGATGTACAGAGAGACTGCCAGAGCCGGATTGTGGGACGAAGCCCTAGAGGAAGTACAGTATTCACGAGGGGATCAGCGCCGCAGCAGAAGGCAGCGAATTCTGGCTAGAATGGCAGAGCGGATGCCCCTCCTGAGAAAACAGACCACAGAAAAGTGGGTGACTAGACTCGAGATTCTAGTATACGCAGAACTGGTGCTTGACGACGCATACCAGGCGCTACAGTGGTACGCGGCTCAGTGTGTCCCCAGGATGGCAGAGTATGAGTTCCCAGAAGGCGGAGAATACACTGGCCCCGGTCTATTTTGGGATAATAGTGGTGACGAGGACTTTGGGGAAGATGCCGACTATCGTTTTTGGGACCTGTACGGCATCCGGGAGAACATGCTGGGTCTCTTTGGCGCTGTGGACCTCGAGGCAGACCTACGATATTTGGTCACCAAGGAATGGAACCTGGAAGGGGATTACCTGCGACTCATCAATGAGGCCTGGGAAGAGACAACCGGTCCTCCCGCCCAACAGCAACCAGCAGTACCCGAGGTAGCAGAGTTCTTAGACTGGTCCTGTGAGCAACCCCAGGGAGATGAAGGTGTCGTCCTTCCTCCCCAGCGGCAGGCTGAGTTACAGGGGGCAGAGGTTGTTGTTCCTGCCCCCCAGCAGCAAAGTGATGTGCCGGGAGGGCAGTGTGAAGTGAAGGGAGAGGAGAGCAGCGTCCTCCCTCCCCAGCGGCAGTGTGTACCCCAGGGAGATGAAGGTGTCGTCCTTCCTCCCCAGTGGCAGCGTACACCCCAGGGAGATGAAGGTGTCGTCCTTCCTCCCCAGCGGCAGGCTGAGTTACAGGGGGCAGAGGTTGTTGTTCCTGCCCCCCAGCAGCAAAGTGATGTGCCGGGAGGGCAGTGTGAAGTGAAGGGAGAGGAGAGCAGCGTCCTCCCTCCCCAGCGGCAGTGTGTACCCCAGGGAGATGAAGGTGTCGTCCTTCCTCCCCAGTGGCAGCGTACACCCCAGGGAGATGAAGGTGTCGTCCTTCCTCCCCAGCGGCAGGCTGAGTTACAGGGGGCAGAGGTTGTTGTTCCTGCCCCCCAGCAGCAAAGTGATGTGCCAGGAAGGCAGTGTGAAGTAAAGGGAGAGGAGAGCCGTGTCCTCCCTCCCCAGCGGCAGGGTGTGTCTCAGGGAGCAGAAGGTGCAATCCTTCCTCCCCAGCGGCAGTGTGTACCCCAGGGAGCAGAAGGTGCCATCCTTTCTCACCAGCGGCAGTTTGCCATCCAGAGAGAGGAACTTGTTACACCCTCTCTCCCACGGCAACCTAACCCACCAAGGGGAGATGTTAAGCCCCACAACTGTACAGATGGGACCGTAGTCTCTGCACTTACAGCACAAGGGATAGGGACGGCCGGTCCTGTTCCCCAGCCTCAGTGTGATGGATCCAAAGGGGAGACAGTCGGTCTCCCCCTCCAGCAGTCGAGCTGTGCACCTAAAGGGGAGACAGCCAGTCTCCAGCAACCAGACGCCCACCAGACTACTCCCGTGGTAGTGCTGGCAACAGGACAGAGTACCGCTGGTCTCTGCCCCCTCAGCAACCCACCAAGGCAGCCTACCCGTCTCCCACCCAGCAGGGGTGAAACACCAGAACTTGGACAAAATCCTTCCTCACCCAGATGTAGTAACCGGTTAGTGTGGGTGGGCTGCTCTGTTATTTCTGTTTTGTGGGTGGGTTGCTGGACTAACCAGGGCACTGACCGGCAGAAAGTCAGGTACCCTGTTAGTCTAATTGGCAAAGGGGAGAAATGTGGCGAAACCAGCTTCGCCACTGTGAACTGGAGAGGCCTGGCTGCTGGCCTCCTGCCCGCTGACTATGGCCCCTGGACGTGTTGCACTTTAGAAACTATATTTGGGCAGGTAATAATTTGTATTGCTGCTGCTGGCCCTTTAAAAGCAGCAATGGACATATTGGAACTTTTGGGACTACTGTACCTTTAAGACTGTGGAGCGTAGTACAGTAATCCTGCCTTTAATACTTTCATGTCATGTATGTAGTTTTGTATGCAGTTAACCTGGGTTATATATATGTACAGCATTCATCTGATTGTTCGGTAGAATCACTCCATTCATTGTATGGAGGAAACTACCGAACAACCAGACCACCCAGGACTAAGTGTGCCTCCAATTACCGTTTGCAACAATGTTGCAAACAGGTAATTGGCAATCCATGTAATGTATTATGTGTCCTCTGGGTGGCCGCCATTCGGGAAACAACCACGTGGCGGCGGCCATCTTTAACTGCCGAACAGCGGTGTTTTGCCGTCGAGTGTCTGGAACTGAAATCGGACACTCGACTAGGCAAACACCGCTGAGACCTCCATACTTCCAGAAATTCGTATGGAAACTACCGAATGACCCGCCGTTCGGTAGAAAGAACCCCACAAACAAGGGAATTCATTCAAACCCTCTCCAGGCTCTATAACACAGGCAATTCGTCTGTTTCATTCACTTGTTTGTGACCGACCGCAGGGCCAAAATGCATGGAACTGTTTTCGGATACTTTACCCATGCGGTCGGTCAATACTTTAAAGTCCCATAACTCCCGAACCGTTTATCCAAATGGTGTAGAGGTGTAGCCTATGTATTTGGGGTACATCCAGGAATTGGGGAAAAAGGTGTACGGTATAATTGTGTTAAGTGTTAATCTAAGGGGAGGAAATGTGTGGGAGGTACATCCATGTGATTGGTTAAATTCATCCTCCCCCTGGGAGTGTCCTGTATGTACTTGTTTGTAATAAAAGCCAGACTGGGTGTCCCAGTCCTGAGTTCTTGCTTAACCCTCAAAGCGATGTGTCGTCTCGGTCTTTGGGGGAATGGGATTGTATGCTGACTGCCAAGAGTGTAAGCCGATGTCTGCTTTTCTTGTTCAGCTGTTCCAGTGTTCGTGTGGTTCCAGTCGGGAGAATGGTGTTTGCAGTAGCTGTCTGTGCATCTGGAAAGGGGATTATCGCCTAAACTGGGTTTTATCCTCTTGTAAGTGAAACGGTCCGTTACAAAGGTAATAAATACAATGAATAAAGTAGCAGGGAGGGAAAGAACCGAATGAGTGGAGGGTGATTCTTCACACACTCCAAAACTGTGTGTCGTCCTGTTATTGGAGGGAAGATTTGCCCCTCTGTCTGCTGTTCCAGCTTGCAGGAGATTCAACTGGGAAAGTCCCATTCGGCTCAAGGAAGGAGCGGTTCCAGGGCCCCAGTCCAGCCACGGCGACTGTGGGCAGAAGTGCAGCGGTTTGTCCCCTGTTCCAGCTGGGGTACAGGGAGCTCCTCTACACTTCTTATTTTATGCGAACTAAAAACGGACACTATTTTAATGCCAACACCGCTGAAACTGCCGACCTTCCTTCATCTGTTCATCCGTTCATACGAACACCATGCCGTTCGGTACATTTCAATACAAACAGAGCCACCCCAGATAGCTGTCCCATGGAGGCCATTCGTATAATGAAAAGACTATGTGAAAGACTTTGGCTCCATGGTGATTGGACTGTGTGTATGGGTGTGTGCACTATTCGGTAATATTGTGCGCTCAGATCCAAGCTATCTGGGGATACGTTGAATTCTATTCGATAGTTTTGGAATTATGTATTTTCATGTGTTTTATTATCCCTTGTAAAATGGAGGTTGTTCTCTATACTCGGAGACATTTGAGTTACTTCTAGCACTTAACCCAATTATCTCCAGAATAGAGAGGAGGGTCATATGTTATGCAGAGGGGAGTGTTTAACCCTGTACTCTTGTGATTGGTCACTGTATTATTTTGTCACAGTTTCCTTCCCACCAGGTCCCTATGGGAGTGTCCACCTGGTGGGAGACATGCATAAAAGCCGGGCAGGTAGTCCCATTAAACCAGATTCCTGCTTGACCCTCAATACAGAGTCTCATCTTGTACTTGGGGAGATTTATTTGTGTATTTTCCTGTTCTGCTGGTTGGAGTGTTCCTGCATTTGGGAAGGGAACATCTTTGATGGCTTTAACCCCTTCTATACCTGGGGTGCCGTTACAACTGGTGGCAAGCAGCGGGATGGTTCTCACAGCCCAGAAGGACAGCTACAAGGTGGCACAAGCCAATGGAAGCACAGTATGAGCAACTGAAGTGCTCTACCCTCAAGGACTTACTGGAGAACCGGGGTTGACCGTCTAGTAACCGTAAGAAGAGGGACATTATTGCCGAACTGGTGGAGATGGATAAGGCCGAAAGACCCAGAATAGCAGACAGGACACCCAAGAGGCAAGCTTTGATCGGGCGTTTTCAATCAGACTGGCACGTTATGGACCTAATCCTACAGCATAAATTATAGGGCAAGTTATAGCAGCCGTGGATGCTAACCGGGCGCACCTTCAGCAAAGAGGTGCCGCAGCAGCAGAAGTAACAACAGCACCAATCGAGAAAAAGAAAGTACGTTTTGCTGCATTTCAAAATTTCTTTGAAGCAGATGGAGAGATCGATGGGTACCTTGCCGATTTTGAATAGCAATGTGCCCTACACCGGGTACCCACGGACGAGTGGGTTACCATTTTGTCTGGGAAACTGTCCTGTCAGGCCAGTAAAGCTTTCCGGGCCATCCCAGACGAGAACATTACAGACAATGGGCTAGTGAAAGAAGCCCTGCTGGCCAGATATGCCATCACACCGGAGGCATACCGTAGGCGATTCCGGGACACTACAAAGCAGAGTGGAGACTCCTATAGGAAGTGGGCATGCCGCCTCCATCGCACGGCAGCCCACTGGGTTGCTGGATGCCTATCAGTATCCGGAGAAGAGGTGCTGCAGCTGTTCCTGCTGGAGCACTTCTATGACAAGCTGACCACGGGGGTCAGAGAGTGTGTCCGTGACCAGAGACCCCTCACCCTGCCTGAAGCAGCTCGTCTGGAGGACGAGTATACTGACGCCCGCAAACTAGACACCCAGGTGGTCCAGAAGGCAGCCTGTGTGGACTACCGACCGACAGCACCCCCTCCAGCTGCCGCACACCAACCGCAGTCCTACCGTCCCACAGCACCACCTCCGGCTGCCACTTACCCACAGCAGCCCAGGTTCAACGCACAGAACTACTCTCAACCCATGAGGTGTTTCAGGTGTGAACAGATCGGACACCGAAAGCAGGACTACCCTTTGAATCCAGCCTGGCAGTCCTAGTCCCGGAAAAAAACAGCAATGGGGAACCCCGTACGCCAACGCCGGCTGCCCACTGCATTGAGGAGGAGGAACACTGGGGCACCCTGCATGAAGCTGACCCAGTCCAAGCACCTAACCGAGACAACAGACAACACAGACAGACTGTCCAGGTTAATGGAAAGGTAGCCAGTGACCTGCGAGATAGCGGCACCACCTTGACCCTGCTACAAAAGCACCTCATCCCAGAGAGCCTACACAGCAGGGAAACTGTAGCCGTAAGGGTAGCTGGAGGCACCATTTACCGGCTACCCACTGGCCTCGTTCACATGGATTGGGGAGTTGGTTTGGGACATGTGAGCCTGGGCATTATTAAAGATTTAACAAAAAACAAGGAGTAGAGTCAGCGCTAATCAGGAAGGCAGCAGTCCCAAAGCAGTTTTTGCTATCCATTGATAAAGCCTTATATTGGTGAAACGCGTTTGGATATTTTTACTGTTTTTTTATATACAGTTAATAAAAGATTTTGGTAATTTTTACGTTGGAACCATCATCTTTTACTATTACCTGGTTTTTATATATATTTTATATTGTATACTTCTTTTATTATTTTTACTCCTTGGATAACATACTCCAAAGAATCCTAGGTGGGGATTATACCACCTACGCTGTTACATAGAGCAGTTAGTCTGCCCTATATATTGTCAGTATATTTTATTATCTTATCCTATCACTTAAGATTTTATTGAGAGCACTATCGCTGTTTTGTCTTCTCTCCGAGCTACTGATATTCGTGTCAAGATCACTCATCCCATATCCTACAAGCGGGGATTATACCGCTGCACGCCTAACAAACTAGAGCTAGCTGAAGCTCTATCGAATGTGAGTGTATCTATTATATTTTAAATCTTTTATCGCATGTGTGGAACATACCGCACCATTATTGTTTCCATTTTTATTTCCAACTTGGTTACCTGTCACCACATAGAAGAGGACACTTGCCGTATATCCTGTAAGCGGGGATAATACTGCAAGCCATTCACACCAGATCTGGATTAAGCTCTGTCAACTGTAAGTAAGAACTCTTCTATTTTTACACAATTGGATTATCCTCTATGCCACTGACATCTTCTGGATATCGTATAAAGTAGAACTTTGGACACAACGACATAGATCGTATTGGACTTAATATCATTATCTGTCGTACACAGAGGCGCAGACCCATCCCCCATTCTTTTACATTATTAAAGATTTGCCAGCGGATCTACTCTTTGGGAACGATTTGGCCCCCCTTGTTTCAGCATACGCCCCATTGGGCCCCACAGAGGCCAATCCTGTTACCACCCGTGCCCAGACCCGAACACGTGTCAATGGCCATCTTGGACGCCCAGCGGTGTTCGTCGACGATTCCATGGAACGAAAAACAGACACTATTTTCATGCCAACACCGCTGAAGCCGCCGACCTTCCTTCATCTGTTCATCCGTTCATGCGAACACCGTGTCATTAGGTACATTTCTATACAAACAGAGCCACCCCAGATAGCTGTCCCATGGAGGCTATTCGTATAACGAAAAAAGACTATGTGAAAGACTTTGGCTCCATGGCGATTGGACTGTGTGTATGGGATCTGAGCACTATCCGGTAATATTGTGCACTCAGATCCAAGCTATCTGGGGATTTGTTGTATGTGGGGATTCTGTTTGGTAATTTTGGAATTATATATTTTCATGTGTTTTATTATCCCTTGTAAAATGGAGGTTGTAGCGGGACCTGGGTAACCTGGCTGGTTATCCCATTTGTCTAGAGTAGGTTAGACCCATTTTCCCAGTAAAAGGACGGAACACAGTCCAGAGGGGGTCTCCATCCAGCACAGCACACACACACATACAGGAGGGTGCTGTGATAACAATCTCCCACTCTTGGAGATACTAACAGGACACAGGGACATGCATGAATACACTTCACTTATAGGGGGGTGAACTTTGGGGCTTGGGGGAGTAGCCCCGGGTCCCATCTGGGATCCCTGCAAAAAGTTGGGTGATTGGATGTACAGAGCCGGAGATATCAGCATCGGAAGTCTGGGGCTCAAGGCTCTGTACATCCTGTGACCTTTATGGGCAAAGCAACACAGTCCTCTAGGGTAACAGGTATAGAACAACAGTCTCTTATGCATAAAAGGTGTGTTTTTTTTTACATTGTGCACAAAAATCCATGCAGTAATCAGTTTGTTCAAAACTGCAGCAAAACAGAAACGAAAGTTCTACAAACAAAATCCTAGCTCAAATTCGAGCACTTACTAAACATAAAGTAATGTCCCTTACTAAACCAGGGTAATAATCTAAACAAATCAACAAAATAAACATTGGTTTCACGAACCTTTAGCACTTTTCTGGTGCTGCTCTGCACAGACCTGCTCTCTCTGCAGGTCAGATTGTATCTCCTCCCTTTCTGCTCTAAGACCTGCTAATTAAAGCCTCAGCAGTTGCTAATTGGGCAGGTGAATGAGTACAGGCTATGGAGGATTCTGGGTCCTAAATACCTTCTGTAACGGATCGCCTGGCACCCCGACTGGGTACCTCCGTTAATGGATGCTCCTAGTGCTTCCTGAGGACTCCAAGCACTCTGGCAGACACCACAATCACCGAATCCGGGAAACCTTTTAAATTCTCCCAAGCATATGAATGCCGTAGACCATTGAATAGGAACCATACGAATAGGCTTGTACTCCTAGCAGTCAACTGGAACAGCATGCCATAAATCCTTCCCCCCAATAATGAGACGACACATCACTTTGAGGGTAAAACAGGAACTGAGGACTGGGACACCCAGTCTGGCTTTTATTACAAACAAGTACATACAGGACACTCCCAGGGGGAGGATGAAATTAACCAATCACAGGGATGTACCTCCCACACATTTCCTCCCCTTAGATTAACAGTTAAACCAATTATTACATACAATAAAAATACAGTTTTTACACACACACTGTAACTTTAAAACCATACATTCAATTTCAATAAAAGTTGCATATTCAGACTCAGCATACATCAAACATAAACACTTCCAAAAATCAGCCAAATCCCTCCAGTGGATCAAAAGTTAGCTGGAAGTCCTTTATGACCGACCGCAAGCACAATTTCCTGCCCAAAACAGTTCCATAGATTTGGGCTGTGCGGTCGGTCAATTTCATGCCGAAAAAACGACTAAGTCCCATTTCGAACGGGACTTAGTCTCTGGAGCTGCAAGTTCCGTATGGGAGAAGGTAAGGGTCAGCGGTGTTCGGCAGAATGTGTAGCCGATTTTAGTTCCACAGAATCTTTAGCATACACCGCTGACCGCATTCGAGGAAACCAAGATGGCCGCCGCCACGTGCAATTAACCTGCAGTAACCTCACAGCCTGGGAGGTAAATTGCCTGCACACTTTAGCTTCTGGGTGGTCCGCCTGTGTGGTACTTGGTTCAGTAGGCCCTATTTACTGAACCAAGTGGGAGAAAGCCAGGAACAAGTTATTTTCCCGTCTGGGGACATAGTCTTAAAGGGACATTGTTCACCAAAGTCACAATATGTCCCCAGACGGTTCTTAAAGGGCCATACACACCAATAAAAGTCCATACGTTTTCAGGGGCCATAGTCTTAAAGGGTATTGTTACCCAAAGTCTCAATATGTCCCCAGACAGTTCTTAAAGGGCCAGCAGCAGTACAATAAAATACCATTCACTGTGCTTAAAGGGCCAGTAGCCGCCATATAAAGTACGATATGCCCCAAATAACCCAGGGGCCATAGTCAGTAGGTAGGAGGCTAGCAAACAGGCTTCTCCAGGGCCCAGTGGCGAGGTTGGTTTCGCCACATTTCTCCCCTTTTCCAAACAGACTAACAGGGTACCTGACCTCTTGCCGGTCAGTGCCCTTGTTAGTCCAGCAGCCCACCCACAAAACAGAAACAGCAGTACAGCCCACCCACAATAAATGGTTACTACACCTGAGTAAGGGAATAACTTGTCCAGGTCCAGGTGCCTCACCACGGCTTTGTGGGGGACTGGTAGGCCGTTTTGGTGGGTTGCTGAGTGGGCAGAGACCAGCGGTACTCTGCCCTGATGCCAGCACTACCACGGGAGTAGTCTGGTTGGAGCCTGGTTGCTGGAGACCGACTGTCTCCCCTTTAGCTGCGCAGCTCTGCTGTTGGTGGGGGAGACCGACTGTCTCCCCTTTGGCTAAGCAGCCTTGTTGCTGGGGGACAGGACTGACTGTCCTTACACCCTGTGCTGTAGGTGCAGAGACCACAGTCCCATCTGCACAGTTGTGGGGCTTACAGTCTCCCCCTGGTACATTAAGCTGCCACTGGGGAGAGGTGGTAGCCAGCTCCTCTCCCATTAGAACACTCTGCCGCTGGGGAGAGGAGGTAACAATCTCCTCTCCCAGGCATACTTTCAGTCTTTGTGGAGGGAGACCGACTGTCTCTCCTCCCAATGCAGTGTCCTGCTGCCGGGGAACGGAGACTGGGCTCTCTATTCCCAAAAAATCACGCTGCTGCTGGGGGGTAGGACCAACTACCTCTGCCCCCTGTAACTCAGCCTGCCGCTGGGGAATGGAGACTGGGCTCCCAATTCCCTGCAATTCACACTGCCGCTGGGGAATGGAGACTGGGCTCCCAATTCCCAACAAATCACACTGCCGCTGGGGAGGGAGGACGGCCCCCTCAGCTCCCTGTAGCTTGGGCGCAGAGACCACGGTCCCATCTGCGCTGGTGTGGGGCTTACTGTCTCCCCTTGGTGTGCTAAGCTGCCGCTGGGGAGAGGGGGTAACAAACTCCTCTCCCTTACACACTTTCAGCCGCTGGGGAGCAGGGCTGACCCTCTGTACTCCCTGTAGGCAGGGCGCAGAGACCACGGTCCCATCTGCCCTGGTGAGGGGCTTACTGTCTCCCCTTGGTGAGCTGTGCTGCCGCTGGGGAGAGGGAATAACAAACTCCTCTCCCTTACACACCTTCAACCGCTGGGGAGAGGGGATAACAGGCTCCTCTCCCTGCACCGTAGACTGCCGCTGGGGAGCAAGAACGGCACCTTCAGCTCCCTGTAACGCACACTGCCGCTGGGGATCTGGGCCGACTGCCCAGCATCCCTGTAGGGCCGGTAGAGAGACCGCAGTCCCATCTCCACCTGCCATCTGTGGGTCTTCCCAGGACCAATCCGTGAGGCCCCTCAACATTTGTGAGTAAGGGCCACCTGCTTCCCCACCTGGCAACTCTGGCTGCTGCTGGGGATCTGGGCCGGCTGCCCAGCATCCCGGTGGAGTGACCTTGGTCCCATCTCTACCTGCCTGTTGTGGTTCCTCACAGGACCAGTCTATGAGGACCCCCACTTCGGGTTCCTCCCGCCGCCTCAGGGAAAGACGGCTAACCTCCTCGGATGCAGCCTCTACCCGGCTGCTGTAACGCTCCTGCTGCTGAGCATACTTCCTCTCTTTTGCCAACCGGAATTCTCGGTCCAGCCTTGTGTTTCGCTCGGCCATGACCTGGTTCCAGATCACCCGGCGTGTCTCCATGGGTATATCATCCCCATACTCGGCCACTCGCTGCCTCACCTCGGCCAGCCAATCATCTCCAGAGCCAGAACCTTCCATACTTGTCTGCTCCCAGGGGCGCTGCACGACTGCTAGCGTTGCCCTCAATTTGTAAATCCAAACGAACTGTGTCTCCGAGCTGCTTTACCTCACACTAGGACGCCATCCCACCACTTGCCACCAATGTAACGGATCGCCTGGCACCCCGACTGGGTACCTCCGTTAATGGATGCTCCTAGTGCTTCCTGAGGACTCCAAGCACTCTGGCAGACACCACAATCACCGAATCCGGGAAACCTTTTAAATTCTCCCAAGCATATGAATGCCGTAGACCATTGAATAGGAACCATACGAATAGGCTTGTACTCCTAGCAGTCAACTGGAACAGCATGCCATAAATCCTTCCCCCCAATAATGAGACGACACATCACTTTGAGGGTAAAACAGGAACTGAGGACTGGGACACCCAGTCTGGCTTTTATTACAAACAAGTACATACAGGACACTCCCAGGGGGAGGATGAAATTAACCAATCACAGGGATGTACCTCCCACACATTTCCTCCCCTTAGATTAACAGTTAAACCAATTATTACATACAATAAAAATACAGTTTTTACACACACACTGTAACTTTAAAACCATACATTCAATTTCAATAAAAGTTGCATATTCAGACTCAGCATACATCAAACATAAACACTTCCAAAAATCAGCCAAATCCCTCCAGTGGATCAAAAGTTAGCTGGAAGTCCTTTATGACCGACCGCAAGCACAATTTCCTGCCCAAAACAGTTCCATAGATTTGGGCTGTGCGGTCGGTCAATTTCATGCCGAAAAAACGACTAAGTCCCATTTCGGACGGGACTTCGTCTCTGGAGCTGCAAGTTCAGTATGGGAGAAGGTAAGGGTCAGCGGTGTTCGGCAGAATGTGTAGCCGATTTTAGTTCCACAGAATCTTTAGCATACACCGCTGACCGCATTCGAGGAAACCAAGATGGCCGCCGCCACGTGCAATTAACCGGCAGTAACCTCACAGCCTGGGAGGTAAATTGCCTGCACACTTTAGCTTCTGGGTGGTCTGCCTGTGTGGTACTTGGTTCAGTAAGCCCTATTTACTGAACCAAGTGGGGGAAAGCCAGGAACAAGTTATTTTCCCGTCTGGGGACATAGTCTTAAAGGGGCATTGTTCACCAAAGTCACAATATGTCCCCAGACGGTTCTTAAAGGGCCATACACACCAATAAAAGTCCATACGTTTTCAGGGGCCATAGTCTTAAAGGGTATTGTTACCCAAAGTCTCAATATGTCCCCAGACAGTTCTTAAAGGGCCAGCAGCAGTACAATAAAATACCATTCACTGTGCTTAAAGGGCCAGTAGCCGCCATATAAAGTACGATATGCCCCAAATAACCCAGGGGCCATAGTCAGTAGGTAGGAGGCTAGCAAACAGGCTTCTCCAGGGCCCAGTGGCGAGGTTGGTTTCGCCACACCTTCCTTCTATTACCCTCCCATAGACTGTCACATATCCTCCCCGCCAGCTTAGACCCATCGGTCGTAGCTGTCAGGATCCCGCGGGCGGCTGCGAGGGGAGGTTGCAGTCCACTCGCGGCACTCACCCTCCAGCCGTCCGCGGGTCCTTTCCCGGCATACGCTCGCTGGGCGGCATCCTCCCAGCCTCGGATGCCACCCGCGTCCTCCTCTCCGTCCCCCAGCGGCAGCATGCATGACGCTGAACGCTGGGGGACCGCCCACTCTTGTACACGCCGCGGTCAGCCACCTGACCCGGCGTTAAAGGCACAGTGCCTCAATCACAGTGGGAGGTATACATATCTCCCACGTGTGATTACTAATTCTGATTGGAAATTATCCAATCAGAATTAATCTAATGGTTTAAATACTTACCTTTCCTGTTCCTCCCTGCCCTGTTGTGGTCTTTGCTTACTACTATTGCTACTGAACTTGTGTTTCTGGTTACGTACTCTCTGGCTTGTTAAACTGACTTTGTGACTTTCTCCTACCCTTTGACCTCGGCTTGTTTCTCATTATTCTGTCTTCTGGTTCCCCTTACTCGGCTTGTCTCCTGACTATTCTCTGTGTGCTTAGCCCGGCCACTCTAAGGTCCGGTACTGCACCTTTTCTGTGTGTGTGTGTGTTAGCGTGTTGGGTACCCCGAATCGTGACAGTAGCGACCTTTGACCACAAACAATGGACTCTGGATAAACCATCTGCATTCCCCTGGTCTTTACTAGCTCGATGCTCCATAGAGAAGTTATTTGGCTGAAGACTAAGGAACCACCTAATTACTCTGGCATTTGTTTCCTTGTTTTGTCTCATCCACGTCAAGGGCGCATGATCTGTGACAAGTTTGAAACTTCTCCCCAATAGATAATACTTAAGTGTTTCTAGTGCCCATTTTATGGCCAAGCATTCTTTCTCAACCACTGAGTATCTCTGTTCATGGGGGTTCAGCTTTTTGCTCAGGTACATAATGGGATGTTCTTCTCCTCTGTGTACTTGAGAAAGAACCGCTCCTAGGCCCACATCAGATGCATCTGTCTGTACCAAAAATTATTTTGTAAAATCTGGGGCAACCAAATTGGGTCAGCACACAAAACCTCCTTCAGGGCACTAAATGCCTTCTCTACCTCTGGAGTCCATTTTATCATAACTGGGCCTTTTTCCTTAGTTAGTTCTGTCAATGGGTTTGTGATCGTAGCAAAGTTAGGTATGAATCTACGGTAGTAGCCCACTAAGCCTAGAAATGCCCTCACTTGTTTCTTTGTCACAGGACGTGGCCAATCCCAAATAGGATCTACCTTACTTTTCTGTGGTTTCAGGAGACCCCTCCCAATAGTGTAGCCCAAATACTTAGCCTCTTGCAAACCTATCGTACATTTGGATGGATTGGCAGTTAGACCTGCATCTCTTATAGACTTTATTACTGCCTGAACTCAGGGAAGGTGTGTTTCCCAATCTGTGCTGTGTATAACCACATCCTCAAGGTAGGCAGCCGCATATTCACAATATTCATCATTCTTTGGAAGGTGGCAGGTGCACCATGCAACCCAAAAGGTAAGACTTTATAGTGAAATAAACCTTCTGGTGTGGAAAAAGCTGTTTGTTTCTTTGGCCCGCTCTGTTAAGAGAACTTGCCAATAACCTTTAGTCAGATCTAATGTAGTCAGATATCTGGATCGTCCTAATCTCTCTATTAGGTCATCAACCCTAGGCATGGGATAAGCATCACATTTTTATATCTCATGTAATCTTCTGAAATCATTACAGAATCTGATTTCTCAGTTTGGCTTGGGTACCAACACTAGATGATTACTCCATTCACTTTGTGATTCCTCGTGAACCCCTTGCTCAAGCATCTTTTGAACCTCTGCTTAAATGGCTTCTTTTCTGGCCTCTGGGATTCGGTAAGGTTTCAAGTTAACCCTTTCCAGGTTCCGTAATTATGTCATGTTCAATAAAATGAGTCTTTCCTGGTACTGTAGCAAACACATCCCGATTTCTAGCAACAAACTCTCGGACCTCATTTTTCTGATGAGGTGCTAGAGTGTCAGCAATGTTAACCTCCGGTACTTTGTCTACTTTGGTCTGAGGAACTTTGTCTGTCATGGCCATCAAGACTTCTCTGTCTGTCCAGGGTTTAAGTAAATTTATATGGTATATTTGTTCGGGCTTTCTTCTACCAGGTTATCTCACCTTATAATCCACCTCATTGAATCGTTCAATGATCTCGTATGGGCCATGCCAGTTTGCAAGGAATTTACTTTCTACTGTGGGGATTAGTACCATAACCCTGTCTCTGGGTTGAAAGACCCTAAGTCTAGCATTCCTGTTATAACTAACTTTCTACAGTGACCGGTAAAACCACCTAAACTTATGGAACTAATTTGGGCAGCCCACCCAGGGTGAACCGGTCACACAAGCCTTCCATAGTTTTTGAGAACCCCTGAACCGATCTGGGTGAAATTTGAATATGTTGGTCACCCAGATCGGGGCTATCAGGGGACATGTATAAAGGGGTGTTCCAGATATTGGGAAAAATTGGATTTTTCTGCCTGGAGATAATCAAGTTATTACTTTATCAGACTTGATTATCTCCAGGGCTAGGGGAGGGAATTGTATGTTTGCATTGGGAGTGTTTTATGTTTTCACTGTATCCGATTGGTTATACTGTGTCCCTCCCTGTGGGATGTCCCCTTGCATGAGGACTTGCATAAAAGCCGATGTGTGGTAATTAAGCCGAGTTCTTTTGTACCCTTCTTCTTGACTTCGGCTGATGTTTTTCGTACGCTTTACTAAGGGAATCATCTTGTAAAGCTGTTGGTATTTCGTATGGGATTCGTCTATTACAACTACCGAACGGAAAGCTATATTCACTAGGCTCTGGCGATTCGGGAGAAAACTACCGAATGAGGTTTCCTTACATACACGAATGCACTTTTACACAAATTCTATAGGACAGGCTTAATACAATCTGCTACAGACATGTTACAAATCAACCGAATACATAGAACTCAATGCAATTTTTAGGGGACAGCCCAATGCCATCCACTACATACTTCCTCCAGGGTGTGAAGTCATCAGCATCCTGGGTGTAGCTCTGGATGGAGACGCCATCTTGTTACATGGAGGTTTCTTGATTGATGGGATGGGATGGGGGTGCCCTGGCGGCCATTTTGATTAGTGAATGAACACAGGTGCACATAGTAAATAGGCATTTTACTAATATTCATTTCTATCCATCACAGCTTTGGCTGAAGGACTTCTTAGCAGAGTCCTGAGTGAAACTTATGATTGCTGTTACTTGGGGCTTAGGCTTTAGGAGAGAGAGTCTGGGGCAGATAAACACCAGTTATGGCTGCAGGCAGGCAGATATTGAGGTGAACAAAATAAATTAATGGGAGAGATAAGATAGATAAAATTCATAAATGGAGAACATCAATTATCCAGACAATGTGTGGAATAACTCCAACACTAACAAAAATAAACACTAAACAAAGCAAGAGTTGAGCATGAAATGTATAGTAGTTTTCAAATTAAACAGTAAAATTATAGGGGAGGAGTGTAAAGAGGGGCTCGGTAGAGTTATCACAACACCAATGCATCATTTGTAAATTGACTGGCACTGTCAGTTATTTATTGTGTCTGGATGAGAAAGGCTATGCTTTAAAGTGAAACACTGGATGGTAAACAAAATTTGTATTACGATTTTAGAATGGTTCACCTTCACAATACAGGATGTTTTATTCCCATTTTAATCCATAAATGAATTAGAACATCTACGATATTTCTCTGACATTAAAAACAAGAAAAATGTTTCTCCCTGCCCTGTTTTAGTTCTCTGGTGTGCATCAAGATTAGGTTTACTGGCAAAACATTTTCCACTTTCTGAACATTAGAACATTTTCTCTCCTGTGTGAGTTTTCTGATGTGCAACAAGAAGTGATTTACAGACAAAGCATTTTCCACATTCAGAACATGAGAACGACTTTGCTCCTGTATGAGTCCTCTGATGTTTAAGAAGGTGTGTGTGCCAACTAAAACATTTTCCACATTCAGAACATGAGAATGGCTTCTCTCCTCTGTGATATTTCTGATGCCTAGTAAGACCTGTTTTACGGCCAAAACATTTTCCACATTCAGAACATGAAAAAGGTTTATTTTCGTTGTGAGTTCTCTGATGTCTAATATGATCTAGTTTAAAATGAAAACATTTCCCACATTCAGTACACGAGTAAGGCTTTTCACCTGTGTAAGGCCTTTGGTGTATAACAAGATCTTTCTGATTGCAAAAACTTTTCCTACATTTTAAACTAGAGAAATTTTTCTCTCCTGTGTGAGTTTTCTGATGTGAAATTAGACTTGCTTTACTGCCAAAACATTTTCCACATTCAGAACATGAGAAAGGTTTCTCTCCTGTGTGAGTTCTCTCGTGTGTCTCAAGGGACTGTTTAGTGATGAAACATTTCCCACATTCAGAACATGAGAAAGGTTTCTCTCCTGTGTGAATTCTCTGGTGTGTAACAAGATTTGTGAACTGGCTAAAACATTTTCCACATTCAGAACATGAGAACGGTTTCTCTCCTGTGTGAATTCTCAGATGTGTAACAAGACAAGTTTTGCTGGCAAAACATTTTCCACATTCAGAACATGGGTAACGTTTTGCTTTTCCGTTTACTATCTCCTTTGTAGTTTTATAGGATTCTGACAGATTCCTTGATTTGTCAGAATTGGTATCATTGGTCCTTCTATTAAAAGATTTCTTCATATTCCTGTTCAGGTTCTTCAGAATAACCTTGGCTGACGGGAAAACCTGAAAAATGTATTGGGAGTTAAAAATTAAAATCTGTCTCTAAATGATTTGTTTACCAAATTAGAAACATTACATGAAACATCAGAAATATGACTATTAAACCTCACGGTGATTGATCAGCACCTTAATAATATATTGTGTGTTTTAATTCTCTTTATTATAAAAAATGTGTACACACATTTATTATTTGCTTTGCACAATGCATTTTAGTTCATAAAGCCTAATTTACCTACATTCCCTCTCGCAGGTAAGCTTGTTGAGCAGGGCCCTCAACCCCCTCCTGTTCCTGTACGACCACTTCTCTGGTTACATTTTCATGTTTGTTAGTCCACTCATTGTAAAGCGCTGCAAAATTTGATGGTGCTATATAAATAATAATTCATACTTCAGGAATGGTTCACGGGATCACAGCTTGTATAACGTATTCCACCATTTTAAGGTCTGCAAACAGTACCGCCCCCTCCCCCCCCCCACACACACACACACACACACACACACACACAGTAAATAAAACATCAAAGATGATCATATTCCTACAGTCAGGAAAGGAGAGGCAAATCGGTTTCTCTCATATGCTTTCTTGGATTACCGTATTTAATCGGCGTATAACACGCACCTCATTTTCAGAAGGAAATTCCAGGAAATTTCCACCTCTCCCATAGTATCCCCCCCTCATCCCATAGTATTCTTCCCCCCTCCCATAGTGTCCCCCCTGTAGCGGAGTAGAGGTATTATCCAAGGTATCTCCGCTGGTAGACAGGAAAGGTAATCCAAGACAGGTACAAGACAGGTAGCGTAGTTACAATCCCTTCCCTCCAAGAACTAGACGACACATAGCTTGGAGGTCAACTGAGGTTTTATTCACACACTTGCAGTATTTATGGGATTTCCCATGCAAGGGGTTTCCCTACAGACAATTCAGGGGTGAAGGAACAGGGGACTACGTGGGGGACTGAACCAGAGAGACATTTCCCCCATAATACACTGCTACACGAGAGGGATCCTCCCACTAGAGTATACCGTTAAGTGCATTATCCCCTCGTGTAGCAGAAACATACTTTTACATTAAAATACATATTTGTAATATTGTTCGTCAGATTTGGGCGAACAGGTGTTCGGCAGATAGCTGGGGTCGGGGCGCACATTCCCTGAAAGTGCCGCTCCGATCCCAGCTTAAATAACCGAACACCGCATATACTACATTTATTTTCTAAGTTCCCCCCAAACTACCGAAGGATCCCATAGAACCCGATACCGAAAGACCGGGGCTCCCGAACGGCTAGAAAAGTCCAGCGGTATTCGTGCCGCCGAGTGTCCGATTTTAGTTCCAGGCACTCGACGACCGAACACCGCTGGGCTAACAAAGGATCCAAGATGGCCGACCGCCACGTGGTCGGTAGCCGAACGACGGCCACCCGGAATCCTCTTAATTTACCGTTTGCAATAATGTTGCAGCCTTTAACGAGAGCCACCCGATCTCCTGAGGGTGGTCTCCATTCAGCAGTTTGGTTGTTTCACGAACAGGGATGGAAATCTCTGTTCGTGGAACGATTACATGAGTGCCGACGGGTTTTATACCGCCAGCATGCGAACTCGTTATGCATACAGTACATTACATTTGCGTACCCTTGGTTCTTAAAGAGATACGTACAGGTTTTAATAGAAATACAGGTTACTAATGGCTGCTGCCGCCACACCCCCCACCTTTCCATAGTGTCCCCTAGTGCACTTTCCCTCTTGTCCCATAATTACTTACTAGTCTTGAAGCATGGGCCGGCTTCACAGCGGTACTGGAACTTAAATTTCAGGTTCCGGTTTCCGGCGGGACTGAAAGGAAGTCCCGCCGGAAACTGAAATTGAAGTTCCAGTACCGCGATGCGGGCTGAACACCGGCCCACGCTTCAAGACAGGTAAGTAAATATGGGATATCGGCGTATAACACTCACCCGTGATTTTCCCCCTATTTTCAGGGAGAAAAAGTGCGTGTTATACGCCGATAAATACGGTACTTTAGCAAGTGTACTTGCCATATATGGGAATTGTTCTTAAAATGCAGGATTTTCACTCATTTGCTATTTTATTAAACTATACGGCTAGAAATGCATTCAGGGTAATTGACAATTTTAGTAAGAGAAGGGATACTGTATATTGTCTAAAGCATGGGTGTCCAACCTTTTGGCTTTTCTGGGCCACATTGAGTGTTGAGAAGAAGTTCTCAGGCCGCATATAAAATATATACTATAGTTAAGGTATATAAGTAATAAAAAGTATTTTTTTTTTTTTTTTTTACACCCGTTCCCTCCTCAAACATGAAACATGACTATGTCATTGCTATGTCTTGTCTAACCTGTTATTGTAATATAATTACTCGCAATTCTGACCTTGCATGTTGAGCCATAAAGCGACATCTATTAGCTTGATATCTTTACGTGATATGTATAAAAAAAAGTGCATTGCCTGTCTAACCCCCACTGTAACCAATGTCTTGAAACCTGCATATGGAATGCCTTTGGGGTACCATATGTATGCCTGTGACCAATATACGCACTGCAAAAATAAAGAATTATTAAAAAAAAAAAAAAAAAAAAAAAAAACACACACCACACCTTACATGGCTAATAATAATAAACACCTCTAATCACAGAACACGTTTAGGTATGTTCAAATATTATATATTGTGGCAAATGTGCAGCAGGTTGCGGCGTTAGCACTGCACTGTCCCCTCCCGACGCACTACCCCCTTCCCTACACAGTATTTCATGGTTTCTACCTATCCTATGCAGTCCGCGCTCGAGCACCGCACAATTGAGTCACACATGCAAAATAATAATTATTGATGGGATCCAGTGGCAGAACGAATGAAGAGAGGGCCTTCGTTCAAGAATTTTCCTTGGGTCCCTTAGCGCAAGCATGGCCAAAAGGCAGATAGATCCCCATTTCTTATACAAATCCCACAATGCTTTTCCTGGTGGGGATCTACCATGTAGCCATCCTTCCAGAACTGCATTTGTGAGCAGAGTTTGTGTGTAAACATGTTTTGTGTGTTTTAATGTATGTATGAATTTGTGTGAAGTGTTGGCATTTGAATACAGTTGTAAGTTTAAATGTACTGTTGCCATTTAAAAGTAGTGGTGTACTTTTATATAGTGTTTGTGTTGTAGATATGATTAGTGTTTTTACTATGTTTGTACGTAGAGCTGGCATTTGCGGTGATTTACACACATACACTGTCCCGCACATGCACACCGAAACACGCACTGACACATTATATATATATATATACAGTGGGACCTCGGTTTACAAACGCTTCGGTTAACATAATTTTCGGTTTACAAATGAAAATCCATTGAAAATAATGCCTCGGTTTACAAATTTGTTTCGCAATACACAATTGCACCTGGGAGGTTTATAGCACCGCCCCCTGCATGCTGGAGCCTGTGGGTAGCATGTGGCGTCGAGTGTGGAGGTGTTGGAGCGGCTTTTGCATCAAGGTTTGGTGCCATTCTGGAAATTGTTTGCAGTGGTTTTGGGACTTTTTGGAACTTTTTTGGTGCATTTCTCAAGCACTGGAAAGGTAGGGAGCTGAGCTTCATCGTTTGCATGCCTTTTATTGTGTGTTCTGCATTGTGGGTTGGTTTCCAAGCCAACTCATTTTGACTTATTTCTGACCTCCAGAACGGATTAATTGGTTTTCAATGCATTCCTATGGGATACCGCGTTTCGGTTTACAAATGTTTCGCAATAAGAAACGTCCCGGAGAACGCATTAAATTCGTAAACCGAGGTCCCTATATATATATATATATATATATATATATACACACACACACACACACACACACACACACACTAATAACACACGCTGGAAACGCACACACTGATGTAATGGACACTGATAACACACCCTGATGTAACACAGGCACATAAAACACTTCTGTAATGCACACTGTAACGGACAGTTTCAGCAGACAAGGGGTTAAAATCCGTTTAGGCGATAATCCCCTTTTCAAAGACAGGCACAGCTACTGTAAAATCACCAAAACTCACGAATTGGATATAAGTGAATGCACCAAACTCCCGAACTGCATACAAGGGAATAAGGTAGCACTCCAAACTCACGAATAGCTGCTAGCAGACAAACAAGAAAAGCTCCCAAACGGCTTACACTCCTGGAAATCAGTC
Source organism: Pelobates fuscus (assembly GCF_036172605.1). NCBI lineage: Eukaryota > Metazoa > Chordata > Amphibia > Anura > Pelobatidae > Pelobates > Pelobates fuscus. The sequence continues at coordinate 206,396,933 of NC_086323.1, read as the reverse complement.
TCTATCAGCATACAGTGAATCCCCCCAAAGACGAGACAAGGCTCCGTGTTGAGGGTCAAGCAGTGGTCTAATTTATTCAGGGCTACCTGCCCCTGTATTTATGCAGGTCTCCCACCTGGTGGACACTCCCCTAGGGGACCAGATGGAAGACTGTAACAACGGACAGACAAGTACCAATTACAGACATACAGCAGTAAAACATCCCCACAATGCATCCTGGCTTCTTCTCCTCTGCCCTGGAGATAATTGAGAAGTAATTCAATTATCTCCTAGGACAAAGGCAAAACTCCATTGCACACGTGGGGACACAAAAACAGCAAACACTTTAGAATACATAAAGTCACCTTTTACACATAAAACACAGACATGTAACATATCCCCAGATAGCTCAGGTCTGAGTGTACATTAATAGGTGAATGGCACTCAGACCACACAAATACAGTTTAATTGCCATGGAGCTAAAGTCTTTAATTCCACGAACAGGCTCCATGGCATGGCTATCTGGGTTACAACATTCCCATAAAATAAACTCCCGAAGTTCCAGGTGTTTGTTAAATTGTCCCGAATAGGAACCAGGGGGCTGGAGGCTCAGCGGTGCCTGCACGTAAATGTGTCCGCTTCTAGTGCATGAAAGCCGGGCAGAAAAGCCCTGGCTGCCCGGGGAGCTCCAGAACACCGCCATCGTGTGGCGGCTAGGTGTAATCGCGACCACCCAGTAACAATCAATTAAGCTGTGGTTAACCGCAGCTACTGGGTGGTCAATTGCCGGCACACGCTCGTTAAGCCGCGGTTAACTGTGGCTTCAGGGAGGTCGATAGGAGGCACACGCCAGCTTCTGGGTGGCCAATTAACGGCGCCGGCGGGCTTCCCACGGCTCTAGGGAGGCTGATAGAATCTACCGAACGGCTGTGCAGAAAGGAAGAAATAAATCTTCCTGCACAGTAAAATTAACCCTTTAACTGCCGGTCCATAATCCAAAGGCAGCAGGCGGGAAACCAGGCTCCTCCAATGCAATGTGGCGAGATTGGTCTCGTGTCACACACACACACACACACACACACAGATGAAACAACAAACAAACAAAAAAAAAAAAAAACACAGTTATAACATACTCAAATCTACACAAAAGATCCCAATTTACAATATCTGCTACATACCTTTTTGGTGCAGGGAGGTGGATTCCCTGTGTTTTCTGTAGCGTCTGGCTGATTGTGATAGGAGTCTCAGTTGGCTCCTATCTAGTATCTCCCGCGCGGCTTCTTCATACGCCAGGAGGAAGTGACTTGCAATCACTTCCTCCTGGCACTGCGGCAAAGCAATAGCGCCACCGGGTCCCTGAATCAACTTTGTTTAGTTCCGTGGCCGGCGGGCCGCATTGCCTGCAGTTCCGGGCCGCATGCTGCCTTTGAAATGTCGGTCTTCAGGAGTTATTTCTGCAACTCCATTATCCCACGCAGCTCTCCGTACCTCACAAGGAGGATACTACCGTCTATCACTATTTTGTGCTCGACTTGGCAAAAGACAATATTTACTTTTATTTGGCCTTTATTTTAATTTAAATACCAGGTAATTGCATGACAGCTGATACTTTATTATCTTATACTTACAATTTTCCATGTTTACTATAATTATTTTGGTTATAATTATAAACTTTAAGATTGGATATATTTACGCTCTATTCTCCAATGTGGCGATCTTTTTTTCAGCTGAGGCTCAGTACTGGTGGATCCAAAAGGCAGGTACTTGATTATCAAAGGCCATATTAATGGAGTACAGTAACGGTGTCAATCTATACCTAGCAAATAAGAGATAGTCCTTTCTGACTTCCGCTATTCACAAGTTAGAAACGTTGTCTTCTGGGCCATCTCCTCCATGGGGTCTGCTTCCTAACACACGGTTTTCAGCTGATGGATTGCTACAGTCAACATATAAAAGCAAGAAAGACAGTTCCCCTAGCCTTCTTTCTTGTTTTTATATGAACTCCCCCCGAACAAAAAAATATATAATTTGAGCCCTTTTTATTATTAAAATTTGCCTCCTACAGAAAATACAGTGTTTACATGAGGAAGGCTGCAGGGAACTTGAAGTTGAATAACCTCATTAAGCTGAAGTTGTTCAGGTGACTATAGTGTCCCTTTACCCACACCAAAAATGTTTTTATGCTTTGTTCCTCACCCCACCTATTTTAATGTTGTGGTCTACTGTGGCCTTTGAAAAAAAAAAAATCAAGGAAAATGGCACCAGTTAGGTCTCCTTGTTCCATGCCAGTTTGGATGTCATTGCAAACTTTTAAGAGGGCAGTTGTAGTGGATCTTTCCAGCCTTGTGTTTAAGATCTCTTCTGGGAAGCTCACACCCTACCTGAGCAGAATGCTCTCCTCGGCTGTTCAAAGATTCAGAGAGCTCAATCAGCTGTTCCACGGCCATTTGCAACAGTCTGATTTTTAAACATACCCAGTCCAGCAAAGAACTCCGCTCAATCAGCTGTTCCACCTCCATTTGGAAGCGGTAGCCTTCTGGAAGACTGATTCCCCTCCCACCCACCCCATGCTCATTTCCTCATTTAGATATAGTCTACCACACAACTTTCGTTCTCCTGAAATGACAGGTGCAAACACTGATCAGCACATCCTTCCAATCTCTTAACCCTACAGAATACATGCCCTCGCTCCCTACAAATAGCTATAAATCACACATATTATATACTTTTATTTAATTTTTCACTATTTGTTTCATTTTCATTCTACATACCTCATACCACTAACATGAATCCAAATATTACCATACTGTTTTTTTCTCTCAATCCAATTTTGTTCACATCACTACCGGCATAAGCACACACCTCAAACTGGTAAACAAGTTATCATACACCATGGCCTGCTCTGTTCCTGTAACTTATCTGCTGAGTGCTGGTGGAGAGTTATAAAAAATAGCACTCCTACCCCCACCTCACAAAATTATAAAGTATCCCATTCACTACATGGCCAAACAAAAATGATGTCCAAATTCCTATTCCTTTTGTTACTTGCCCTTGCAAATGATGGAGTCTAACCCTGGTCCCCCAGCTAATTCTAGTCCTAATTTCCCCACTAAAACAAGGCCTCTCTTTTGTGCACTGCAACATTCATATCTTATTCCCTCAACTGGATGCACTGCAAGCCTGGTGTTCCCATTACAAACCAAAAATCATTGTGCTCTGAATCATGGTTAACGTAACGGACCGTTTTGAAACAGCCGAACAGGAAAAGCATACAATCCAATTCCTCCCTAAGAACGAGATGACACTTCGTTTTGAGGGTCAAGCAGAACTGATTTACTGGGGCTACCTGCCCGGCTTTTATGCAGGTCTCCCACCTGGTGGACACTCCCCTAGGGGACCAGATGGAAGACTGGGAAACATATTGGACATTGACCAATCACAAGCTTACAATCCCACAATACATCACAATCCCTCCTCTCTGTCCTGAAGATAATTGGGAACTAATCCAATTATCTCCAAGGACAGAGGCAAAACTCCTTTAACCACATGGCAGACAAAGGACAATAAAAGTCATAAAAATACATACTGATACATTTATCACATAGAACATACACATTCTTCCTACCCCAGATAGTAATGTGCGCTCAGATCTAAGCTACCAGATGGCGCTCAGATCACATACATACAGTTCAATTGCCATGGAGTCAAAGTCTTTCGGTATACAAATGGGCTCCATAGCTTAGCTATCTGGGGTAGCATGGTTTAAACAGTAAAGTACCAAATGGACCGGTGTTCGAATAATTGACTGCAGGTAGGAGAAGGGAGGTTGGCTGGTTCAGCGGTGTTCGTGACTTTAACGGTCCGCAGAAAGGCACGAACCAGCCTTTCTGCAGGGAAAAAGAACAGTGTTAAACATGGGGCCATAGTCCAGCGGCAGGAGGCGGGCGACCAGGCTCCTCCAGTGGCCAGGTTGGTTCCGCCACAGCCAGCAATTGCTAAACTGGTCGCAACCCTAATTAATGAATCCTTGGTGTCTGGATACATACCCAAACTTTGGAAGACTGCAATAGTAGTCTCCATCTATAAAAGTGGTGACACTACTTTGGTTTCTAACTATCGCCAAATATCATTGCTCCCAGTATTGTCAAAAATCTTAGCAAAATAAATAAATAAATAAATAAATAAATAAAAGTGTCCATATGCAACTATGTGAATATTACCAACAATTAAACTCTTACCTCTGATCAATCGGGCTTTCGCCAGAATCACTCAACTACAACTACCCTCTTAAAAAAGTTTGCAATGACATCCAAACTGGCATGTAACAGGGAGACCTCACTGGAGCCATTTTCCTCGATTTTGCAGAGGCCTTTTACGCAGTAGACCACGACATTCAACTGCACAAACTCAAAAACTCAGATTTTGTGGATTGTTTGCCAACTTGGTTTCGATCATATGTATTGCATCGCTCGCAATAGGTGTCCATTTCTGACAGCGACTCCCTCCCTCTCCCAGTGACGTGTGGTGTTTCCCCAAGGTTCCATTCTCGGCCCCCTACTATTTACATTATTTATAAATGATCTGCCTAATGTCTGCAAATCCTCAAAATGTACACATGTACACAGACGACACAGTAATCTATGTGTAACGGAGCTCCTTGTACTCCGACCGAGTACCTCTGTTGATGGATGCTCCTAGTGCTTCCCGAGGGCTCCAAGCACTTCTCCAGACACCATAAGCACTGCATACTGAGCCTCTATTCCTGCAGAGAAGGAAGCTGGAACAAGCTCTTAAAAAAGAAGAGCTTAGTGATTATAGCCAGGGGAGTATACAGAGTATAGCAATCCCCGAGTGTAGATGCAGCAGTATCTCCCAATCATGAGTCAAGGCTCTATGTTGAGGGTCAAAACAGGAACAGCCAGAGCTGTATTTTTACTGTTCTTACACATTAGTACCACCCACAGGGTTTTGTGGAACATCCAACCAAAAACGTAATGTCCAGTAAAACACTCCTATTAATTCCAGCAAAATCCTCCCCTCTGCCTATGATATAATTACTGAACACAATGGGCTAACAGAATTATCACAGGCAGGAAAATACAGTTTTACACAATATTCATAACTTTAAAAGTATACATCACCAGGCTATGCATGTTAGGCTCTACTTATGGTATAAAACTAATTTATGTTCCTAGTTTTTTTGTTTTAGTTAATCTTGTTTTGGCTTAATTGTTTTATATTCTCTTGTAAGCTCTCACATGCTAATACTCATGGGTGTAATGCCCTTAATCTAATTCAGTTTATTCAACCAATGCTTTTACCTCACATTTATCCTATTAATCCTGTCAACCCTGTAAAATCAAGCACTAGCATTGTGTCTTCCAAGCTTGAATAATTAGGTCTCGTTGGACCTGCGCAGATAAACCAGGACCACATGTATACATGTATATTCAGCGTAGAGCTTAAACGTGGACATTCTCGATATAAATAACAAAATGTGCACGGATTTATGAATAACCCCACTGTTAAAATGTTGATATTCAGCGTGAGGAATGCTATTGGGGCACCACACGCCTGCTGTTATGATTTTTGTTGCACTACAAAATAAAGAATTCAAAAAAAAAAAAAAGTATACATCACATTCACTTTTAGAACCAATATACTTCAAATACAAACATACTCAAAAATCAGACAATTCCCTCCAGTGGTTTAAAAGTTATGACAAAGTCCTTTGTGACCAACTGAAGCATGGCTTTCCAGCCCAAACCAGTTCCACAGAGTTAGGCTGTGCGAGATAATTGGCTTAACTGGGTGTGGTAAGCCAACTATCTCCAGGTACAGAAAATCTCGATTCACAACGGCAAAAATACATAACGCCTATCATACTGAACAGAACCCCCACATTCAACCTATCCCCAGATGCCTTGGATCGGAGCACTAAGTATATCCAAACAGCGCTCAGATCCCACAAACACAGTCAAATCACCATGGGGTTTAAGTTTAGCATGGGCTGATGAGAGGGGGCCATAGTCATGAGGCTGGCAATCAGGCTTCTCCATAACCCAGGGAAGCAGGGCAATTTGTCATAAGAGAAAACAGGGACAAAAGGCTTTTGTAACACAGGCTTCTCCAGGACCCAGTGGTGAGGCTAGTGTCGCCACACTATGCTACCAAATCTGATCTACCGCAGCTTGAGGCTGTGCTCCAAGACCCGTTTACAGAGGTAAAAAAGTGGATTGCAAAAAACAAACTCTTCCTAAACACTGACAAAACTGTCACAATAATCTTTGTAACAGTACCAAAATTACACAATTACCACCTATCCATCAAAAATTAAAACAGCAAACAGTGCACTCTTTCAAATACTTGGGTAGGTTGTTAGACCCCAATCTTTTGACCTCCACATAGAAAAACTTGCATCTAAACTTTATCCAAAACTAGGTGCCCTGTACAGAGACAAATCCTGCCTAAGCCCACAGTAAAGGAAAAGATTGTACAGCAAATGCTGATGCCAAATCATTGATTATGGGAATGTAATATTTGCACCTGCACCGCAATCCCACCTTAATAAACTCAATACATTGTATAACTCGTTCTGCCGCTTTGTGCTACAATGTAATTACAGGACCCACCATTGTGACATGCTAAAAGAACTAAACTGGCTGTCGCCGGAATGCAGAAGCACCCTTCATCTTTCTAGTCTTGTGTTTAAAAGCTTTTCTGGGAAGCTCCCACCCTACCTGAGCAAAATGCTCTCCCCAGCTGTTTCCACTAACTATAACCTCCGATCCAGTACCAGCACTTTAGTCTACCTCAATACAAAAAGAAAGCGTATCAAACCTCCATCAGAGAACCACAATTGTGGAACGACCTCCCGCACACTTTAAAATCTTCCCAAAGCCAGTCCTTTAAGAGATCCCTCTCTACATACCTAAAAACAGAATGCATGTGTCACGGTTGATTATATATTTCCTACCGGTTTTATGGTAAATTTTGTATATATTGTGTATTTATTTTGTATTTTATTGTAATGTATCAATGCAATGCTTTGTGGACCCAGGACATACTTGAAAACAAGAGAAATTCTCAATGTATCTTTCCTGGTAAAAAATATTTTATAAATAAATATTGTGGTATATATTATCTTTACATGCCACACATTTCTTAAAAGCCTATGTACAGCAAAAGGTGGTCTGGCCCCTTGCACTACATTATGGCCATGATCTCATTTAAACCTCTATCTTCTACTACAACTTTCTCTTGCCCATGATGTAGACCATCAGCTCTCTGACTCTGTAGTCCCAGCCAAGGGCTGGGGCCATTTCTAAGTTGTTATAGTTGATTGATTTTCTGTATTGCACTGTACTGTTATTCATAGCAACCACTATTGTGTGTTACAGTTGTGCTCAAAAGTTTGTATACCCTTGGAGAATTGATAATATATGTACCATTTTTAAAGAAAACATGAGTGAGGCCACTGTGACGAAGTGCCCTTCGCCAATTGGTCCTGGAGAGCCCTTTCTTGAAGCCTTGGCTCATGCTTGGGGGATGGGATAGCTATAATCACACTATACTCCCCAGAGTAAGCTCTTGTAAGAGCTGTTCTTGTTCCTTCTACACTCTCTGGAAGAAGAGAGGCCTGCCCACTGGAAGTTCGATCCTGGTCTTGGATCCAGTGTGGGTGAGAGACGGCGAGACCCCGGCACAGCTGCATTGCTGGAAGTGGGGTCTGCAGAGCTGATGGAGTCAGTTGGAGTGCTTGAAGTCCTCGACAAGCACTAGGAGCATCGATTGGCAGAGGTACTCGGTCGGAGTGCCAGCGTTCTGTCACAGCCACTAATTCTTGCAGGTGGTATAGGAGCCCATGCGTCTTGGCAAAATGACTCCAGATCATGCAAAGTCTTTGGTCGTCTTTCCTGAACCGCATCTTTGAGCTCTCCCCAGAATGGCTCGATGATATTAAGGTCAGAAGTCTTTGATGGCCACTTCAGAACCTTTTGCTTTTTCTGCTGTAACCACTGGATGGTCAATGGCCTTGTGCTTAGGGTCATTGCCAAGAGCATCCCATATGCATCCTTCGTGCAGAAGAATGCAAATTGTCTGCCAGTATTTTCTGATAACATCCGGATTCATCTTGCCATCAATTTTCACAAGATTCCCCATGCCTTTGGAGCTCACACCCCTGCATAAACAGCAGTGAGCCACCACAATGCTTCACAGTGGGTATGGTATTCCTTTTCAATATAGGCTTTAAATGACTCCACTCCAAACATAGCACTTATGGTTGTGACAAAGCTTTAGTTTTACTTTAGCTTTACTTTACTTCATAAAACACATGCTCAAAATAATGAAAAAAAGGCCAAAGCATTGGGCCTTGAACCTAAGGATTATCAGCTTACCCTAATGCTTGCAGAGCTGCTAGAAGAAGGTGACCCCCTCGAAAGGGAACAATGCCCCCTTACAGACCTCAGCCGCAGGAGCGAATATTGCCCAAGAATGGGAGATTCGAAGTATGTAGAGACATTTCTGGAAATGGTCTCTCCCCTGAAGTTCACTCTTAAACCTAATTCTAACTTATCACATGTCGAATTAAAAGCGTTAAAAAAAAACCTTCAAGCAAGAGAGCAGATCACTATTAAACCCTCGGATAAAAGGGTACATTGTAATTTTAGACACTTTTCAATATGAAAATTTTCTGATGTCACAACATATAAAGTATTGAAAACAGACCCGACAAAAGCATTTTTAGGAAAATTTAAACAAATCTTACAAAGGGTGTACTCTATGATAATTTGATATCCAAAAAAAAATATGATTTTATGCTCAACATAAATCCACGTATATCCACATTCTACAGTCTACCCAAAATCCATAAAAAAAAAAAATACCAAGATCTAACGGGTAGACCTATAGTGTCAGGAAACAACAACTTGACACAGAATGTTAGTATAGATTTGGATCATATTTTATGACCCCTAGTGTCTAAGCTTCCCTCTTACTTAAGGGACACCAAACACACCTCAATACCCTAAATATGCCTTCTATCTCTATGCTTTGTAGCCTAGATGTGGAGGCGCTTTACAGCTCAATCCCCCACTCTATGGGGCTCAAACATATACAGTATTTTTTACAACAGAGGGGTTTGCATCTGTATGAACATAGTGAATTTGTCATCGAACTACTACACTTTGTATTAACCTACAATTTATTTTTGTTCGATGGCATATACTACCATTAGGTGCAGGGTACGGCTTTGGGGATGTCTTGTGCGCCCTCATATGCTAACCTGCACCTGGGGTGGTGGGAAGAAAAAGTAGTGTTTACAGCTCACTCCAATAAATTCATCCAATATATATCCTCTCTTGGAAGAGGTATATTGATCATATTATGATCGTTTGGACCGGCACTACAGAAGATTTTATCTTTGTACAGCTACTCAATGACAATCTTAAATTAAGATTTACATCGGAAATGGGCAAACCCAGTCTAAACTTTCTGGACCTTACCCTAATCCCTGAGACAAATGGCATCCTCAAAACTGACCTCTTTAGAAAAAGTACAGCCACTAATAGCCTACGTAATTGGGGAAGCTACCACCCGACTCCCCTAAAAAGAGGTATACCAACTGGACAGTATCTGCGCCTGTGGCGCATTTGTTCCAATGTTCAAGATTTCAAAATGAGAGCAAGAGAATTACGTGCAATGTTTAGAGCAAAAGGATACCCACATAAATGTTTAAAACTGGCCTATCACCAAGCCCTTTTGACCGATTGAGATGGTCTTATAAAGAATGTGTCGCCCTTCTCTAGTCACAATAACCTTGACTCCAAACAGTTGAGAGTCATCGCCACCTATGACGCTGGGTGGGACCAGGTTAAAGTCTATTCTAAATAGATATTGGCCCCTGCTCAAACAAGATTAACATCTCAAAGAGGTTATTCCTCCAAATGCAGTCCTTGTAGCACGAAGGGGCAAGAACATTAAGAAAAAAGAAAAAAAAAACTATTTCTACTCATTGGTTATCAAACAAACAAACTCCTAGGACCTTACAAATGCGGCCGATGCAAAGCGTGTAACTTCATTTGTAAAGATTCCAAAAGTTTTCAAAACAGTGCTCAGTCTGATAATTTTCATCCGAACTCCTTTTTCAACTGTAACACCAAGGGTCTAGTTTATCTGATAAGATGCCAATGTAACAAACTATATGTAGGCAAGACTTTCAGGCCATTTAAAAGACGGATTCTGGAGCATATTAACTCTATTAAAACTAGCAGACACATTGTGTGGCGAAACCAGCTTCGCCACTGTGAACTGGAGAGGCCTGGTTGCTAGCCTCTTACCTGCTGACTATGGCCCCTGGGTTATTTGGGGCATATTGTATTTAATTGTGCGACTGCTGGCCCTTTAAGCACAGGGAATGGTATTTTATTGTACTGCTGCTGGCCCTTTAAGAACTGTCTGGGGACATATTGAGACTTTGGGTAACAATACCCTTTAAGACTATGGCCCCTGAAAAGTATGAACTTTTATTGTGTGTATATGGCCCTTTAAGAACCGGCTGGGGACATATTGTGACTTTGCTGAACAAAGCCCCTTTAAGACTATGTCCCCAGACCTGTAAAATAACTTGCCCCTGGCTCTCTCCCACTTGGTTCAGTACATAGGGCTTACTGAACCAAGTACCACACAGGCGGACCACCCAGAAGTTAAAGTGTGCAGGCAATTTACCTCCCAGGCTGTGAGGTTACTGCAGGTTAATTGCCGAGCGCTGGGTGGCCGCCATTCGACAGCTGAACACGTGGCGGCGGCCATTTTAGTCATTCGAATGCGGTCAGCGGTGTATGCTAAAGATTCTGTGGAACTGAAATCGGCTACACATTTTGCCGAACACCGCTGACCCTTACCTTCTCCATCATTTCGTTTTTCAGCTCCAGAGACTAAGTCCCGTTCGAAATGGGACTTAGTCGTTTTTCCGTTTTTCCGCATGAAATTGACCGGCCGCACAGCCCAAATCTATGGAACTGTTTTGGGCAGGAAATTGTGCTTGCGGTCGGTCATAAAGGACTTCCAGCTAACTTTTGATCCACTGGAGGGATTTGTATGATTTTTGGAAGGGTGTATGTTTAAAGTGTGCGGATTCTAAATATGCAGTTTTTAGGAAGATTGGATGTATGGATTTAAAGTTATAGCACATGTATAAAAACTGTAGTTTTCCGGGCTGTTTAATTATGTTAACTGGTTATCTGAGGGGAGGGGATGTGTGGGTTGTACCATGTATGTGATTGGTTATTTTATGCCTCCCCCTGGGTGTGGCCTGTATGTGTGAGTTGGAAATAAAAGCCAGGCTGGATGAGCCAGTCCAGAGTTCTTGCTTAACCCTCAAAGCGATGTGTCGTCTCGTTCTTTGGGGGAATGGGATTGTTTGCTGACTGCCAGGAGTGTAAGCCGATGTCTGCTTTTCTTGTTCAGCTGTCCCAGTGTTCGTGTGGTTCCAGTCGGGAGAATGGTGTTTGCCGTAGCTGCCTGTGCATCTAGAAAGGGGATTATCGCCTAAACTGGGTTTTATCCTCTTGTAAGTGAAACGGTCCGTTACACATTGAAACTACAGTATCCAGACATGTTAAGAATTTCCATCAAGGTGACCACTCTGTACTCCAATTTTTGGATATAGAATTGGTCAAACTTGATCTAAGGAAAGGGAACCCTGATAAACTTCTGAGGACAAGAGAGTGTTTTTCCTCTGTCTCCTATAGGGTTGAATGAGGATTTTTCCTATTCCCCTTTATAAGTGATCTCGAACAGTATAACACCATCTACATAGTTTTAGGAATTTTATTACATTTCACGACTTGGAAAATTATTTATTTACATACACCCATTTTTCTGTTTATTTGATTATTATAAATTTATTTTATGAGATACCTCTAATATCCAAGATCGATATGATCGCTAAGTGACTGATTTTATTTAAGCCTCTTCCTCCCAGATCTTTAAGCCAAGTGACAGTACAATATACCCTTTGGTTGACATTTATAGTAGCAATGAATTTATTTAACTTGTGTTATAGCCAGTCTGACACATACCTTGATTAACTTGGCTAATATTTACATTTCTATTGAAATACCCTTTACGTCAAGTGGTAACTTTTGTGTCACTTTCCTTATACCTATAAGTTCTCAGGGTATCAATTGTACAATCAAGGTCCTAGTTTTCTTGATATATATCTGACATGGGAGGATCTATCAAGAGATTATGTGGTGGTCAAGTTTATTTTTTGATCCCACCCTCTCCCGGTTCTCCCCTATGTTCAGTACGATAACGGACTTGATAGGGTCTCTTTAAAGGGAGGAGTCACTAGCCGCAGGACGCGGCAGTCTCATCCATCCACATCCCGCCTACCATTGATACGTATGTAGGATTAAGGGAGTTTTCATTCCCACAAGATGGGTGTAGTGAATAGCCGTATGACGCGGCATCCTGTATCCTTCCCTACCTTTTGCCTTCCTACATTCACGTAGGGCATGACGCATACGCGGGCGCGCCGCCTACATTTACGTAGGGCATGACGTATACGCGGGCGTCCTGCCTATACCACGCCCCTTTGCACACCCGTCGATGGATGCCGGGCGATTTATTATGGTTTATTGAATGTTTAAAAGTCACTTCAGATACCGAGGTACTCTTAGCCCCTGACGAAGGTGCAACGAAACGAGCGTCTGGTTCTTTGTTAGTTCCTGTCTTTTACACGTGGTAGCACTAGGTGTTTGATTAAACTTTCTTTATTTTGATTTTTTCCTTCAGCACTGAGTTATGTAGTCTAGGGGATAACTGGGAGAGAGTTTCTCATTTCCATTTCTCTTTAGGGACAGTATAGAACACCCTTGAAGGTGTTTGGCGTAGGAGCATTAGGGATTTTACTCTGGATCTGCACTGTCCTTTTTACTGCTGTTTTCTAAGCATTCTCCGATGACTTTTGAGTTCCCTTTATATACTACTAGGGACAGCATAGAACACCCTCGAAAGTGTGTCACCTAGGAGCAATAGGGCGGATTCAGAGATATATATCTCCCTACTGGTAGCCTCCTTTGATTTACTTGTATTATAGCTACTAACCCGGTCCCATTTTTTTGGTGCCAGTACCTTATTAAGTCTTTCTATCTCCCCTATTGACCTTGGTATATTTATCCATACAATTTTGAGTCACAATTTGGATTGTTCCATACATTATAATAATTTTTTTTTTCCTGCATTTTTTTGGAACCATTATGTGATTATATTGGCAAGTTTTACTACCAATACTCAGTGCTGATTTCCTGAGTCCCAATATGTATTATGAGAGTTCCCTTTACTCGGTTTAAAACCAGTTTCGAGTCTCATTTTCATCTTTCTAAAGCTTTCGTTTTGTCTTGTCACTCCAAATTACAGTGTGCCAAGGTGTTGGCCATATTGTAACTGGGCTTTTTTTGTGGCAACTCGTCGATGCAGCTCATTTTTGTACAAGTATTGTCGTATTTTGCTCCTTGAAACAACCACACCTTCTTCCAGAGCAGCCTGTATTTCTCCCTAGGTTAACTGTGGGTTTCTTTGTACCCCAAACTATTCTTCTGCCAGTTGTGGCTGAAATCTTTCTTGGACTACCTGACCTTGGCTAGATATCCCCAAGTTTTCCACTTCCTAATGAGTGATTGAACAGTACTTACTGCCATTTTCATGGCTTTTGATCTCTTTTTCCATCTTTATAAAGTAAATTTTTTGTTACGCAGGTCTCAGTATCAAGCCTGCTCAGTGCATCCATGTGAGAGCTAACAAACTCCTTGACTATTGTAGTGGAGCGCTAGTCTAGTAGGGACCTTTCTCTGCTGGTTTTCTCCAAGATGACTCAGGGACAAGGAAGGTAATCCACAGGAAAAGATAAATACAGCAAAGCAATACAAGGTTCTCCCAACACCTCCCCAGTAACTGGATGACACAAGTTTTTCACATTTTTCACATTTTCTAGAAGTACCTCAAAAACATTACATATCCCCATAAAAGGCACATCCCTGGATAGCTCTGATAACCATATCCAAAAATCACCCAGATCAGAGCAGGTGTTCACAAATTCTGTGGAAGTCACATTTGACTGACCGCACACTTTATTTCATGCCCAAAAGAGTTCTAGAGAATTAGGCTGTGGGGCCGGTCCATCTTCTTAGTCACATAATGTGTAAATTGCACAAACTGATCCGTTCGTGCATACCTTTATTATATGAATCTCGATCGGTAGATTGTCTTTTTTAACCCAATAGCGCTCTGTTCGTGCACTTTTAGGTGAACTTCGATGGAGCTGAAAGTCCCAGCCGTGTTCGCACTGTCTAGTGTCCAATTTTTGGTTCCATGCACTCGACGACCAAACCGAGCTGTCTCTGTTCGTGTCCCAAGATGGCCGCCGCCACGTGTTAGTCTATACGAATGACGGCCACTCAGCCGACCGCTTAGAACGTTCGTGTGGTTGTGGTTTGGGAGGTGTGAACTGAGTTAATGAGCGGCACACTCCATAGTTGGGTGGTCTGCTGTTCGGTAGTTGTACAAAACCCATGGGACTGGATTTTGACGAATGGCCAGGCGAAACAGGGGAAAAAAAAAAAAACACAGGTCTCAAAGTTACTTTCTCACACAGGGGGTCAAGAAGAGGAGAAAACAAAGGGGGTACGGACAGCCCAGAGCTGGTATAAATAGATTAGAAGCCCCCCATATTACCTCTTTTTTAAAATTTATTTTCTGCCCCGATCTATATTCAGGGCGCCGCCATCTTTTTGTGGGTAGATGAAGTCCCTGCCCACACTAGACACATGCGAACGGGAATTTCATCTATTCATTCATTAGCCAGAAAGATGAATGAATGAATAGAAAAATCAGACGAACAAATCTCGCCACATTGCATTGGAGAAGCCTGGTTGCCCGCCTGCTGCCTTTGGACTATGGCCCTGGGAGATTGGGCCCTTTAAAAACAGTATTCGGCCATACCAGAGTGTATGTCACTCATTCTGGCCCTTTAAATACAGTGGGGTCATTCGGTACTTGCCCTGTTTGAGCAGTGATACCCCAGATAGCTATGCCAAGGAGCCCATTCATATAATGAAAGACTATAGGAAAGACTTTGAACTGTATGTGTGTCATCTGAGTGCCATTCAGTACTAATGTGCGCTCAGATCTGAGCTATCTGGGGATATGTTGCATGTCTGTATTTTATGTAATAAATGTAACCTTGTGTATTTTACTGTCTTTACTGCCATGTGCTTAATGGAGTTTTGCCTCTGTCCTTGGAGATAATTGCATTACTTCCCAATTATCTCCAGGATAGAAGACTCTGTGGAACTGGTTTGGGCCGTAAAGCCATGCTGGCAGTGGGTTTTAAAAATACTTTTACTAACTTTTGAACCCCTGGTCTGATGCGTGGCATTTTTTTTTTTTATATGTTGTTCCCCTGAATGGATTGATTGTGAATAGTGATGTACCGAACTGTCCGCCGGCAGACAGTTCCCGGCGAAATTAGCTTGTTCACGTTCGCCGCGGCGGGCGGACACATGCGCAGTTCGATCCGCCCCCTATTCGTCATCATTGGGCAAACTTTGACCCTGTGCCTCTCGGTCAGCAGACACATTCCAGCCAATCAGCAGCACTCCCTCCCTTCCACACCCTCCAACCTCCCTCCCAGCATCCATTTTCGATTCATTCGGAAGATGCATGCTTAGTGAGAGGAGGGAAAGTTTAGCTGCTGCTGATTAGATAGGGAAATTGATAGCTAGGCTAGGGTATTCAGTGTCCACTACAATCCTGAAGGACTCATCTGATCTCTGCTGTAAGGACTGCACCCCAAAAAGCCCTTTTTAGGGCTATAACATCAGGCTGCTTTTTTTTTTTTTTTTCCCTGTGTAATGTAATTGCAGGTGCCTGCCTGCCTGCCAGCCTGTGTGTCAGGCTCACAGCATATACTGTGCCCACTTGCCCAGTGCCACCACTCATATCTATTTTAACAATAGGTTAAGCTTTCGATTTAAAATAAATACATTTTTTTCACTGTAATAGAAGAGCAGTTAGTTGTCTGCAAGCGTCTGGGTGTCAGGCCTACTTCAGCGTGTGCTCTGCAGACCTGTGCCAGCGTGCTTTGACAGTTTCCACTCATATCTTGTGTCTCTATAGCGTGCTTTTAAAACCAAAATTTGTTTTTCACGGTTATAGATTGAATAGCAGTTACTTGTCTTCAAGCGGGTGTCTCAGGCCTACTTCAGCGTGTGCTCTGCAGCACTGTTCCAGTGCACATTGCCAATCATATCTGGTGTCTCTATAGCGTGCTTTTAAAAACAAAATTTGTTTTTCACTGTTATAGATTGAATAGCAGTTACTTGTCTTCAAGCGGGTGTCTCAGGCCTACAGTGTGTGCTGTAGGTATAGATAGGCAGTCTGCAGCTTCTCTTTTTCACCTGTTCTCTTCTTTCTCTTATGCGTATTCTTGTCTATATGCAGGTGGTCTCTTGCCTTTCTTTTAACCAATTCGTTCCTTCCATATGGTTTCAAAAGATCTCTGGCATCATTACTTTCAACGCAAATAACGTCATCATAGTTAGTCTCCTCATTATTCACAGGGAAGAGAGTGTTTGCACTGACTACCCACAGCATGCTCTTGCCATTGCTTACTCCACCTTCAACGACAGGGTGCAAGTCCCAAGGAGAAGGATCATTCACTTTATTATCTGTCTTTATTTCACAAGTAGTGCCTGGAACATCCTCATGGGTCACAAGATGTAAATCTGGACTAATGTCAACCCCAGGGTCTGGAAAATCTAAAGAGTCCTGTATTGTTATTTGTCGTCACTACCTTCCCGCGTCGGGAAGATTTCTTGCACAGGGCGCCCAAAGGCCTAAGGCTGGCCCTGCGCATGGGTCAGTGGCTCTGCACCAGACTTCCCTCCAATTGATCAAAGTTAAAGGATTTCAAGTGGACTGATTACAATTACAGGGCCTCTAAAGAGTCCTGTATTGTTATTTGTCGTCACTACCTTCCCGCGTCTGGAGTGGGTCATTTGCGCCCCTGCTGCCTTCCTTGCATGTGGTAGCTGTTTGTCAGGGATTTGTCAATCCATATCTGCCAAGTGACCCTATGTAGGGGGAACAGTCCCTATTCTGCTCTGTGTCAGTGTGTATCAGGGATCATTAGGATAGGTGGCAATCCATATCTGCCAAGTGACCCTATGTAGGGGGAACAGTCTCTATTCTGCTCTGTGTCAGTGTGTATCAGGGATCATTAGGATAGGTGTCAATCCATATCTGCCAAGTGACCCTATGTAGGGGGAACAGTCTCTATTCTGCTCTGTGTCAGTGTGTATCAGGGGTTTTGAGGACAGGTGTCAATCCATATCTGCCAAGTGACCCTATGTAGGGGGAACAGTCTCTATTCTGCTCTGTGTCAGTGTGTATCAGGGGTTTTGAGGACAGGTGTCAATCCATATCTGCCAAGTGACCCTATGTAGGGGGAACAGTCTCTATTCTGCTCTGTGTCAGTGTAGATCAGGGCTGGGCTTTGAGGACAGGTGTCAATGTTAGGTGATTTCTGCCCTTTATGGATTAAAAGCAGACTCTGCATCAACTGTGTAATTTTCCATGGGAGTTTTGCCATGGCTCCCCCTCCGGCATGCCACAGTCCAGGTGTTAGTCCCCTTGAAACAACTTTTCCATCACTTTTGTGGCCAGAAAGAGTCCCTGTTGGTTTTAAAATTCGCCTGCCCATTGAAGTCAATGGCGGTTCGCGAACATTTGCGGAAGTTCGCGTTCGCCGTTCGCGAACCGAAAATTCCGGGTTCGCGACAACACTAATTGTGAATATGTAATGGTTTTAGAGTTATGAAAGTTGGGTAAAAAGTATATTTTAACTGTATGTATAATTGGGTTACCTCTCAGGAGAAGGGGAGGGAATCTGTGGGATGTAACTGATGTTATTGGTTGTTTTATACCTCCCTGTGGGCGGTCCTGTATTTGCAAAGATTGTAATAAAAACCAGGCTGGGTGTGCCAGCACCTCAGACCACTGCTTGACCCTCAACATGGAGCCTTGTCTAGTTATTGGGGGGGATTCACTGTATGCTGATAGGGACTGACTGCCAGGAGTGTAAGCCGCTTCGGAGCTTTTCCTGTTCGTCTGTTAGCAGCTATTCGTGAGGTTCCAGTTCGGGAGTTTGGAGTGCTACCTTATTCCCTTGTATGCAGTTCGGGAGTTTGGTGCATTCACTTGTATTCAATTCGTGAGTTTTGGTGTTCTGCAGTAGCTGTGTCTGTCTCAGAAAGGGGCATATCGCCTAAACGGATTTTAACCCCTTGCCTGCTGAAACGGTCCATAACACTGTATCAGTGTTCGTTCAGTTTATTACAAGGAGGGAGCGTTTATTACAAGGAGGGAGCTACCGGCGCTCAGCTCACTCCTTGTAATATGTAAAGATAGAAGCGGCAGAGAGCAATGCTCCCCGCCACTTCATAAGCCCCCAAGGTCCCCCCTCACTCTATGGGGGTCAATATGATCCCCATAATAGCATAAGGGAGATTAAAATCTCCCCAATGCCCCTACACGCTATACGGCGAGTAGGGGCATGTCCACTAAACAGTGAGCAGCCTCTGGGGGCCCTATATAAGAATGGTGGGGGGGGGAAAACTACTGTCCTCCCCCCTGAGCGGTGGGTGGGGGCTCTAAAAAACAAACAATAAGGGGGGGACCTACTGTCCTCCCCCCTAGCCCCCACTCCTGAGCGGGGGCCCTAAATAAAAATTTAACCCCCCAATCAAGGTGACTTGGCCCCTAGTCACCCCCCCACCCAAATAAAACTAGCCCCTAAAAATAGGGAGGGGGAATAAAATAACGAACCTGTTAATACAAATTAAACTTACCATTTGACGTCTTTTCTAAAATCTTCATTTTTCAGCCCCAAAAAAGGCCAAATAAAAAGCCATCATACCCGAACTTAAAAGAAAAAACCCAGAGCGCAAAAAAAAAAAATCAAAAAAAAAAAATCAATCCTTCTTCACCCATGGAGGGCTCCGCGCAGACTGAGATCTGCAGGGCAGGGGAAGGCTTATATAGCCTTGCCCTGCAATTAGGCTAAGAACACTCTTATTGGTTGGTTTAAAACAATCAGATTGCTCTTTGTCATTTTACACAGCGTGGGAAAATTCCAAAGAACTTTCCCACGCTGTGTAAAATGACAGCACTCTGATTGGTGGGCTTGGAATCTAACCAATCACAGTGCTCGGTGTCATTTTACACAGCGTGGGGAAGTTCTTTGGAATTTCGACGGGTATGATGGCTTTTTATTTGGCCTTTTTTGGGGCTGAAAAATTAAGATTTTAGAAAAAAGAAGACGACGTCAAATGGTAAGTGTGAAGGATTTTTCATGTAATTGCCTGTGGGCCCTCAGTTAAACCTTCTCCCTGCTGTTTAAATGCCTGTATCCGTTCGGTTCAATATGTATAAAAGAAATGTATTCGTTTACCGAACAGAGACCACACACCCTCAGGGCCGGCGCTACCATTAAGGCGGACTAGGCAGCCGCCTAGGGCGCCCCTTGTGAAGGGGCGCCGCCAGGCGCGCCGGCCCCCCTAATGCTGCAGCCGCCCGAGCGCTCTGTAGAGCGCCTCAGGCGGCTGCAGCTTTGCCCGGGCTGGTGCGTCCATGAGGGTGCACCGCCCGGGCACAGCATGAGGAGAGGGGCTGACAGGAGGGAAGCGCTCAGCGCTCCCTCCTGTCACTCCTTCACTGTAGCGTGGCCGAGCTCTGTATGATCCGCCGGTACAGGGAGCATTTGTCTCCTGTACCCGGACGGACTAACAGGAAGTGAACACTGAGTGTTCACTTCCTTTTAGTCCGGCCGGGTACAGGAAACAAAAGCTCCCTGTACCCGCGGACCATGCCGCGCTCGGCCACGCTACATCATAGGTAGGGGAGGGTGGGGGGAATAAAGGGAGGGGGGGGGAGAAATAAATGGAGAGGGAGGGAGGGGGGGAGAAATAAATGGAGAGGGAGGGAGGGGGAGAAATAAATGGAGGGGGGGAAATAAATGGAGAGGGAGGGAGGGGGGGCAGGAGAAATAAATGGAGAGGGAGGGGGGAAATAAATGGAGAGGGGGGGAGGAGAAATAAATGGAGAGGGGGGGGAGGAGAAATAAATGGAGAGGGGGGGGGAGGAGAAATAAATGGAGAGGGAGGGGGGGAGAAATAAATGGAGAGGGAGGGGGGAGAAATAAATGGAGAGGGAGGGGGGGGAGAAATAAATGGACAGGGAGAATAAATGGACAGGGAGGGGGGGGGAATAAATGGACAGGGAGGAGGGGGGAATAAATGGACAGGGAGGAGGGGGAATAAATGGACGGGGGGCTAATAAGTGGACAGGGAGGGGGGATAAATGGACAGGGAGGGTGGGGGAATAAATGGACAGGCAGGGTGGGGGGAATAAATTGAAAGGGGGGAAAATAAATTGACAAGGTGGGGGGAAGTAATTGACAGGGAGTGGAATTGACGGGGTTAGGAGGGGGAATGAGAGTGACAAGGGAGGGGGGACAAGAGGGGGACAAGAGGGGGGAGAAGAGAGGGACGAGAAGAGAGGGACAAGGGGGGGGAGAGAAGAGAGGGACAAGGGGGGGAGAGAAGAGAGGGACAAGGGGGGGAGAGAAGAGAGGGACAAGGGGGGGAGAGAAGAGAGGGACAAGGGGGGGGAGAGAAGAGAGGGACAAGGGGGGGGAGAGAAGAGAGGGACAAGGGGGGGGGGAGAGAAGAGAGGGACAAGGGGGGGAGAAGAGAGGGACAAGGGGGGGGGAGAGAAGAGAGGGACAAGGGGGGGGGGAGAGAAGAGAGGGACAAGGGGGGGGGGAGAGAAGAGAGGGACAAGGGGGGGGGAGAGAAGAGAGGGACAAGGGGGGGGAGAGAAGAGAGGGACAAGGGGGGGGGAGAGAAGAGAGGGACAAGGGGGGAGAGAAGAGAGGGACAAGGGGGGGAGAGAAGAGAGGGACAAGGGGGGGAGAGAAGAGAGGGACAAGGGGGGGAGAGAAGAGAGGGACAAGGGGGGGAGAGAAGAGAGGGACAAGGGGGGGAGAGAAGAGAGGGACAAGGGGGGGAGAGAAGAGAGGGACAAGGGGGGGAGAGGGGGAGAAGAGAGTGGAGGAGGGAGAGATTGACATCCATCACACACACAATGCACCCCTTGCACACAGAAAAACACACAATGCATTACACACACAGACACACACACACACACACACACGCAATTCAACCCTTACACACACAGAAACATACAATGCATTCCTTAATCACACTCAATGCACCACTTACAGACGCACACACTGCATCCCGTACATACACAGAAACACACATTGCAGCCCTTACACATACAAACACAGATTCACACAATGCATTCCTTACACACATATCAGGACATCCCCTACTCCTGTGAACAAACTATTTGGTGGAACATGAAGGTGGACCCTGGGGCCCAGACCATGAGCTGTGTAAAGGGCCTTTAAAAAAATGGAGCTGCTTTCCGTTCTCCCAGAACACAAACAGCCTCCAGAGAGCCTGTTCTACACCAGACGAGTGGAGCCAGACTGCAGCTAGAGCCCATCACCATCCTCATCTGATTGTAAGTAGGCAATCTAGTATATTATTCATGGCACTAATCTCTAATTTACCTCACATTAAAGGGACACTTTAGTCCCCAGAACCACTGCAGCTTAATGTAGTGGTTCTGGTGTCTATAGCCTGTCCCTGCAGGCCTTTTAATGTAAACACGGCGGCACTGCAGCACTTGCGTTAGTTAACATGGGGCATTGTGATGTCATATGGGGGGGGGGGGCGGCAAGCTTTACTTTTGCCTAGGGCGGCAAAAATCCTTGCACCGGCCCTGCACACCCTGGGTAGCAATCAGCATTAGAACACAGAGAAACCGCAACTTATCTGCTACTAGGTGGCCGCCATTCGACATACGGACACGTGGCGAGAACAAAGGATGGCGGCCATCTTAGAACTCACGAAAGCGGTCAGCGGGACTTATGCAGGGATTGCCTGGAACTAATTTCGGCACGGCAACCATGCGAACGCCCGGTCCCCATGGAAGTCATGGATGAATACGTTCCCCTCCACGAATCAAACTGGCGTTCTGTAGATAGAATCTACCGAATGAGGGGAACATTCACATGTAACCAGCTGCACCATATGAACAACAGTGGTTTTCGTGTAGTTAGATGCGAATGGAGACCGGCTCTTGCTACTGATTCTATGGAACTCTAGATCGGATACCTCCACATGGCAAGCCGGTCAAACTTCCACACGATGCGACACGGAAACTACCGAACGGAAATTTGTGAAATTTGGATATATGACCACCAGTATCCTCAGCTACCCAGGGATGTTGAAATTATGTTTGTATGTTGTATAAAAAGTACTTTTCTGAAATTGTTAAAAACTGTAAATGTTCTGGTCAGCAGATAATTGAGCTGTGTGTATTGTTAAAACGCAATTATCTAGCCTGGCCCAGAGGAGGAGTTTTATGTTGCATAAATTGTGAGTTCTGTGTGCCAGTAAATCAGTCTTGTCCCAGCATTAAGCTTTGGCTCATGTATGGATTATTGGACGATTCCAGGGATATTTCTACTCGTGGAGTATTGGGTGATTTTCTTTTATGGGAAGAAGGGAATACTTGACGGAGTAACGGATTGTACCGTCACAGTAAGTTTAATTTTTTGATTGGGGGTGAATTTTTATTTAGGGCCCCCCACCCGCCGCGCAGAGATGGGGGTGGACAATAGGTTCCCCCCCATTGTGATTTATGGCCCCCACCCACCGTGCAAGGGTGGGGTCCGGGGGAGGGGAGGACAGTAGCGATATAGCGAGTAGGGGCATAATTTACCAATATCAAGTAATCTTTACTTTGTATTAGTAAAGTTGGCTGAAAGACCAATTTAGGTCTTTCAGCCTTTTAGTAGATAACTCCCTAATACCGTGGGTATTAGGGAGTTATCTACTAAGCGGCTGCAAGATGCAGCCACAGCACGAATAGGATCGGAGTTTTTCATTCGAATGAAATTGCGATCCGAACAAAGTCCCGAATTGCACGTAACATGAATGGAGAAACGGTTTTCATTCTGTTAGGACGCAATTTGGCAGTTTTGCCGGCGTTCTGTCTAAGTGATAGGACGTTCCGCAATACTGACATGCATTGTGGGAACAGGGAGGAAAGGTGAGAATTGTGGAAAAATTGCTCTTACCAGCGAAAATGAAGCACACTTTGCTCCTCCGCTGGTGAAAGCTAGTCAAGCGGAGGAAACCTCCATAACGCAAAGAGTCCCTACTTTGTCTTAAAGGGACACTGTAGGCACCCAGACCACTTATGCCCATTGGAGTGGTCTGGGTGCCAACTCCCACTACCCTTAACCCTGCAAGTGTAATTATTGCAGTTTTTTTATAAGCTGCAATAATTACCTTGAAGGGTTAAGTCCTCCCCTAGTGGCTGTATATTAGACAGCCACTAGAGGGAACTTCCTGCTCTATAGCACAGGTTTTCTGTGCTAGAGCATCGCTGGACATCCTCACGCTGTGTGAGGACCTCCAGCGTTGCTCAATTCCCCATAGGAAAACATTGAAAATCGTTTTCAATGCTTTCCTATGGGCTGTGCTAATGCGCATTAGGTCTCCTTGGCCGGTGGGAGGGATCAGTCTCACGGCGGGGGAGGAGCAGGCCGCGACGTGGGACATGTCGCTGCCTCAGGTAAGTCACTGAAGGGGTTTTCACCCCTTCAGCAACTGGGGATTGGGGGGTGGGAGGGAGAGGGATCCTGCAGTGCCAGGAAAACGGATTGTTTTCCTGGCATTGGAGATTCCCTTTAAGATTTTAAAGAAAACTAAAGAAGACAGGAAGAAAAGAAGAACAGATCCCGAGAGAGGGGGAGAAGAGGAAGAGATTGAAGAAAGGTAAGTTCGGCATTACAGTGCCGCTTTAGTTGCCATTTTAACATGTGTGTGTGTGTGACCTAGTGTGTCTGTAACAAGACCAAACATTCAAGGGTATGTAAACTTTTGATCTGGGTTATTTGGGTGATTTAAAAAGGAGCCAAACAACTATGTCATAATAAATGGCTTCATATGATCAATATCCTTTAATAAAATTATATTTTTTGCGTGGTCATATTTTCAAAATCAGTGCCAAAATTAAACATTTTTGCCAGGGTATGCCAACTTTTGAGCACAACTGTATAGCCGGTTACTTTAGTGAGATGCTGTAAAGCTCATTCCATTTGGCCGGAAGTACATTTGTGAAACATTACGATCTTGATGTCATATCAGCTAAGGATCCACAATTTGGATCCGTTACCAGATACATTTTATATTGCGAATACTATATATTATATTGTTGGTATCCAAACCTGGTTACAATCAATTAGACTGGTTTCTCCTTGCTTTTTATCTTTTACTGTCTGTCCATCTATTCAACCTAGGGTGTGGGCTGTTTTACCAGTTGTTTAGTGTATACACCCTTTCTTTAGACCTAAACTCTATTTATCCAAGAGGAAGTATTTCCCCTTGGTTTTTCTATACATTTTATATTGCATTTGGACTTGGATGTACATGTGGTTTTTCTCCCCTGCCCATTTGATTATTAGTTGGGTATTACCAATTTGTGATGCTGCCATTGAATTAACAGGAATAAGGAAAATGTATTCACATTCTTACTGTAATTTTTTTCTGGATAAATTCATGGCAGCATCAATAATACACTGCCCCATCCCCCCCCCCCCCCCCCCCTTTTTGTTATTTCTGAGTACTTGCTACTAGACCGGGGAGAGGAGGTTGTTTTTATAACCTGTACTTTGTGGCGAAAGTAACCTTGCCACGTTTTCTTGGATGGGCCTTTTTGCCAGCCTCCTGCCTCAGAACTATGGGCCATGCACAGAGGCTCATAAAAGACATTGTTTGTGCCTTCTTGGCTATTCTGTTCGGTAGTGTGCATTCCCCTCCTATTTTAACATTGTCCCGTACGACTACTGAACAACTGCACGAACCAGGGACCACCCAGGAGCTTGTCAACACCTATTAACAACTTGGAATGTTTTTCACCAGTGTTCTAATTGTTCGTCTGGGTGGCCGCAATTCCTATGGACAACCACAAGGTGGCGGCCGCCATCTTGTTCGCATTAAGGCAGGCAGCGGTGTTTGGGCATTAATCTCATAGAACTAAAAATCAGACACAGAAACTCGGACACCACTGGACTTCCATCATCACCTGCGTTTGGTTCTATACAAGTTAGAAGGGCACTGTACGGTGGAATCGTTCATCTGGATGAGGGGGAACAAGCTCCAGGGTAAGATCATTGACTAAACATTTGTTTTTAAACTACCGAACTAGACCGACTGCAAGCCCGGATTCTCTGGAACTATTTTGGGCATGGGACCATGTGTGCGGTCAAATAAATTACTTCCAGGAAATTCCTGAACTGATCGGGGTGATTTTTGGATATGTTGGTCTCCCAGATCAGGGCTATCAAGGGGTGTAACTTGTGGGGTTGTGTTTACTGTACTTGGAGATAATTGGATTAGATTAGCACAATTTCTGATCCAATTATCTCCCAGGATATCTCCGTTTATGTATGGGAGTGTCATGTATTGCAACACTGTTGTCGTTAGGAGTACCCCTACCAAGTGTGGTCCTATTAAAGGAGTTCTTGCTTACCCTCAACATAGAGTCTTGTCTCATGTGTGGGGGAAACGGCTGTATCTATCCAGGGGATTGCTATATCACTATACTCCCCTGGGAGTATAATCACCATCTCTTATAAGATCCGTTCTTGCTATACTCCCTGGAATAGGAGAGGTTCACCCACTGAAAGCTGGATCCTGGTCTTTGGTCCAGAGTGGGTGGAGGACGGAGAGTTCCCAGCCAAGCTGTAATGCTGGACATGGGGACTACGTTGCTGATGGTGTGCTCAGTGAGCACTAGGAGCATAGATTGGCAGAGGCACCTGGTCGGGGGGGCAGGTGGTCCGTCACATACTTCCTGTCCGACAAGATGGAGGAACAACCCCATTTGTGATGCAGTTATGGATTTACCCAGGAAACAAAAATAATTACAGGAAATATGAATAGTTTCCTTAATATAGAGAAAAAGGAGGATTTGGTATATATTAGAATAATGAGCCAAAGTAAAAATTATGGAAGTCAGATTGTACCCTAATCTAATAAGAATGTGCGAATATAAAACTCAACTTTTACTAAATGAAAGGGTAGTATTTACCCATACAGAGGAGTCAAAAATGGGCAAGAAAAGGACACAAAATGCCTGTGAAGGGATAACCCCATCACCATTTGGTTAATTGTACTCCCTTCTATCAGCCTTCCCCACAGTCATTCGTTCCTTTTGTTGTTCCATTCGTTAATTTGTTCGGTTCCCGAACCGAGACCACCTCAGAGACTAATTAGAACTAAGAACACCATGTATCTATAGGAAAACCGCAGACCAATTGAATGCTCCTAGGTGGCCGCTATTTCGTGCATACGAATACACGTGGTGAGAACAATGGGTGGCGGCCATCTGGTCTCCCAAATGCTGCCTGCAGGACTTGGTCGTCGAGTGCCTGGAACGGTTTTTGGCACTCGCACGAACCCTGGTCTCTATGGAACTCTGCCACAATCTCTTTCCCAGCAACACAGACGAACTGCGTTCAGGAGTTTCAAACTACCGAACACAAGGAGCATTCTTCACGAACCAGATATATTTTACCCATTGCGGTTTTCGTATAAAACCTTACGAACAGAGACCGGCTCTTGCTACCTTTCTTCTGGAGCGTTTTTTGGCTTCAACCTCGTGGCAGACCGGTCAACTCTCTTTGTGCCATTTGGTAATGTCACGGTTCACTCCTTAGAAGATATGTCTTTGTGCAGTACCTATATTCACCACTATCCCTGTATGGCACTATTCCTCATTTCTTTTCATTTAGCACTTCAGCTGGCCATTAGTTAAGCACCTTTATAGTTTCGTTTCACCCTTCCCTCTTTGTCAGATCATGGTTTCTGGTATCCTGTGACTCTGTACTCTTTGGTGTTGTATCCTGCGTTCCTTGGTCCTGTGTTCTCCTGTCCTCTGGTCGAACCTCCAGTGACACTGACCCTGCATCCTTTGATCGGGTTTCCCGATCCTGGTCTTGATTCCTTGTGTTACTGTAGTCTACCTTGTGGCTCTGGAACTGTGTCCGGTCTGTTTCTCGTGGTGGCTACCCGGTCCTGCCCAAGAGTAATTCATATACCTAAAGACTGTACTATAAACTCTGCCGTCACCTTTCGTGCTAATCCAGTTTACTGTACATATTTGTTTTTTGCATTGTATATTGTTTGGTTATCCTTTATCTTTTGGTTTTCTTTATAATATTACTTATGATTACTCATTCCTTGTGTCTTGTCATTCATCTCTGCAAAGAAGGTTCCTGCATTTAAAGGGATATTGCTGTGTCAAGGCAGCACCCCTTCCTACCGTGACAGGTAACTGCGGAACGGATTTGGCTGAATTTTGAATAGGTTTCTCCCACAGAAACAAGCTACCCAGGGATGTGATTTTTGCGGGGCGCTTATGTGATTTGGGGGAATTTCCAGAAATTGTGAGAAATATAACTTTTTTCTGACCAGAAGATATATTGCGTTTAGTAGGTTCTTTAAACTCAATTATCTCGCTGGCTCAGAGGAGGAGTTATGCCCTGTATAAATTGAAGGCCTGTGTTCCCATTTAACCAGTCTTGTCCCAGCATTAAGCTTTGGCACATGTGTGGGTTATTATGCGACACCAGCGATATTGTGGATTATTGGCGTATTATTTTATGGGAAATGGGTATGCAAGACGATGATAGATATACATACCGTCACAATGCCAACCTTCATCCTCCGTCATCTAAGAAGTTACCCCACATACAGGAGGATTTGGTCATATCGGCTCACTTAACCCACCACACTCTATTTTAGTAGTGTTTCCTTAAAATATACACACACATATAAACAAAATGAAAACGTTATGCAACTTACCAAATAGAGATTGAAAGCGGCTTCTCAGAGTCTGATTTTAAGGGAAAAGGTTTTCTAAAAAACAAAAACAAAAAAAATAAAATAAATAAAGATATTTGATTTACTTTTCAGTTTGATTATATCCTCACTATTCTGCGATAGATTGTGGTATGGGAGGACCAGGTCACCCTATTACTTTACTTGGGGGGTACAGGATGCTCCCAGTTTTGAAGATATGCCCCATCGGCAGCATAGGTGGGGGCACAAGAGAGGTTTTACACGTTATCAGGTCTTAATATTATTGGAAAGAGCGGTCCAGCAATAACATGGCCTTGCTCTCCGGAGGTTTTTTAATTTATTTTTTTTAGTATTTTCTCGCTGGTACTGCCAACACAAAGTACTACTTGAAATAATCACTGGCAAAAAACAAACAATGAATGATATTGTGGGAACGAACATCCTGCTGAACTCGTTCGGCCCAAGTTTGCGTTAAAACGGTTACATATTCTCTTCTACTTTGTATAAAGCCAAGATATGAAAGAAACAGATTTAAAAGCAGTATCTATACGCTGATAATAAACATGTCGCTCTGTATAATAATACTGAGTATCTATACGCTGATAATAAACATGTCGCTCTGTATAATAATACTGAGTATCTATACACTGATAATAAACAGGTCGCTCTGTATAATAATACCGAGTATCTATACTCTGATAATAAACATGTCGCTCTGTATAATAATACTGAGTATCTATACGCTGATAATAAACATGTCACTCTGTATAATAATACTGAGTATCTATACTCTGATAATAAACATGTCGCTCTGTATAATAATACTGAGTATCTATACACTGATAATAAACATGTCGCTCTGTATAATAATACTGAGTATCTATACACTGATAATAAACATGTCGCTCTGTATAATAATACTGAGTATCTATACGCTGATAATAAACATGTCGCTCTGTATAATAATACTGAGTATCTATACACTGATAATAAACATGTCGCTCTGTATAATAATACTGAGTATCTATACGCTGATAATAAACATGTCGCTCTGTGTAATAATACTGAGTATCTATACGCTGATAATAAACATGTCGCTCTGTATAATAATACTGAGTATCTATACACTGATAATAAACATGTCGCTCTGTATAATGATACCGAGTATCTATACGCTGATAATAAACATGTCGCTCTGTATAATAATACTGAGTATCTATACACTGATAATAAACATGTCGCTCTGTATAATAATACTGAGTATCTATACGCTGATAATAAACATGTCGCTCTGTATAATGATACCGAGTATCTATACGCTGATAATAAACATGTCGCTCTGTATAATAATACTGAGTATCTATACGCTGATAATAAACATGTCGCTCTGTATAATAATACTGAGTATCTATACGCTGATAATAAACATGTCGCTCTGTGTAATAATACTGAGTATCTATACGCTGATAATAAACATGTCACTCTGTATAATAATACTGAGTATCTATACACTGATAATAAACATGTCGCTCTGTATAATAATACTGAGTATCTATACGCTGATAATAAACATGTCGCTCTGTGTAATAATACTGAGTATCTATACGCTGATAATAAACATGTCGCTCTGTATAATAATACTGAGTATCTATACACTGATAATAAACATGTCGCTCTGTATAATGATACAGAGTATCTATACGCTGATAATAAACATGTCGCTCTGTATAATAATACTGAGTATCTATACACTGATAATAAACATGTCGCTCTGTATAATAATACTGAGTATCTATACACTGATAATAAACATGTCGCTCTGTATAATAATACTGAGTATCTATACGCTGATAATAAACATGTCGCTCTGTATAATAATACTGAGTATCTATACGCTGATAATAAACATGTCGCTCTGTATAATAATACAGAGTATCTATACACTGATAATAAACATGTTGCTCTGTATAATAATACTGAGTATCTATACACTGATAATAAACATGTCACTCTGTATAATAATACTGAGTATCTAAACGCTGATAATAAACATGTCGCTCTGTATAATAATACTGAGTATCTATACACTGATAATAAACATGTCCCTCTGTATAATAATACTGAGTATCTATACGCTGATAATAAACATGTCGCTCTGTATAATAATACTGAGTATCTATACGCTGATAATAAACATGTCGCTCTGTATAATAATACTGAGTATCTATACGCTGATAATAAACATGTCGCTCTGTATAATAATACGAGTATCTATACACTGATAATAAACATGTTGCTCTGTATAATAATACCGAGTATCTATACGCTGATAATAAATATGTCGCTCTGTATAATAATACTGAGTATCTATACGCTGATAATAAACATGTTGCTCTGTATAATAATGCTGAGTATCTATACGCTGATAATAAACATGTCGCTCTGTATAATAATACCGAGTATCTATACACTGATAATAAACATGTCGCTCTGTATAATAATACTGAGTATCTATACGCTGATAATAAACATGTCGCTCTGTATAATAATTCTGAGTATCTATACGCTGATAATAAACATGTCGCTCTGTATAATAATACTGAGTATCTATACGCTGATAATAAACATGTCGCTCTGTATAATAATTCTGAGTATCTATACACTGATAATAAACATGTCGCTCTGTATAATAATACCGAGTATCTATACACTGATAATAAACATGTCGCTCTGTATAATAATACTGAGTATCTATACGCGGATAATAAACATGTCGCTCTGTATAATAATACCGAGTATCTATACACTGATAATAAACATGTCGCTCTGTATAATAATACTGAGTATCTATACGCGGATAATAAACATGTCGCTCTGTATAATAATTCTGAGTATCTATACGCTGATAATAAACATGTCGCTCTGTATAATAATACTGAGTATCTATACGCTGATAACAAACATGTCGCTCTGTATAATAATACCGAGTATCTATACACTGATAATAAACATGTCGCTCTGTATAATAATACTGAGTATCTATACACTGATAATAAACATGTTGCTCTGTATAATAATACTGAGTATTTATACCCTGATAATAAACATGTCGCTCTGTATAATAATACCGAGTATCTATACACTGATAATAAACATGTCGCTCTGTATAATAATACTGAGTATCTATACGCTGATAATAAACATGTCGCTCTGTATAATAATACGGAGTATCTATACGCTGATAATAAACATGTCGCTCTGTATAATAATACTGAGTATCTATACGCTGATAACAAACATGTCGCTCTGTATAATAATACTGAGTATTTATACCCTGATAATAAACATGTCGCTGCAGGCCCGGACTGGCCATCGGGCACATCGGGCAAATGCCCGGTGGGCCGCGGTGGCCATGGGGCAAGGCCGGCAGGGGAGTACCAAGATCTCCCCTGCCGGTCTATGCAGAGCCGGTACTATCCGAGCGCCGGCCCCGCTGTTTTCAATGAAGGGCCGGTGAGGAGATCAGAGATCTCCCTCACCGGCCCCCTTGGAGAGACCTGCGGCTGGGGATGGAGGGAGAGGACCCGGCAGAGCTCTAACTTGCAGCTCCGCCGGGTTCCTCTCGCAAGATCCGGCGCGTTGCCATGGCTACGCAGGCTAGAGTTCACTCACCCACTGGACCACCAGGGATGGTGTCAGAGTGCCGGTCCCCCCCTCCCAATTCTCCAGGTACCAGTGTGCCGGTCCCCCCTCCAACTCTCTCCAGGTACCAGCGTGCCGGTCCCCCCTCCAACTCTCTCCAGGTACCAGCGTGCCGGTCCCCCCCTCCAACTCTCTCCAGGTACCAGCGTGCCGGTCCCCCCCTCCAACTCTCTCCAGGTACCAGCGTGCCGGTCCCCGATAGAGATAGAGATATATACACACACACACACACACTGCACTCCTAAACATTTTACGTTCCAGACACACACTAGATCCCTTACCCAACTCTGGATCATATACGCACACTAGATCCCTTTATACACTCTGAATCCATTATATACACACACTCAGTAGATCTCACACACATTTTGGGTCCTTCAAACACACACTAGACTCCTGTATACAAACACACTGCACCACCTACACACACACACACACACACACACACACACACACACACACACTACATTCCTAAAATACACACTAGATTCATTGTAAACAAACACATATTACACTCCTAAACACACACTCTCTACAACCCCTACAAACACTACATCCCCAATACACAGACACACACACACACACTCTCTACAGCCCCTAGCCACATATGCATTACATTACACCAAAAACACAACACGACCAAGACCGACCTTATTACACAATACTACACCACAATCAGCTCACTCTATACACACACACACGCGCAATACCACAAGCAGGCTCCAAACACACGCACAATACTCTTTCCTGGCCCTTTTGTCTCCTGGTATCCATTTATAGAGACACCAGAGACAAGTTGCAAGGAAACACAGTGCAAGCATGTTATTAAACTTGCTTGCACTGTGCAGAACAAATACAGGGCATTTTTTCTCATGCTAGAGCTCTTTAGCAGAGCTCTGCCCTGGAAGAGCATTGACCCAACGCTCACTTTGAGACGGGGAGTGTTCGTCATTGGTGATGACGAAACACACCCTCTCTGCCCCGCCCCCTTCTTAGTGGGCCGCTGTGATAAAAAAATGCCCGGGCCGAATTTTTCTCCCAGTCCGGCCCTGTGTCGCTGTATAATAATACTGAGTATCTATACACTGATAATAAACATGTCGCTCTGTATAATAATAATACTGAGTATCTATACGCTGATAATAAACATGCCGCTCTGTATAATAATAATACTGAGTATCTATACACTGATAATAAACATGTCGCTCTGTATAATAATACCGAGTATCTATACGCTGATAATAAACATGTCGCTCTGTATAATAATAATACTGAGTATCTATACGCTGATAATAAACATGTCGCTCTGTATAATAATACTGAGTATCTATACGCTGATAATAAACATGTCACTCTGTATAATAATACTGAGTATCTATACACTGATAATAAACATGTCGCTCTGTATAATAATACTGAGTATCTATACACTGATAATAAACATGTCGCTCTGTATAATAATACGGAGTATCTATACACTGATAATAAACATGTCGCTCTGTATAATAATACCGAGTATCTATACACTGATAATAAACATGTAGCTCCGTATAATGATAACGAGTACCTGTTATGTTTGATGATATCTGGCTGAGATCCCCCCACCGCACACCGTATACAGATACTCGGCACTCTCCTATAGACCCACAGCTGGAGGAGTATTAGATTAGGGAAGAGACACACACAGTCCAGGTATCTACAAACTACTTGTATTGTGTTCAGGGTGTAACTTATATAGGAAGAAAGCAAATGGGGAGGGGAAACTAGAAAAAGGAGGGGAGGGGGAGGGGGTCTTGAAACTGCAGGAGGGAAGTTCACAAAAAGAGCTGGATGGAGGGGGCGGAGGGGGTTGAGGCAGGAAGTGAAGATCAGTAGAATACTGTGTATCTATAAAATGATCTCTTATAATACAGTGACTGACAATAACATGCACTCTATTAACCCCTTCATTAAATTACATTCTCCATTATGGAAGACCTACCCTTAAAGACACATAACAGCTATCATGGGGTTAATGACGTACCTGGCTGACTCTATGACCATGTGATCGCTGTCACAGCCAATCACCACTATCACAGAGCTGGGTACAATACAGAGACTGCCATACAATACACAGAGCTGGGTACAATACAGAGACTGCCATACAATACACAGAGCTGGGTACAATACAGAGACTGTCATACAATACACAGAGCTGGGTACAATACAGAGACTGCCGTACAATACACAGAGCTGGGTACAATACAGAGACTGTCATACAATACACAGAGCTGGATACAATACAGAGCCTGCCATACAATACACAGAGCTGGGTACAATACAGAGACTGCCATACAATACACAGAGCTGGGTACAATACAGAGACTGCCATACAATACACAGAGCTGGGTACAATACAGAGCCTGCCATACAATACACAGAGCTGGGTACAATACAGAGACTGCCATACAATACACAGAGCTGGGTACAATACAGAGACTGCCATACAATACACAGAACTGGGTACAATACAGAGACTGTCATACAATACACAGAGCTGGGTACAATACAGAGACTGCCATACAATACACAGAGCTGGGTACAATACAGAGACTGCCATGCAATACACAGAGCTGGGTACAATACAGAGACTGCCGTACAATACACAGAGCTGGATACAATACAGAGACTGCCATACAATACACAGAGCTGGGTACAATACAGAGACTGCCATACAATACACAGAGCTGGGTACAATACAGAGACTGCCATACAATACACAGAACTGGGTACAATACAGAGACTGCCATACAATACACAGAACTGGGTACAATACAGAGACTGTCATACAATACACAGAGCTGGATACAATACAGAGACTGCCATACAATACACAGAGCTGGGTACAATACAGAGACTGCCATACAATACACAGAGCTGGGTACAATACAGAGACTGCCATACAATACACAGAGCTGGGTACAATACAGAGACTGCCATACAATACACAGAGCTGGGTACAATACAGAGACTGCCATACAATACACAGAGCTGGGTACAATACAGAGACTGCCATACAATACACAGAGCTGGATACAATACAGAGACTGTCATACAATACACAGAGCTGGATACAATACAGAGACTGCCATACAATACACAGAGCTGGGTACAATACAGAGACTGCCATACAATACACAGAGCTGGGTACAATACAGAGACTGCCATACAATACACAGAGCTGGGTACAATACAGAGACTGCCATACAATACACAGAGCTGGGTACAATACAGAGACTGCCATACAATACACAGAGCTGGGTACAATACAGAGACTGCCATACAATACACAGAGCTGGATACAATACAGAGACTGCCATACAATACACAGAGCTGGGTACAATACAGAGACTGCCATACAATACACAGAGCTGGGTACAATACAGAGACTGCCATACAATACACAGAACTGGGTACAATACAGAGACTGCCATACAATACACAGAGCTGGATACAATACAGAGACTGCCATACAATACGCAGAGCTGGGTACAATACAGAGACTGTCATACAATACACAGAGCTGGTACAATACAGAGACTGCCATACAATACACAGAGCTGGATACAATACAGAGACTGCCATACAATACGCAGAGCTGGGTACAATACAGAGACTGCCATACAATACACAGAGCTGGGTACAATACAGAGACTGCCATACAATACACAGAGCTGGTACAATACAGAGACTGCCATACAATACACAGAGCTGGTACAATACAGAGACTGCCATACAATACACAGAGCTGGGTACAATACAGAGACTGCCATACAATACACAGAGCTGGGTACAATACAGAGACTGCCATACAATACACAGAGCTGGATACAATACAGAGACTGCGATACAATACACAGAGCTGGGTACAATACAGAGACTGCCATACAATACACAGAGCTGGGTACAATACAGAGACTGCCGTACAATACACAGAGCTGGGTACAATACAGAGACTGCCATACAATACACAGAGCTGGGTACAATACAGAGACTGCCATACAATACAGAGAGCTGGGTACAATACAGAGACTGCCGTACAATACACAGAGCTGGATACAATACAGAGACTGCCATACAATACACAGAGCTGGGTACAATACAGAGACTGCCATACAATACACAGAGCTGGGTACAATACAGAGACTGCCATACAATACATAGAGATGGGTACAATACAGAGACTGCCATACAATACACAGAGCTGGGTACAATACAGAGACTGCCGTACAATACACAGAGCTGGGTACAATACAGAGACTGCCGTACAATACACAGAGCTGGATACAATACAGAGACTGCCATACAATACACAGAGCTGGGTACAATACAGAGACTGCCATACAATACACAGAGCTGGGTACAATACAGAGACTGCCATACAATACACAGAGCTGGGTACAATACAGAGACTGCCGTACAATACACAGAGCTGGATACAATACAGAGACTGCCATACAATACACAGAGCTGGGTACAATACAGAGACTGCCATACAATACACAGAGCTGGATACAACACAGAGACTGCCATACAATACGCAGAGCTGGGTACAATACAGAGACTGCCATACAATACATAGAGATGGGTACAATACAGAGACTGCCATACAATACACAGAGCTGGGTACAATACAGAGACTGCCGTACAATACACAGAGCTGGATACAATACAGAGACTGCCATACAATACACAGAGCTGGGTACAATACAGAGACTGCCATACAATACACAGAGCTGGATACGATACAGAGACTGCCATACAATACAGAGACTGCCATACAATACACAGAGCTGGATACAATACAAAGACTGCCATACAATACACAGAGCTGGGTACAATACAGAGACTGCCATACAATACACAGAGCTGGGTACAATACAGAGACTGCCATACAATACACAGAGCTGGATACAATACAGAGACTGCCGTACAATACACAGAGCTGGATACAATACAGAGACTGCCATACAATACACAGAGCTGGGTACAATACAGAGACTGCCATACAATACACAGAGCTGGATACAACACAGAGACTGCCATACAATACGCAGAGCTGGGTACAATACAGAGACTGCCATACAATACATAGAGATGGTGTAACGGACCGTTTCACTTACAAGAGGATAAAACCCAGTTTAGGCGATAATCCCCTTT
This sequence comes from Pelobates fuscus, assembly GCF_036172605.1. NCBI lineage: Eukaryota > Metazoa > Chordata > Amphibia > Anura > Pelobatidae > Pelobates > Pelobates fuscus. Next base: position 206,359,983 of record NC_086323.1, on the reverse strand, counting down.
CCAGATGCACAGGCAGCTACTGCAAACACCATTCTCCAGGGGATCTGGAACCAGGTCATGGCTGAGCAAAACTCAAAGATGGACGAAGAGTATGATGAGCAGGAAGAGTGGTACAGCAGCAGAGTAGAGGCTGCATCCGAGGAGGTTAGCCGCCCCCCCCCCCCCGAGGCGGCAGGAAGAACCCGAAGTAGGGGTCCTCATAGATTGGTCCTGTGAGGAACCACAACAGGCAGGTGGAGATGGGAACGAGGTCTCTCTACCGGCCCTACAGGGATGCTGGGCAGTCGGCCCAGATCCCCAGCGGCAGTGTGTAACCCAGGGAGCTGATGGTGTCGTCCATCCTCCCCAGCGGCAGAGTAAGTCCCAGGGAGCTAAAGGTGTCGTCCTTCCTCCCCAGCGGCAGATTGTATCTCAGGGAGCTGAAGGTGCCGTCCTTCCTCCCCAGCGGCAGTGTGTGTCCCAGGGAGATGAAGGTGTTGTAACGGAATGCAGTGTAATAGCATACGATATCCGTTGGTACACCCAGGAAATCCACAGTCAGAATAGAAAGCAAGGCAATGTTCCCAATCCTCCCAATAACCGGACGAAACACAGTTTGGGAGTCAACTAACTCGGTTTATTCACAAGCAGCATATTTATACAGTTCCCCATGCAAGGGGTTTCCAGACAGTAATTCCAGGGGATTTCTCCCAACATGCACTGTGACTTTCCCAACAGGCATTGCTGCACGAGAAGGATACTCCCACTAAAATGGACGATTAAGTGGATTATCCCCTCGTGCAGCAAAACCGACAATTGACATTAAAATACATAATTCACACAATATTCGGTACTTTGGAATAACTGAACGTTCGGTAGATAGCTGGGGTCGGAGCGCACACTTTGTGAGAATACCGCTCTGATCCCAGCTGAATTGACCGAACGCCGCACATAATACAGTTAAACATTAAAGTGGGTTTAAAAGTACCAAATAAGTACGGGACATATAATGTACCGAACGCGGAACTCCCGAACGCTCTGGAAGTCCAGCGGTGTTCGGATCATTGAGTAGCCGTTTTCAGTTCCAGGCTCTCGACGACCGAACACCGCTGCAGAGACAAAGGATCCAAGATGGCCGACCGCCGCATGGTCGGTAGTCGAACGACGGCCACCTAGGAGAGCCCTTAATTACCGATTGCAACAATGTTGCAACCGGTTAATTGGTGCCACACGACCTGTGAATGTGTGGTCTACCTGGGGAGTCCACATTCGTACGGCGAACGGCCAGGATAGCCGTGTTTCGTCGTATGAATGCTTTGTATGCTGGCAGCATACGGCTGCCAGCATGCGAACGGCCATAGGACAATACATATACATTTAACGTTACACATTATATCTTCAGCCTACGGACAACCTGTACTGAATGTAGTTCAGAAGTGGCTAGGTTTGCCACAGGTGTCGTCCTTCCTCCCCAGCGGCAGGCTGAGTTACAGGGGGCAGAGGTTGTTGTTCCTGCCCCCCAGCAACAAAGTGATGTGCCAGGAAGGCAGTGTGAGGTGAAGGGAGAGGAGAGCAGCGTCCTCCCTCCCCAGCGGCAGTGTGTACCTCAGGGAGCAGAAGGTGCAATCCTTCCTCCCCAGCGGCAGTGTGTACCCCAGGGAGCTGATGGTGTCGTCCTTCCTCCCCAGCGGCAGTGTGTACCCCAGGGAGCAGAAGGTGCCATCCTTTCTCCCCAGCGGCAGTTTGCCATCCAGAGAGAGGAACTTGTTACACCCTCTCTCCCACGGCAACCTAACCCACCAAGGGGAGATGTTAAGCCCCACAACTGTGCAGATGGGACCGTAGTCTCTGCACTTACAGCACAAGGGATAGGGACGGTGTGGCGAAACCAGCTTCGCCACTGTGAACTGGAGAGGCCTGGCTGCTAGCCTCCTGCCCGCTTACTATGGCCCCTGGACATATTGCACTTTAAAGACTATATTTGGGCATGTACTAATTTATATTGCTGCTACTGGCCCTTTAAAATCAGCGATGGACATATTGGGACTTTTGGGACTACTGTCCCTTTAAGACTGTGTAACATATCACAGTAATACTGTCTTAAATATTATGTAGGTATTTATGTGTTCAGTTAAACTGGGGATATGTAGAAATGTGTGTTTTATGTGTTAAATGTATCAGTAGGTAATTTTATGTCTTTTACTGTCTTTTTGCAACCATGTGGTTAATGGAGTCTGACTCTAGTCCTAGATAATTGAATTACTTCTCCAATTATCTCCAGGGCAGAAGGGAGGAAGCCGGGATGCATTGTGGGGGATGTTTTACTTCTGTTTGAGCCAGATTGTGCCATGCTGCAAGCCCAGGCCCAAAAGATACTTTTAGTAACTTTTTAACCCCTGGTCGGATTCATGCCATTTTTTAATATGTTGTTCCCCTGAATGGATTGATTGTGGATATGTATTTTTATGTGAATGTGATGTATGGTTTTAAAGTTATGGAAGTTGTGTAAAAGTATATTTTAAACTGTATGCATAATGGGATTATGTGTCACACTAAGGGGAGGGGATGTGTGGGAGGTAACATCTATGTCATTGGTTATTTTATGCCTCCCCCTGGGTGTGGCCTGTATGTGTGAGTTGGAAATAAAAGCCAGACTGGATGTCCCAGTCTAGAGTTCTTGCTTAACCCTCAAAGCGATGTGTCGTCTCGGTCTTTGGGGGAATGGGATTGTATGCTGACTGCCAAGAGTGTAAGCCGATGTCTGCTTTTCTTGTTCAGCTGTTCCAGTGTTCGTGTGGTTCCAGTCGGGAGAATGGTGTTTGCAGTAGCTGCCTGTGCATCTGGAAAGGGGATTATCGCCTAAACTGGGTTTTATCCTCTTGTAAGTGAAACGGTCCGTTACAATTGGTGGCAAGCGGCGGGATCGTTCCTACAACCAGAGGGACAGCTACAGACAACACCATTTTTTGGATTACAAATTGAGGGCAACGCTAGTATCCGTACAGCGACCCTATCTACAAAGGAACTCAGAAAATGGAGGAGAAGTTTCAAGTTAGATTGGACGATTACGTCCTGGAGTCTGGAGCAGTCTCAGAGGAGAACATGTTGATGTACAGAGAGACTGTCAGAGCCAGATTGTGGGACGAAGCCCTAGAGGAAGTACAGTATTCACGAGGGGATCAGCGCCGCAGCAGAAGGCAGCGAATTCTGGCTAGAATGGCAGAGCGGATGCCCCTCCTGAGAAAACAGACCACAGAAAAGTGGGTGACTAGACTCGAGATTCTAGTATACGCAGAACTGGTGCTCGACGACGCATACCAGGCGCTACAGTGGTACGCGGCTCAGTGTGTCCCCAGGATGGCAGAGTATGAGTTCCCAGAAGGCGGAGATTACACTGGCCCCGGTCGATTTTGGAATAATAGTGGTGACGAGGACTTTGGGGAAGATACCGACTATCGTTTTTGGGACCTGTACGGCATCCGAGAGAACATGCTGGGTCTCTTTGGCGCTATTGACCTCGAGGCAGACCTACGATATTTGGTTAACCAGGAATGGAACCTGGAGGGGGATTACCTGCGACTCATCAATGAGGCCTGGGAAGAGACAACCGGTCCTCCCGCCCAACAGCAACCAGCAGTACCCGAGGTAGCAGAGGTATCCAGCGACTTGGAGCAGACAAGTATGGAAGGCTCTGACGCTGAAGATGATTTTATGGCCAAGGTGAGGCAGCAAGTGGCCCAGTATGGGGGTTATATATCCATGGACACATTCCAGGGGATCTGGAACCAGGTCATGGCTGAGCAAAACTCAAAGATGGACGAAGAGTATGATGAGCAGGAAGAGTGGTACAGCAGCAGAGTAGAGGCTGCATCCGAGGAGGTTAGCCGCCCCCCCCTGAGGCGGCAGGAAGAACCCGAAGTAGGGGTCCTCATAGACTGGTCCTGTGAGCAACCCCAGGGAGGTGAAGGTGTCGTCCTTCCTCCCCAGCGGCAGTGTGTACCCCAGGGAGGTGAAGGTGTCGTCCTTCCTCCCCAGCGGCAGATTGTACCTCAGGGAGCTGAAGGTGCCGTCCTTCCTCCCCAGCGGCAGTGTGTGTCCCAGGGAGATGAAGGTGTCGTCCTTCCTCCCCAGCAGCAGGCTGAGTTACAGGGGGCAGAGGTTGTTGTTCCTGCCCCCCAGCAGAAGAGTGATATGCCAGGAAGGCAGTGTGAAGTAAAGGGAGAGGAGAGCAGCGTCCTCCCTCCCCAGCGGCAGTGTGTGTCTCCGGGAGCTGATGGTGTCGTCCATCCTCCCCAGCGGCAGGCTGAGTTACAGGGGGCAGAGGTTGTTGTTCCTGCCCCCCAGCAACAAAGTGATGTGCCAAGAAGGCAGTGTGAGGTGAAGGGAGAGGAGAGCAGCGTCCTTCCTCCCCAGCGGCAGTGTGTACCTCAGGGAGCAGAAGGTGCCATCCTTTCTCCCCAGCGGCAGTTTGCCATCCAGAGAGAGGAACTTGTTACACCCTCTCTCCCACGGCAACCTAATCCACCAAGGGGAGATGTTAAGCCCCACAACTGTGCAGATGGGACCGTAGTCTCTGCACTTACAGCACAAGGGATAGGGACGGTCGGTCCTGTTCCCCAGCCTCAGTGTGATGGATCCAAAGGGGAGACAGTCGGTCTCCCCCTCCGGCAGTCGAGCTGTGCACCTAAAGGGGAGACAGCCAGTCTCCAGCAACCAGGCGCCCACCAGACTACTCCCGTGGTAGGGCTGGCAACAGGACAGAGTACCGCTGGTCTCTGCCCCCTCAGCAACCCACCAAGGCAGCCTACCCGTCTCCCACCCAGCAGTGGTGAAACACCAGAACTTGGACAAAATCCTTCCTCACCCAGATGTAGTAACCGGTTAGTGTGGGTGGGCTGCTCTGTTATTTCTGTTTCGTGGGTGGGTTGCTGGACTAACCAGGGCACTGACCGGCAGAAAGTCAGGTACCCTGTTAGTCTAATTGACAAAGGGGAGAAATGTGGCGAAACCAGCTTCGCCACTGTGAACTGGAGAGGCCTGGCTGCTAGCCTCCTGCCCGCTGACTATGGCCCCTGGACATATTGCACTTTAAAGACTATATTTGGGCATGTACTAATTTATATTGCTGCTACTGGCCCTTTAAAATCAGCGATGGACATATTGGGACTTTTGGGACTACTGTCCCTTTAAGACTGTGTAACATATCACAGTAATACTGTCTTAAATATTATGTAGGTATTTATGTGTTCAGTTAAACTGGGGATATGTAGAAATGTGTGTTTTATGTGTTAAATGTATCAGTAGGTAATTTTATGTCTTTTACTGTCTTTTTGCAACCATGTGGTTAATGGAGTCTGACTCTAGTCCTAGATAATTGAATTACTTCTCCAATTATCTCCAGGGCAGAAGGGAGGAAGCCGGGATGCATTGTGGGGGATGTTTTACTTCTGTTTGAGCCAGATTGTGCCATGCTGCAAGCCCAGGCCCAAAAGATACTTTTAGTAACTTTTTAACCCCTGGTCGGATTCATGCCATTTTTTAATATGTTGTTCCCCTGAATGGATTGATTGTGGATATGTATTTTTATGTGAATGTGATGTATGGTTTTAAAGTTATGGAAGTTGTGTAAAAGTATATTTTAAACTGTATGCATAATGGGATTATGTGTCACACTAAGGGGAGGGGATGTGTGGGAGGTAACATCTATGTCATTGGTTATTTTATGCCTCCCCCTGGGTGTGGCCTGTATGTGTGAGTTGGAAATAAAAGCCAGACTGGATGTCCCAGTCTAGAGTTCTTGCTTAACCCTCAAAGCGATGTGTCGTCTCGGTCTTTGGGGGAATGGGATTGTATGCTGACTGCCAAGAGTGTAAGCCGATGTCTGCTTTTCTTGTTCAGCTGTTCCAGTGTTCGTGTGGTTCCAGTCGGGAGAATGGTGTTTGCAGTAGCTGCCTGTGCATCTGGAAAGGGGATTATCGCCTAAACTGGGTTTTATCCTCTTGTAAGTGAAACGGTCCGTTACAGACGGTCGGTCCTGTTCCCCAGCCTCAGTGTGATGGATCCAAAGGGGAGACAGTCGGTCTCCCCCTCCGGCAGTCGAGCTGTGCACCTAAAGGGGAGACAGCCAGTCTCCAGCAACCAGGCGCCCACCAGACTACTCCCGTGGTAGTGCTGGCAACAGGACAGAGTACCGCTGGTCTCTGCCCCCTCAGCAACCCACCAAGGCAGCCTACCCGTCTCCCACCCAGCAGTGGTGAAACACCAGAACTTGGACAAAATCCTTCCTCACCCAGATGTAGTAACCGGTTAGTGTGGGTGGGCTGCTCTGTTATTTCTGTTTCGTGGGTGGGTTGCTGGACTAACCAGGGCACTGACCGGCAGAAAGTCAGGTACCCTGTTAGTCTAATTGGCAAAGGGGAGAAATGTGGCGAAACCAGCTTCGCCACTGTGAACTGGAGAGGCCTGGCTGCTAGCCTCCTGCCCTGCGACTACGGCCCATGGACATATTGCTCTATAAACACTATATTTAGGCATGTAATAATTTATATTGCTGCTACTGGCCCTTTAAAATCAGCGATGGACATATTGGGACTTTTGGGACTAATGTCCCTTTAAGACTTTGTAACATATCACAGTAATACTGTCTTAAATATTATGTAGGTATTTATGTGTTCAGTTAAACTGGGGATATGTAGAAATGTGTGTTTTATGTGTTAAATGTATCAGTATGTAATTTTATGTCTTTTACTGTCTTTTTGCAACCATGTGGTTAATGGAGTCTGACTCTAGTCCTAGATAATTGGATTACTTCTCCAATTATCTCCAGGGCAGAAGGGAGGAAGCCGGGATGCATTGTGGGGGATGTTTTACTTCTGTTTGGGCCAGATTGTGCCATGCTGCAAGCCAGGGCCCAAAAGATACTTTTAGTAACTCTTGAACCCCTGGTCGGATTCATGCCATTGTTTAATATGTTGTTCCCCTGAATGGATTGATTGTGGATATGTATTTTTATGTGAATGTGATGTATGGTTTTAAAGTTATGAAAGTTGTGTAAAAGTATATTTTGAACTGTACACATAATGGGATTAAGTGTCACACTAAGGGGAGGGGATGTGTGGGAGGTAACATCTATGTCATTGGTTCTTTTATGCCTCCCCCTGGGTGTGGCCTGTATGTGTACTCATGTAATAAAAACCAGGCTGGGTGCCCAGCACCTCAGACCACTGCTTGACCTTCAACACGGAGCCTTGTCTCGTTCTTGGGGGGATTCACTGTATGCTGTTGGAGATTTGACTGCTAGGAGTGTAAGCTGATGTCTGCTTTTCCTATTCATCTGCTAGCAGCTATTTGTGAGGTTCCAGCTGGAGTGCTACCTTATTCCCCTATATCCAGTTCGTGAGTTCTGATGTTCTGCAGTAGCTGTGCCTTTCTGAGAAAAGGGGATTATCGCCTAAACGGATTTTAACCCCTCATATGCTGAAACGGTCCGTTACAGATGGGTACAATACAGAGACTGCCATACAATACACAGAGCTGGGTACAATACAGAGACTGCCGTACAATACACAGAGCTGGATACAATACAGAGACTGCCATACAATACACAGAGCTGGGTACAATACAGAGACTGCCATACAATACACAGAGCTGGATACGATACAGAGACTGCCATACAATACAGAGACTGCCATACAATACACAGAGCTGGATACAATACAAAGACTGCCATACAATACACAGAGCTGGGTACAATACAGAGACTGCCATACAATACACAGGGCTGGGTACGATACAGAGACTGTCATACAATACACAGAGCTGGGTACAATACAGAGACTGCCGTACAATACACAGAGCTGGATACAATACAGAGACTGCCATACAATACACAGAGCTGGGTACAATACAGAGACTGCCATACAATACACAGAGCTGGGTACAATACAGAGACTGCCGTACAATACACAGAGCTGGATACAATACAGAGACTGCCATACAATACACAGAGCTGGGTACAATACAGAGACTGCCATACAATACACAGAGCTGGATACAACACAGAGACTGCCATACAATACGCAGAGCTGGGTACAATACAGAGACTGCCATACAATACACAGAGCTGGATACAACACAGAGACTGCCATACAATACGCAGAGCTGGGTACAATACAGAGACTGCCATACAATACATAGAGATGGGTACAATACAGAGACTGCCATACAATACACAGAGCTGGGTACAATACAGAGACTGCCGTACAATACACAGAGCTGGATACAATACAGAGACTGCCATACAATACACAGAGCTGGGTACAATACAGAGACTGCCATACAATACACAGAGCTGGATACGATACAGAGACTGCCATACAATACAGAGACTGCCATACAATACACAGAGCTGGATACAATACTGTAGCGGAGTAGAGGTATGATCCAAGGTAGCTCCGCTGGTAGACAGGAACAGCAATCCAAGACAGGTATAAAACGGGTAGCGTAGTTACAATCCCTTCCCTCCAAGAACTAGACGACACATAGCTTGGAGGTCAACTGTCAGCTTTATTCACACAATTTCTTTTATGTCTTTTTCCCATGCAAGGGAGGTAACTTAAAACAACCAATCACCTCACAATCACCTCCCCTCCCTCTCCTCCCCTTAGATTAGCAGGTAAATTCATTAGTGGGAACAGAGTTTTCCCCAGTTTCTGAATGTCCCCTAAATACGGGGGGTACGGTGACAAATGAGGGGTCCCCTGGTAGGTCTGCTCTGGGTGAGCAACATATTCAAATTTCACCCAGGTCAGACCAGGGGTTCGGGAGTTGCAGACATTTAAAGATTTGACCGACTGCAGGGACACAGTAGCCGAAAACAGCTCCATAGATTCTGGCCCTGTAGTCGGTCTATTTCACTGAATAGAAAGTGCCGAACATCTCAGCCATCCGACCCTAATCTTTTGTTCGGATGAATCCCCTAGTCTGGGGAATCCAAACTACCGAACGGCGGGCCGTTCGGCAGTTTGAGTCATACGGTTTGGCGATCCTGGAGGTCTGAGCGGTGTCTGGTTAGTCGAGCGTCCGATTTTAGTTCCAGACGCTCGACGACCAAACACCGCTGTTCGGCAGGTAAGATGGCCGCCGCCACGTGGAGATTAGGCGAACGGCGGCCACCCACGAACCCAATTACGGTATGTGTAACATTGTTTCCTTCTTAATGGGAGACACACGACCACAGCAGGGTGGTCTGGCATTCGGTACTTTTAATCGGTTCCCGAACCGGGTAAGTATATCTGGCTCGGGAACCGATTACATTAACATGCTGGTACAATATACATTATATGCATTGACATATAGTGCTAAGGACAAATAACATTGTAAGTAATAGTCTCTTGTGGCTGCTTCTGCCACAAATACAAAGACTGCCATACAATACACAGAGCTGGGTACAATACAGAGACTGCCATACAATACACAGAGCTGGGTACAATACAGAGACTGCAGTACAATACACAGATCTGGATACAATACAGAGACTGCCATACAATACACAGAGCTGGGTACAATACAGAGACTGCCATACAATACACAGAGCTGGGTACAATACAGAGACTGCCGTACAATACACAGAGCTGGATACAATACAGAGACTGCCATACAATACACAGAGCTGGGTACAATACAGAGACTGCCATACAATACACAGAGCTGGGTACAATACAGAGACTGCCATGCAATACACAGAGCTGGGTACAATACAGAGACTGCCGTACAATACACAGAGCTGGATACAATACAGAGACTGCCATACAATACACAGAGCTGGGTACAATACAGAGACTGCCATACAATACACAGAGCTGGATACAACACAGAGACTGCCATACAATACGCAGAGCTGGGTACAATACAGAGACTGCCATACAATACACAGAGCTGGGTACAATACAGAGACTGCCATACAATACACAGAGCTGGATACAATACAGAGACTGCCATACAATACACAGAGCTGGATACGATACAGAGACTGCCATACAATACAGAGACTGCCATACAATACACAGAGCTGGATACAATACAAAGACTGCCATACAATACACAGAGCTGGGTACAATACAGAGACTGCCATACAATACACAGAGCTGGGTACAATACAGAGACTGCCGTACAATACACAGAGCTGGGTACAATACAGAGACTGCCATACAATACACAGAGCTGGGTACAATACAGAGACTGCCATACAATACACAGAGCTGGGTACAATACAGAGACTGCCATACAATACACAGAGCTGGGTACAATACAGAGACTGCCGTACAATACACAGAGCTGGGTACAATACAGAGACTGCCATACAATACACAGAGCTGGGTACAATACAGAGACTGCCATACAATACACAGAGCTGGGTACATTACAGAGACTGACATACAATACACAGAGCTGGGTACAATACAGAGACTGCCATACAATACACAGAGCTGGGTACAATACAGAGACTGCCATACAATACAAAGAGCTGGATACAATACAGAGACTGCCATACAATACACAGAGCTGGGTACATTACAGAGACTGCCATACAATACACAGAGCTGGGTACAATCCAGAGACTGCCATACAATACACAGAGCTGGGTACAATCCAGAGACTGCCATACAATACACAGAGCTGGGTGCAATACAGACACTGCCATACAATACACAGAGCTGGATGCAATACAGAGACTGCCATACAATACACAGAGCTGGATACAATACAGAGACTGCCATACAACACACAGGGCTGGGTACAATACAGAGACTGCCATACAATACACAGAGCTTGATACAATACAGAGACTGCCATACAATACACAGAGCTGGGTACAATACAGAGACTGCCATACAATACACAGAGCTGGGTGCAATACAGACACTGCCATACAATACACAGAGCTGGATACAATACAGAGACTGCAATACAATACACAGCGCTGGATACAATACAGAGACTGTAATACAATACACAGCGCTGGGTACAATACAGAGACTGTCATACAATACACAGAGCTGGGTACAATACAGAGACTGTCATACAATACACAGAGCTGGGTACAATACAGAGACTGTCATAAAATACACAGAGCTGGGTACAATCCAGAGACTGCCATACAATACACAGAGCTGGGTACAATACAGGGACTGTCATCCAATACACAGAGCTGGATACAATACAGAGACTGCCATACAATACACAGAGCTGGGTACAATCCAGAGACTGTCATACAATACACAGAGCTGGGTACAATCCAGAGACTGTCATACAATACACAGAGCTGGGTACAATCCAGAGACTGCCATACAATACACAGAGCTGGGTACAATCCAGAGACTGCCATACAATACACAGAGCTGGATACAATACAGAGACTGCCATACAATACACAGAGCTGGATACAATACAGAGACTGCCATACAATACACAGAGCTGGGTACAATACAGAGACTGCCATACAATACACAGAGCTGGGTACAATACAGAGACTGCCTGTAACGGACCGTTTCACTTACAAGAGGATAAAACCCAGTTTAGGTGATAATCCCCTTTCCAGATGCACAGGCAGCTACTGCAAACACCATTCTCCCGACTGGAACCACACGAACACTGGAACAGCTGAACAAGAAAAGCAGACTTCGGCTTACACTCTTGGCAGTCAGCATACAATCCCATTCCCCCAAAGACCGAGACGACACGTCGCTTTGAGGGTTAAGCAAGACTCTGGACTGGGACACCCAGTCTGGCTTTTATTACAACCAAGTACATACAGGACACTCCCAGGGGGAGGATGAATTTAACCAATCACATGGATGTACCTCCCACACATTTCCTCCCCTTAGATTAGCACTTAACATAATTATACCGTACACCTTTTTCCCCAATTCCTGGATGTACCCCAAATACATATGCTACACCTCCAAAACAGGTATCCCCTGATAGCCCTTATTCAGGGGGACAACATATCCAAGAATCAGGTCATTCGGATGAATGGTTCGGGAGATATGAAGTTCCAAAGATTTGACCGACCGCATGGGTAAAGTATCCGAAAACAGTTCCATGCATTTTGGCCCTGCGGTCGGTCACAAACAAGTGAATGAAACAGACGAATTGCCTGTGTTATAGAGCCTGGAGAGGGTTTGAATGAATTCCCTTGTTTGTGGGGTTCTTTCTACCGAACGGCGGGTCATTCGGTAGTTTCCATACGAATTTCTGGAAGTATGGAGGTCTCAGCGGTGTTTGCCTAGTCAAGTGTCCGATTTTAGTTCCAGACACTCGACGGCAAAACACCGCTGTTCGGTAGTTTAAGATGGCCGCCGCCACGTGGTTGTTTCCTGAATGGCGGCCACCCAGAGGACACAGAACACATTACATGATTGCCAATTACCCGTTTGCAACATTGTTGCAAACGGTAATTGGAGGCACACTTAATCCTGGGTGGTCTGGTTGTTCGGTAGTTTCCTCAATACAATGAATGGAGTGATTCTACCGAACAATCAGATGAAGGCTGCATATATATATATATATAACCCAGGTTAACTGCATACAAAAATACCTACATGACATGAAAGTATTAAAGGCAGGATTACTGTACTACGCTCCACAGTCTTAAAGGTACAGTAGTCCCAAAAGTTCCAATATGTCCATCGCTGCTTTTAAAAGGGCCAGCAGCAGCAATACAAATTATTACATGCCCAAATATAGTTTTTAAAGTGCAGCATGTCCAGGGGCCATAGTCAGCGGGCAGGAGGCTAGCAACCAGGCCTCTCCAGTTCACAGTGGCGAAGCTGGTTTCGCCACATTTCTCCCCTTTGCCAATTAGACTAACAGGGTACCTGACTTTCTGCCGGTCAGTGCCCTGGTTAGTCCAGCAACCCACCCACAAAACAGAAAAAACAGAGCAGCCCACCCACACTAACCGGTTACTACATCTGGGTGAGGAAGAATTTTGTCCAAGTTCTGGTGTTTCACCACTGCTGGGTGGGAGACGGGTAGGCTGCCTTGGTGGGTTGCTGAGGGGGCAGAGACCAGCGGTACTCTGTCCTGTTGCCAGCACTACCACGGGAGTAGTCTGGTGGGCGTCTGGTTGCTGGAGACTGGCTGTCTCCCCTTTAGGTGCGCAGCTCGACTGCCGGAGGGGGAGACCGACTGTCTCCCCTTTGGATCCATCACACTGAGGCTGGGGAACAGGACCGACCGTCCCTATCCCTTGTGCTGTAAGTGCAGAGACTACGGTCCCATCTGCACAGTTGTGGGGCTTAACATCTCCCCTTGGTGAGTTAGGCTGCCGCTGGAGAGAGGGTGTAACAAGCTCCTCTCTCTGGACGGTAAACTGCCGCTGGGGAGGGGGGTTAGCAGGCTCCTCTCCCTGCCACTCTCTCTGCTGGTGGAAAGGGGGACCAGCTGTCTCCCCTTTCATTCTCTTGTCCGGCTGCTGGGGTGCGAGACCGACTGTCTCTGCTCCCTGCAGGACACACTGCCGCTGGGGAGGATGGACGACACCATCAGCTCCCTGGGGCACACACTGCCGCTGGGGAGGGAGGACGCTGCTCTCCTCTCCCTTCGCTTCACACTGCCGTCTTGGCATCTCACTTTGCTGCTGGGGGGCAGGAACAACAACCTCTGCCCCCTGTAACTCAGCCTGCCGCTGGGGAGGAAGGACTGCACCTTCGGCTCCTTTGGACCCACACGGCTGCTGGGGAGGATGGATGACACCATCAGCTCCCTGGGGCACACATTGCCGCTGGGGAGGGAGGACGCTGCTCTCCTCTCCCTTCACTCCACACTGCCTTCTTGGCATCTCACTTTGCTGCTGGGGGGCAGGAACAACAACCTCTGCCCCCTGTAACTCAGCCTGCCGCTGGGGAGGAAGGACGACACCTTCATCTCCCTGGGGTTGCTCACAGGACCAGTCTAGGAACTCTGCCACCTCGGGTACTGCTGGTTGCTGTTGGGCGGGAGGGCCGGTTGTCTCTTCCCAGGCCTCATTGATGAGTCGCAGGTAATCCCCCTCCAGGTTCCATTCCTGGGTAACTAAATATCGTAGGTCTGCCTCGAGGTCAATAGCGCCAAAGAGACCCAGCATGTTCTCTCGGATGCCGTACAGGTCCCAAAAACGATAGTCGGTATCTTCCCCAAAGTCCTCGTCACCACTATTATCCCAAAATAGACCGGGGCCAGTGTAATCTCCGCCTTCTGGGAACTCATACTCTGCCATCCTGGGGACACACTGAGCCGCGTACCACTGTAGCGCCTGGTATGCGTCGTCGAGCACCAGTTCTGCGTATACTAGAATCTCGAGTCTAGTCACCCACTTTTCTGTGGTCTGTTTTCTCAGGAGGGGCATCCGCTCTGCCATTCTAGCCAGAATTCGCTGCCTTCTGCTGCGGCGCTGATCCCCTCGTGAATACTGTACTTCCTCTAGGGCTTCGTCCCACAATTCGGCTCTGACAGTCTCTCTGTACATCAACATGTCCTCTTCTGACATTGCTCTAGGCCTCCGGAGTACGGAACCGTACAATCTATCCTGCAACTTCTCCTCCATTTTCTGAGTTCCTTTGTAGATAGGGTCGCTGTACGGATACTAGCGTTGCCCTCAATTTGTAATCCAGAAATGGTGTTGTCTGTAGCTGTCCCTCTGGTTGTAGGAACGATCCCGCCGCTTGCCACCAATTGTAACGGACCGTTTCACTTACAAGAGGATAAAACCCAGTTTAGGTGATAATCCCCTTTCCAGATGCACAGGCAGCTACTGCAAACACCATTCTCCCGACTGGAACCACACGAACACTGGAACAGCTGAACAAGAAAAGCAGACATCGGCTTACACTCTTGGCAGTCAGCATACAATCCCATTCCCCCAAAGACCGAGACGACACGTCGCTTTGAGGGTTAAGCAAGACTCTGGACTGGGACACCCAGTCTGGCTTTTATTACAACCAAGTACATACAGGACACTCCCAGGGGGAGGATGAATTTAACCAATCACATGGATGTACCTCCCACACATTTCCTCCCCTTAGATTAGCACTTAACATAATTATACCGTACACCTTTTTCCCCAATTCCTGGATGTACCCCAAATACATATGCTACACCTCCAAAACAGGTATCCCCTGATAGCCCTTATTCAGGGGGACAACATATCCAAGAATCAGGTCATTCGGATGAATGGTTCGGGAGATATGAAGTTCCAAAGATTTGACCGACCGCATGGGTAAAGTATCCGAAAACAGTTCCATGCATTTTGGCCCTGCGGTCGGTCACAAACAAGGGAATGAAAACAGGCGAATTGCCTGTGTTATAGAGCCTGGAGAGGGTTTGAATGAATTCCCTTGTTTGTGGGGTTCTTTCTACCGAACGGCGGGTCATTCGGTAGTTTCCATACGAATTTCTGGAAGTATGGGGGTCTCAGCGGTGTTTGCCTAGTCAAGTGTCCGATTTTAGTTCCAGACACTCGACGGCAAAACACCGCTGTTCGGTAGTTTAAGATGGCCGCCGCCACGTGGTTGTTTCCTGAATGGCGGCCACCCAGAGGACACAGAACACATTACATGATTGCCAATTACCCGTTTGCAACATTGTTGCAAACGGTAATTGGAGGCACACTTAATCCTGGGTGGTCTGGTTGTTCGGTAGTTTCCTCAATACAATGAATGGAGTGATTCTACCGAACAATCAGATGAAGGCTGCATATATATATATAACCCAGGTTAACTGCATACAAAAATACCTACATGACATGAAAGTATTAAAGGCAGGATTACTGTACTACGCTCCACAGTCTTAAAGGTACAGTAGTCCCAAAAGTTCCAGTATGTCCATCGCTGCTTTTAAAAGGGCCAGCAGCAGCAATACAAATTATTACATGCCCAAATATAGTTTTTAAAGTGCAGCATGTCCAGGGGCCATAGTCAGCGGGCAGGAGGCTAGCAACCAGGCCTCTCCAGTTCACAGTGGCGAAGCTGGTTTCGCCACACTGCCATTGTAGCGGAGTAGAGGTATGATCCAAGGTAGCTCCGCTGGTAGACAGGAACAGCAATCCAAGACGGGTATAAAACGGGTAGCGTAGTTACAATCCCTTCCCTCCAAGAACTAGACGACACATAGCTTGGAGGTCAACTGTCAGCTTTATTCACACAATTTCTTTTATGTCTTTTTCCCATGCAAGGGAGGTAACTTAAAACAACCAATCACCTCACAATCACCTCCCCTCCCTCTCCTCCCCTTAGATTAGCAGGTAAATTCATTAGTGGGAACAGAGTTTTCCCCAGTTTCTGAATGTCCCCTAAATACGGGGGGTACGATGACAAATGAGGGGTCCCCTGGTAGGTCTGCTCTGGGTGAGCAACATATTCAAATTTCACCCAGATCAGACCAGGGGTTCGGGAGTTGCAGACATTTAAAGATTTGACCGACTGCAGGGACACAGTAGCCGAAAACAGCTCCATAGATTCTGGCCCTGTAGTCGGTCTATTTCACTGAATAGAAAGTGCCGAACATCTCAGCCATCCGACCCTAATCTTTTGTTCGGATGAATCCCCTAGTCTGGGGAATCCAAACTACCGAACGGCGGGCCGTTCGGCAGTTTGAATCATACGGTTTGGCGATCCTGGAGGTCTGAGCGGTGTCTGGTTAGTCGAGCGTCCGATTTTAGTTCCAGACGCTCAACGACCAAACACCGCTGTTCGGCAGGTAAGATGGCCACCGCCACGTGGAGATTAGGCGAACGGCGGCCACCCACGAACCCAATTACGGTATGTGTAACATTGTTTCCTTCTTAATGGGAGACACACGACCACAGCAGGGTGGTCTGGCATTCGGTACTTTTAATCGGTTCCCGAACCGGGTAAGTATATCTGGCTCGGGAACCGATTACATTAACATGCTGGTACAATATACATTATATGCATTGACATATAGAGCTAAGGACAAATAACATTGTAAATAATAGTCTCTTGTGGCTGCTTCTGCCACAATGCTCCCCCAGAACCAAGCCAGCATACACAGTCTGATCCCAACGGATCGGCTTGGGGATGTCTGGAGGAGTACCCACAGATCACTTGTCTAGTTCCGTTTGTCGGGATAACCCGTCAGCATTTCCATTGAGCTTCCCCGGGCGATATTGGATGTTGAAATCAAAGGGCTGAAGCGCTAAGCTCCAGCGCAGCAGCCTGGCATTGTCTCCTGACACCCGGTTCAGCCAGACCAACGGGTTGTGATCTGTGAGCAGGGAGAAGGTTTGTCCATACAAATAGGGCTGTAGTTTCTTGAGGG
The DNA here is from genome assembly GCF_036172605.1 of Pelobates fuscus. Classification (NCBI taxonomy): domain Eukaryota; kingdom Metazoa; phylum Chordata; class Amphibia; order Anura; family Pelobatidae; genus Pelobates; species Pelobates fuscus. Next base: position 206,342,685 of record NC_086323.1, on the reverse strand, counting down.
CCCACACCACGGCAAGGCATTCCTTTTCGATGGCGGCGTAGCTTACTTCTCTGGGTAAAAGTTTTCGGCTGAGGTAAGCTACTGGGTGTTCACCGCCATCGGCTCCGATCTGGCTCAGTACTGCTCCCAATCCGAACATTGAAGCGTCTGTATGGACGAGAAAGCGTTTAGTCGGATCGGGAGCAGCCAACACAGGGGCATTAACAAGGGCATTTTTTAGGAGTTGGAAGGCCTGTTCACACTCTGGGGCCCATACTACTAATTTGGGAAGGTTCTTGCGGGTTAAGTCGGTAAGGGGCTTGGCTAGGGCGCTGTAGTTAGGTACAAACTTTCGGTAATACCCTGCCGTCCCCAAAAAGGCTAGTACCTGGGTTTTAGTGCGGGGGGTTGGCCATTTAGCTACGGCCTCTATTTTGGCTGGTTCGGGTTTTTGGTGGCCGCTGCCTACTCGGTGTCCGAGGTATTGGACCTCGGCCATCCCTATATGACATTTACTGGGCTTGAGGGTCAGTCCGGCTTCCCGGATGCGGTCTAGTACTGCTCCGATATGGTCTAGATGATCGGCCCAGGAGTAACTAAAGATGGCTATGTCGTCTAGATAGGCGCAAGCGTACTCCTGAAACCCGTCCAATAGTCGGTCCACCATCCTCTGGAAGGTGGCCGGGGCGTTCTTCATCCCAAATGGCATGACCCGGAATTGGTACAGGCCAAATGGGGTGACGAAGGCCAACTTGGGAATAGCGTCCTCGGCTAGAGGAATTTGCCAATATCCTTTACAAAGATCAATTGTGGTTAAGTATTTCCCCCTAGCCATTTTGTCTAATAGCTCGTCTATCCGGGGCATGGGATAGGCATCGGATATGGTTTTATCATTGAGCCTTCGGTAATCTACACAGAAGCGGGTAGTTCCATCCCGCTTCGGCACCGGTACTACGGGGGATGCCCAGGGGCTATCCGAATGCTCAATTACCCCTAACTGCAACATTTCCTTCAGCTCCTTGTACATGTTCCCCCTCACTGCTTCGGGAATGCGGTAGGGCGGTTGACGGAGTGGGATCGGATCTAGGGTTTCTACCCGATGGGTAGCTAACGGGGTATATCCCGGGAGGTTGGAAAAAGTGGCTCCTTTTTCCCTAATTAGACTTTGGGCCTGAGCTTTTTCCTGGGGATTCAAGCGGTCTCCTAATTGTACGGCTGCGAGATCCTCTTGTAGCGTTCCTCGGGCTAGCATGTCAGGGAGGGGTAGGTTATCGGTGTCCTCCGCAGCCGAGGCGCAGATGGCGGATACTTCCGCTGTGCGCTCGTGGTAGGGTTTCAGCATGTTCACATGGAACATGCGTCTGTCCCCGGTCCCGGCGCAGGGGCCGATTATATAGGTGGTATCGCAGACCTGCTCTACCACCTTGAATGGGCCCCGCCAGGAAGCCTGTAGCTTGTCAGTAGGGACGGGGCGTAGGACTAGTACTTTCTGGCCGACCTGAAAGCTGCGGTCCCTGGCTCCCTTATCATACCATTGGCGCTGGCGTGTCTGGGCCGCCTGGAAGTTGTTGCGCACAGCCCGGGTCAATTCCTCCAGGCGGTTCCGAAACTCCAACACATAGGGTACGATAGGGGTGCCGTCAATGGTCGTTCCCCCCTCCCAGTGTTCCCTTATTAGGTCTAGGGGTCCCCTTACCCTCCTTCCGAACAACAGTTCGAAGGGAGAGAACCCAGTGGACTCTTGGGGCACCCCTCGGTAGGCGAACAGGAGATGGGGTAAGAACCGCTCCCAGTTCTTCTGGGTGGCTACGAACGTGCGGATCATTTGTTTTAAGGTCCCATTAAACCGTTCGCAGAGGCCATTGGACTGGGGGTGGTATGGGGAATTAAGGATAGCTCGGACCCCGCATACTTTCCAAAGCTGTTGCGTGACCTCGGCCGTGAATTGGGTACCCTGATCCGAAATGATCTCCCGGGGGATCCCCATACGGGTAAATATACGCATGAGGGCGTCTACTATGGTCTCCGCATGTACATTCGTCAGGGCTACTGCTTCGGGGTATCTAGTGGCATAGTCTACTACGGTCAATATGTATTTCTTGCCAGACGGGCTTTTTTGTCTCAGTGGTCCGATAATGTCTACCGCTACCCGGCTAAAGGGTTCTTCGATTATGGGCAGGGTGTGTAGTTTGGCCTTGTATCGGTCCCCCCGTTTTCCCACTCTCTGACAGGTATCACAGGTATTACAGTACTGCTTAATATCCTGTGATATCCCTGGCCAGAAGAAGTTCTGCAGCAGCCGATGTTTGGTTCGGCTGATCCCTAGGTGTCCGGACATGGGAATGTCGTGGGCGATCCGCATTAACTCTCGTCTATACCTTCGAGGCACAATTAACTGTTTAATGGGTACAGGAATTGACCCGGCTACTACCTTTTCTGCATACCGGTATAATAACCCCTTATCCCAAGCATATCTCTCCCCCTCTCTGCCAGTCTGGTTTTTATCTATCCTGTCCTTGTAAACTTGTAGGGACGGGTCCAGGGCGACCTCGCTACCAAATTCTAATGGGGCAGCCCAGGGTAATACAGTGTGATCAGGGGGGTTTGTGCTTACCTGAGCCTCAGAGTCAAGGTGGGGTGCCGTGGTGCGAGCCTGTTGACGGGTGACGACCGGGTAAGCTTCCTGTGGAGGAGGCCGGGTAACAAAAGCGGAGGTTAGCTCCCCCAAATCGTTCCCCAAAATCACATCGGCAGGTAGATCCTGCATCATCCCCACTTCAATTTGTCCTGCCCCCGCTCCCCAGTCCAAATGTAGTTTAGCAGTGGGTACCTTGTAGATAGCTCCCCCTGCCACTCGAACTGCAATACAGTCTCCAGTGAGATGGTTCGGGGCCACTAAATGGTTCCGTACCAGAGTGATGGTGGCCCCAGAATCTCTTAGCCCCTCCAGCCGCTTGCCCTCCACATGGACCACTTGCCGGTGGCCTTGGCGGTTGTCTGATGCCGCCTGGACCGGGTTTACCTCATGGAGGGTGCCCAAGGGTTCCTCCATTTGGGTAGAGGTGAAAGGTTGAGCCCAGGTCCTGCCCTGATAGCAGTGTACTGCGGCTCGAGGAGTGGTTGGTGGTCGTTGAGGGGTCCAGGCCGGTCTGGCCCGGTTTTGGGGACAGTCTCGTTGCATGTGACCCATCTGGTTACATGCATGGCACCGGATAGATGCCCGGTTGTTGTACCGGGGAGGTTGGGACTGGTAGGTCCCCCCTGGTCGGGGCGAATTTACTGGGGTAAGCCGGGGAACAGCTGGCGTGGATTGCACTCTACTGGATAAAGACTGTTCCCGCCGGGAGTCCTGATGCTCATCTGCTAGTTGAGCGGCCTCGTGCAGAGTACGGGGCTTACGGTCTCTTACCCAGATCTGTAGCTCTGTGGACAAACGTTCGTAGAACTGTTCCAGCATCATCAACTGCTTGATCTCTTGGGCCGTGACGGCTTTGGCTGCCTCAAGCCACCCGTTAGCTGCCCGTTGTAGGCGGTGTGCAAATTCTGCATGTGAGTCTTTTCCTGATTTGGGTAAGTTCCGGAACTGTGTTCGGTATGCTTCAGGTGTAATGGCATACCGTGCGAGCAAGGTTTGTTTTACCTTCTGATAGTCTCGGATATCCTCTGCCGGCATAGCTCGGTAGGCATCTGCTGCGCGGCCGGATAGGTTACCCGCTAGCACTCGTACTTGTTCTTCAGTGCTAATGGCATGCAGCTGGCACAAAAGTTCAAAGTTCTGTAAATAGCCATCAATGTCCCCCTCGGTATCATTAAATGCTTTAAATACCTGGTACGGTATTTTAGCTTTCGCTGGCGGGGTGGGGGCAGATGTTGCGCTTCCCTGCGTTGATCGCTGCATAAAGAGGGCCTGTACATCGTTGTACACCTGGTCTGCTTTCTGCTCTGCCATGGCTGGTGAGAATAGAGCCATCCTGGCCCTATATTCCCTGGTAAACTCAGTTTCTTCCCCCTCCCTTGGAGGTGCTGCAGCAGCTGCGACTCTGTCTCCTTCCATGAGTTCTGCGATTAGGATAGCCTTTGTTTTGTTGCTTGCTATCCTCCCTCTCGCTTCTAGTAACTCTTTTAGCGTGTCCCGTTTCAAGAGGGTATAATCCGTTTCCATTCAGTCCTTTTTAATTCCTGCTGAATGCCTCTTGCTGTGTAGTACGATCCCGTCGCTTGCCACCAATTGTAGCGGAGTAGAGGTATGATCCAAGGTAGCTCCGCTGGTAGACAGGAACAGCAATCCAAGACGGGTATAAAACGGGTAGCGTAGTTACAATCCCTTCCCTCCAAGAACTAGACAACACATAGCTTGGAGGTCAACTGTCAGCTTTATTCACACAATTTCTTTTATGTCTTTTTCCCATGCAAGGGAGGTAACTTAAAACAACCAATCACCTCACAATCACCTCCCCTCCCTCTCCTCCCCTTAGATTAGCAGGTAAATTCATTAGTGGGAACAGAGTTTTCCCCAGTTTCTGAATGTCCCCTAAATACGGGGGGTACGATGACAAATGTCCCCTGGTAGGTCTGCTCTGGGTGAGCAACATATTCAAATTTCACCCAGATCAGACCAGGGGTTCGGGAGTTGCAGACATTTAAAGATTTGACCGACTGCAGGGACACAGTAGCCGAAAACAGCTCCATAGATTCTGGCCCTGTAGTCGGTCTATTTCACTGAATAGAAAGTGCCGAACATCTCAGCCATCCGACCCTAATCTTTTGTTCGGATGAATCCCCTAGTCTGGGGAATCCAAACTACCGAACGGCGGGCCGTTCGGCAGTTTGAATCATACGGTTTGGCGATCCTGGAGGTCTGAGCGGTGTCTGGTTAGTCGAGCGTCCGATTTTAGTTCCAGACGCTCGACGACCAAACACCGCTGTTCGGCAGGTAAGATGGCCGCCGCCACGTGGAGATTAGGCGAACGGCGGCCACCCACGAACCCAATTACGGTATGTGTAACATTGTTTCCTCCTTAATGGGAGACACACGACCACAGCAGGGTGGTCTGGCATTCGGTACTTTTAATCGGTTCCCGAACCGGGTAAGTATATCTGGCTCGGGAACCGATTACATTAACATGCTGGTACAATATACATTATATGCATTGACATATAGAGCTAAGGACAAATAACATTGTAAATAATAGTCTCTTGTGGCTGCTTCTGCCACAGCCATATAATACACAGAGCTGGGTACAACACAGAGACTGCCATACAATACACAGAGATGGGTACTATACAGAGACTGCCATACAATACAATGAGCTGGGTACAATACAGAGACAGTCATACAATATGTTGTTTTTAACAACTCCAAATCATTATCCCCTCCTAATTACACCCCATACCCATTATACCCCAGCCTGTCCCCTAAAGATAATGATGATGTAGTGTGGCGTAACCCGCCTCGCCACTGTGCATTGGAGAGGCCTGGCTGCCCACCTCCTACCTCCTGACTATGGCCCCTGGTAAAGTTGTATTTTATATTGCTGCTGCTGGCCCTTTAAGAATCATCTGTGGAGATATTTGGACTTTTGGGACAATGCCCCTTTAAATCTGTGTACCCAGGCCTATTTGGGACAAGGCCCCTTTAAGACTGTGTCCCGAGTGTCCCCAGACTTGTTTTGACTATGGGAAAGACTTTGGCTCCATGGCAATTTAACTGTATGTATGTGATCTGAGCGCCATCTGGTAGTAATGGGCGCTCAGATCTAAGCTATCTGGGGATAGGTAGAATGTGTATGTTCTATGTGATAAATGTAACAGTATGTAATTTTATGTCTTTTATTGTCCTTTGTCTGCATTGTGGTTAATGGAGTTTTGCCTCTGTCCTTGGAGATAATTGCATTACTTCCCAATTATCTCCAGGACAGAGAGGAGGGATTGTGATGCATTGTGGGATTGTAAGCTTGTGATTGGTCAATGTCTAATATGTTTCCCAGTTTCCCATCTGGTCCCCTAGGGGAGTGTCCACCAGGTGGGAGACCTGCATAAAAGCCGGGCAGCTAGCCCCAGTAAATCAGTTCTGCTTGATCCTCAAACGAAGTGTCGTCTCATTCTTTGGGGGAATTGGATTGTATGCTGTTACCGTGTGACTGCCAGGATTTACAAATTGAGGGTAACTCTAGTATCCGTACAGCGCCCCTATCTACAAAGAAAATGGAGGAGAAGTTTCAAGATAGATTGTACGGTTACTTATCCCTGGGGTCTGGAGCAGTCTCTGAGGAGGACATTTTGAGTTGCAGAGAGATTGCCAGAGCTGGGCTGTGGGACGAAGCCCTAGAGAAAGTACAGTATTGGCGAGGGGATCAGCGCCGCAGCAGAAGGCAGCGAATCCTGGCTCAAATGGCAGAGCTGATGCCTCTCCTGAGAAAACAGACCGAAGAAGCGTGCGTGACTAGACTCGAGATTCTAGTATATGCAGAACTGGCGCTCGACGATGCATACCAGGCGATACAGTGGTACGCAGCTCAGTGTGTCCCCGAGATGGCAGAGTATGAGTTCCCAGAGGGCGGAGATTACGCTGGCCCTGGCCTATTTTGGGATAATATTGACGATAAGGACTTTGTAAAAGCTACCTAAATGAGAGAATAAATAGTTGCGGCGCACTCAGACTCCAAAAAATATAAAAAAACAAAGAAGGCTTCTAAAATGCCTATCTCAGAATAAATATGGGGATTTGGTTCCACCATATGGCCATATGTTGTTAAGCCCACCACTACTTTCAAAGTACCTCAATATTGGTGGGTCCTACACTAAAATGCGGGGGGCAAATTAAATAGTACTAGTTGTGACGAGAGCAATCTCGCCACATTGCATTGGAGGAGCCTGGTTGCCCGCCTGCTGCCTTTGGACTATGGACCAGACTTTTAAATAACTTTATTTTACCTGCAGAAAGGCTGATTCGTGCCTTTCTGCCAGGGTGTTCGGTAGATTTTATCTACCGAACAAACTGTCGAATGCGCGACCACCTGGTAGCTGGAGTGTGCCAATTTACCTCCCTGAAGCTGCGGTTAACCGCAGCTTAATTGACTGTTACTGGGTGGCCGCAGTTACACTTAGCGGCCGCTAGGTGGCGGTGTTATGGAGCTCACCGGACGGCCAGCGGTGCTCAGCCCAGAATCAGTGCACTAAAAGCGGACACTTTTACGTTCAGGCACCGCTGAGCCTCCAGCCCCCTGGTTCTTATTCGTGCAGATTTAACCGAATACATGTTAATTCGGTAGTTTGTATCTGTGAATGTTAACCCAGATAGCACAGCCATGGAGCCAATTCGTGTAATTAAAGACTTTGGCTCCATGGCAATTGAACTGTGTGAATAGGATCTGAGCGCTATTCGGTAGTTTTGTGCGCTCAGATCCCAGCTATCTGGGGATATGTGATGTAACGGACCGTTTCACTTACAAGAGGATAAAACCCAGTTTAGGCGATAATCCCCTTTCCAGATGCACAGACAGCTACTGCAAACACCATTCTCACATCGCTTTGAGGGTTAAGCAAGAACTCTGGACTGGGACACCCAGTCTGGCTTTTATTAAAAACAAGTACATACAGGACACTCCCAGGGGGAGGATGAATTTAACCAATCACATGGATGTACCTCCCACACATTTCCTCCCCTTAGATTAGCACTTAACATAATTATACCGTACACCCTTTTCCCCAATTCCTGGATGTACCCCAAATACATATGCTACACCTCCAAAACAGGTATCCCCTGATAGCCCTTATTCAGGGGGACAACATATCCAAGAATCAGGTCATTCGGATGAATGGTTCGGGAGATATGAGGTTCCAAAGATTTGACCGACCGCATGGGTAAAGTATCCGAAAACAGTTCCATGCATTTTGGCCCTGCGGTCGGTCACAAACAAGTGAATGAAACAGACGAATTACTGGTGTTATAGAGACTAAGGGGGATTCGCATGAATCCCCTAGTTCGTACGTTTCTTTCTACCGAACGGCGGGCCGTTCGGTAGTTTCCCCACGAAATCCTGGAAGTCTGGAGGTCTCAGCGGTGTTTGCCTAGTCGAGTGTCCGATTTCAGTTCCAGACACTCGACGGCAAAACACCGCTGTTCGGTAGTTTAAGATGGCCGCCGCCACGTGTTTGTTTCCCGAATGGCGGCCACCCAGAGGACAAAGAAGATATTACATGGATTGCCAATTACCTGTTTGCAACATTGTTGTAAACGGTAATTGGAGGCACACTTATTCCTGGGTGGTCTGGTTGTTCGGTAGTTTCACTCAATATACTGAATGGAGTGATTCTACCGAACAGTCAGATGAATACTGCATATCTATATCCCAGGTTAGCTCAACACATAAATACATACAGGATATTAAGCAGGGTTAAAGTACCATGTTCTACAGTCTTAAAGGTACAGTATCACAAAAGTCCCAATAAGTTCACGGATGGCCCTTAAAGGCCCAGTAGCAGTAATATAAATCATTACATGCCCAAATATAGTTTTTATAGAGCAATATGTCCAGGGGCCGTAGTCGCAGGGCAGGAGGCTAGCAACCAGGCCTCTCCAGTTCACAGTGGCGAAGCTGGTTTCGCCACATGTGACATGTCTGTGTTTTATGTATAAAATGTGTGTATTTTATGGTGTTTTACTGTCTTTGTGTCCCCACATGTATAATGGTGATTTGCCTTTGTCCTGGGAGATAATTTAATTACTTCCCAATTATCTCCAGGATAGAGGGAGGAGATCAGGATGCATTGTGGGGATGTTTTACTGCTGTATGTCTGTCTTTTGTCACGGTCTTCCATCTGGTCCCCTAGGGGAGTGTCCACCAGGTGGGAGACCTGCATAAATACTGGGCAGGTAGCCCTCATTAAACAGACCACTGCTTGACCCTCAACACGGAGCCTTGTCTCGTTCTTGGGGGGATTCACTGTATGCTGATAGAGACTGATTGCCAGGAGTGTAAGCCGCTTGGGAGCTTTTCCTGTTCGTCTGCTAGCAGCTATTCGTGAGGTTCCAGTTCGGGAGTTTGGAGTGCTACCTTATTCCCTTGTATGCAGTTCGAGAGTTTGGTGTATTCCCTTGTATGCAGTTCGGGAATTTGGTGCATTCCCTTGTATTCAATTCGTGAGTTTTGGTGATTCTACAGTAGATGTGCCTGTCTCTGCAAAGGAAATTATTGTGTAAGCGGTTTTAACCCATTGTGTGTGAAACAGTCCGTTACACTAGTGTTAAAAATAAAAATGTTCAATTAAATCCTTTTAAGAGCATAGTGAGTATACAAAAAATAAGTGATGAAAGCAATTATTAAAAACAGTGTTAAAACTAAACAATTAACGTGTTGGTGCTAAAATTAGTATACTCACAATTGCAGATGATGTATGTGCTGACTGGAGAAAATAATAAAAGTGACCTGACTATTGAAAAACTCCTCCTATATATACACACCTGTGGCCACCTCTAAAGGAGCCTCTGAAGTTGGGGGGGCCTGGGCGGGGTGCTTAACCCCAAAGGAATCTGGTCTGGATTCCAAATATAATGTGTACAGAGAAAGGATTGGGGCCACACCCGAGACCTGGATTTTGTATGAAAGGTGCTGCCGCTGTGACCAAAACTTCATAAATGAGAGAATAAATAGTTGCGGCACACTCAGACTACAAAAAATATAAAAAACAAAGAAGGCTACTAAAATGCCTATCTCAGAATAAATATGGGGATTTGGTTCCACCATATATGTAAAAGCTACCGACTCTCGTTTTTGGGACCTGTGTTACGACCGAGAAGACATGCTGGGTTTCCCTAGCGCTGTTGATCTCGAGGCAGACCTATGTTATCTGGTCGCCAAGGAATGTGACCTGGAGTGGGATTACCTGTAACTCATCAATGAGGCCCGGGAAGAGACAACCGGTCCTCTTCCCCCAACAGCAACCAGCGGTACCCGAGGTAGCGGACCTCCTAGACTGGTCCTGCGAGGATCCCCAGTAACAGCATGTATCCCAGGGAGATGAAGGTGCCATCCTTCCTCCCCAGCGGCAGTGTGTGTCCTTAGGAGATTAGACAGTCGGTCAAGTGAGTCCCAGGGAGCCGAAGGTGCCGTTCTTCCTCCCCAGCGGCAGTATGTATCCCTGGGAGCTGAAGGTATCGTCCTTCCTCCCCAGCGGCAGTGTGTGTTCTTAAGAGAGGAGACAGGTGGTCCTTCTCCCCAGCAGTCAAGTGAGTCCTAGGGAGCTGAAGGTGCCGTCCTTCCCCCCCAGCGGCAGTGTGCATCCTTAGGAGAGGAGTCAGTTGGTCGCCCTCCCCAGCGGTCAAGTGAGTCCCAGGTAGCCGAAGGTGCCGTCCTTCCTCCCCAGAGGCAGTATGTATCCCAGGGAGCTGAAGGTGCCGTCCTTCCTCCCCGGCGGCAGTGTGAGTCCCAGGGAGCAGAAGGTGCAGTCCTTCCTCCCCAGCGGCAGTGTGTGTTCCAGGGAGCCGAAGGTGCCGTCCTTCCTCCCCAGCAGCAGTGTGTCTGGCAGGGAGCAGAGACACTCGGTCTCGCTCCCCAGCAGTGGGACAATATATTGTGTGGCGAAACCAACTTCGCCACTGTGAACTGGAGAAGCCTGGTTGCTAGCCTCCTGTCCTGCGACTATGGCCCCTGGACATATTGCACTGTAAAAACTATATTTGGGCATGTAATAGTTTATATTACTGCTACTGGGCCTTTAAGGGCCATCCGTGGACCTATTGGGACTTTTTGGGATATGTGAAATGTCTGTGTGTTATGTGTAAAATGTGACTTTATGTATTTTAAAGTGTTTTATGTCGTTTTGCAACCATGTGGTTAATGGAGTCTGCCTCTAGTCCTGGATAATTGGATTACTTCTCCAATTAACTCCAGGGCAGAAGGGAGGAAACCAGGGTGCATTGTGGGGATGTTTTTCTGCCAGCCAGGAGGGACACAAGATACTTTTAGTAACTTTTGAACCCCTGGTCGGATTCATGCCATTTTTTTAATATGTTGTTCCCCTGAATGGATTGATTGTGGATATGTATTTTTATGTGAATGTGATGTATGGTTTTAAAGTTATGAAAGTTGTGTAAAAGTATATTTTACACTGTATGCATAATGGGATTATGTGTCACACTAAGGGGAGGGGATGTGTGGGAGGTAACATCTATGTCATTGGTTATTTTATGCCTCCCCCTGGGTGTGGCCTGTATGTGTGAGATGGAAATAAAAGCCGGGCTGGATGAGCCAGTCCAGAGTTCCTGCTTAACCCTGAAGCTGAAGTGTTGTCTCTTTCTTGGGGGAAGGGGACTGTATGCCGATTGCCAGGAGTGTAAGCTGTTCGTATTGCTTTTCCTGTTCGGCTGCTTCCAGGGTTCGTGTGTCTGCTGTTCGAGAGGTGGTGAATCCGTGCAGTTTGGGAGTTCGGGAAATTGGTGCTTATAGTAGCTGCTGGTCTATGGAAAAGGGGATTATCGACTAAACTGATTTTTCCCCTTTTATGCTGAAACGGTCCGTTACAATTGGTGGCAAGCGGCGGGATCGTTCCTACAACCAGAGGGACAGCTACAGACAACACCATTCCTGGATTACAAATTGAGGGCAACGCTAGTACCCGTACAGCGACCCTATCTACAAGGAACCAACTGCAGCAGAGCAAGCATGGCACCCAGCTACACGCAGGAGGAGTTTGACAAAGAGCTAAGATCACGGCTGATTTTCCTCGGACCCAACCCCCCGGAGAAATACGTGCAGCTTGTGAGTAGACAGGTAGAAGAGTACCTGCAGGTCGGAGCAGGGCGGGCACGGAAGTTGCCAGGTTGGGAGAGACCCCAGTGGCCAAGCAAGTTGCAGGGAGAGAAGCGTGTTGTCCTTCCTCCCCAGCGGCAGTGTGTACCCCAGGGAGCTGATGGGGTCGTCCGTCCTCCCCAGCGGCAGTGTGTGTCCCAGGGAGCAGAAGGTGCAGTCCTTCCTCCCCAGCGGCAGTGTGTACCCCAGGGAGCTGATGGTATCGTCCGTCCTCCCCAGCGGCAGTGTGTGTCCAAGGGAGCAGATGGTGCCGTCCTTCCTCCCCAGCGGCAGTGTGTACCCCAGGGAGCAGAAGGTGCCGTCCTTCCTCCCCAGCGGCAGTGTGTACCCCAGGGAGCAGAAGGTGCCGTCCTTCCTCCCCAGCGGCAGTGTGTACCCCAGGGAGCAGAGGGTGCCGTCCTTCCTCCCCAGCGGCAGTGTGTACCCCAGGGAGCAGAAGGTGCCGTCCTTCCTCCCCAGCGGCAGTGTGTGTGCCAGGGAGCAGAAGGTGCAGTCCTTCCTCCCCAGCGGCAGTGTGTACCCCAGGGAGCTGATGGTGTCGTCCGTCCTCCCCAGTGGCAGGCTGAGTTACAGGGGGCAGAGGTAGTTGTTCCTGCCCCCCAGCAGCAAAGTGATATGCCAAGAAGGCAGTGTGAAGTGAAGGGAGAGGAGAGCAGCGTCCTCCCTCCCCAGCGGCAGTGTGTTTCCCAGGGAGCAGAAGGTGCAGTCCTTCCTCCCCAGCGGCAGTGTGTGTCCCAGGGAGCAGAAGGTGCAGTCCTTCCTCCCCAGCGGCAGTGTGTACCCCAGGGAGCTGATGGTGTCGTCCGTCCTCCCCAGTGGCAGGCTGAGTTACAGGGGGCAGAGGTAGTTGTTCCTGCCCCCCAGCAGCAAAGTGATATGCCAAGAAGGCAGTGTGAAGTGAAGGGAGAGGAGAGCAGCGTCCTCCCTCCCCAGCGGCAGTGTGTGTCCCAGGTAGCAGAAGGTGCAGTCCTTCCTCCCCAGCGGCAGCGTGTACCCCAGGGAGCAGAGACAGTCAGTCTCGCACCCCAGCAGCGGGACAAGAGAATGAAAGGGGAGACAGCTGGTCTCCCTTTCCACCAGCAGAGAGAGTGGCAGGGAGAGGAGCCTGCTAACCCCTCTCCCCAGCGGCAGTTCACCGTCCAGAGAGAGGAGCTTGTTACACCCTCTCTCCAGCGGCAGCCTAACCCACCGAGGGGAGATGTTAAGCCCCACAACTGTGCAGATGGGACCGTAGTCTCTGCACTTACAGCACAAGGGGTAGGGATGGTCGGTCCTGTTCTCCAGCCACAGAGCGGTGTATCCAAAGGGGAGACAGTCGGTCTCCCCCTCCGGCAGCCGAGCTATGCACCTACAGGGGAGACAGTCAGTCTCCAGCAACCAGGCTCCAACCAGCCTACTCCCGTGGTAGTGCTGGCACCAGGACAGAGTACCGCTGGTCTCTGCCCACTCAGCAACCTACCAGTCCCCCACACAGCCGTGGTAAGGCACCTGGACATGGACAAAATTCTCCCTTACCCAGGTGGAGTAACCATTTATTGTGGGTGGGCTGTACTGCTGGTTTTGTCTTGTGGGTGGGTTGCTGGACTAACCAGGGCACTGACCGGCAGGAGGTCAGGTACCCTGTTAGTCTAATTGGTAAAGGGGAGAATTGTGGCGAAACCCACTTCGCCACTGTGAACTGGAGAAGCCTGGTTGCTAACCTCCTGTCTTGCGACTATGGCCCCTGGACATATTGCACTGTAAAAACTATATTTGGGCATGTAATAGTTTATATTACTGCTACTGGGCCTTTAAGGGCCATTCGTGGACCTATTGGGACTTTTTGGGATATGTGAAATGTCTGTGTGTTATGTGTAAAATGTGACTTTATGTATTTTAAAGTGTTTTATGTCGTTTTGCAACCATGTGGTTAATGGAGTCTGCCTCTAGTCCTGGATAATTGGATTACTTCTCCAATTAACTCCAGGGCAGAAGGGAGGAAACCAGGGTGCATTGTGGGGATGTTTTTCTGCCAGCCAGGAGGGACAAAAGATACTTTTAGTAACTTTTGAACCCCTGGTCGGATTCATGCCATTTTTAAATATGTTGTTCCCCTGAATGGATTGATTGTGGATATGTATTTTTATGTGAATGTGATGTATGGTTTTAAAGTTATGAAAGTTGTGTAAAAGTATATTTTACACTGTATGCATAATGGGATTATGTGTCACACTAAGGGGAGGGGATGTGTGGGAGGTAACATCTATGTCATTGGTTATTTTATGCCTCCCCCTGGGTGTGGCCTGTATGTGTGAGATGGAAATAAAAGCCGGGCTGGATGAGCCAGTCCAGAGTTCCTGCTTAACCCTGAAGCTGAAGTGTTGTCTCTTTCTTGGGGGAAGGGGACTGTATGCCGATTGCCAGGAGTGTAAGCTGTTCGTATTGCTTTTCCTGTTCGGCTGCTTCCAGGGTTCGTGTGTCTGCTGTTCGAGAGTTGGTGAATCCGTGCAGTTTGGGAGTTCGGGAAATTGGTGCTTATAGTAGCTGCTGGTCTATGGAAAAGGGGATTATCGCCTAAACGGATTTTTCCCCTTTTATGCTGAAATGGTCCATTACATATTGAAAGGGTAGACAGTCGATCCCCCTCTCCACCAGCAGAGAGAGTGTAAGGGAGAGGAGCTTGTTACCCCCTCTCCCCAGCGGCAGCGTAGCCCACCAAGGGGAGACACTAAGCTCCCCACCAGCGCAGATGGGACCGTGGTCTCTGCGCCCAAGCTACAAGGAGTACAGACAGACGGTCCTGCTCCCCAGCGGCAGAGTATAAGCCCCACACCGGTGCAGATGGGACCAGGGTCTCTGTGCCCAAACCACAGGGGGTAGGGACAGTAGGTCCTGTCCCCCAGCAGCAGGGCTGTTAATCCAAAGGGCAGCCTGTCTTCCCCTCCAGCAGCAACACCAAGTCCAGAGGGAGGAGCCTACTACCCCTTCTCCTCAGCTTGGCTCCAACCAGGCTACTCCCGTGGTAGCGCTGGCACCAGGGCATAGTACCGGTGGTCTCTGCCCACTCAGCAACCCACCGATCCAGAAGGCTAGTAAACTCCAGAGCCGTGGTGGAGCCCCTGGACATGGACAAGCTACAGATTGGGATGCTATAACCATATATATTCTTTAGTAACTAAGATTTCTGAATATCGAAATCTGATCGTGATTTATCCAGTCATATATCATGCTATTAGAAAAATTTTAATTAATTTAAATTAATTAAATGAAGCCAGTATATTTACCAGTTAAATAGATATTCTCAGGTAGCTAAGTGTCAAGGAATGTTTCATGGGTCTCTTTCTCTGTCTCCTGACTTAGCCTGCTTCCATTTCTTTATCTGACTCCTGCCTCCTTCTGCATACCTCTCTCTTCTCTTTGTCTTAACTTTTTAAAGGAAAAGATTCTCTGTTCGTCACTTGGTAATAGACCAATAGAAACACTAGATGTGTGGTTACCTCCTAAATAACAATTTAGTATTTGGTCTATAGAGGGCAGTCTTGTCCCACTAAACATACTGTGACCTTTATGGGCAAAGCAACACAGTCCTCTAGGGTAACAGGCATAGAACAACAGTCTCTGGTGCAAAAATGGTGTGGTTTATTTATAGCGTGCACAAAAATCCATACAGCAATCAGTTTTGTTCAAAAACTGCAGCACAACAGAAAGGAAAATCTACAAAATAAATCCTAGCTTTGAGCACTAACTAAACATAAAGAAATGTCCCTTACTCACCAGGGTAATAAACTACACAAATCAAAAATAAGCATTGGTTTCACCAACCTTTAGCACATTGTTTAGATGCTGCTCTGCACAGACCTGCTCTCTCTCTACAGGTCAGATTGTATCTCATTCTTTCTGCTCTGAGACCTGCTAATTAAAGCCTCAGCAGTTGCTAATTGGGCAGGTGAATGAGTATAGACTATGGAGGATTCTGGGTCCTAGATACCTTCCTTCTATTACCCTCCCATAGACTCTGTCACATATCCCCCCCGCCAGCTTAGACCCGTCGGTCGTAGCGACCTTTGACAATGAACAATGGACTCTGGATAAACCGTCTGCATTCCCCTGGTCTTTACCAGCTCTATGCTCCATAGAGAAGTTATATGGCTGAAGACTAAGGAACCACCTAGTTACTCTGGCATTTGTTTCCTTGTTATGTCTCATCCACGTCAATGGCGCATGATCTGTGACAAGTTTGAACCTTCTCCCCAACAGATAAAACTTAAGTGTTTCCAGTGCCCATTTTATGGCCAAGCATTCTTTCTCAACCACTGAGTATCTCTGTTCATGGGGATTCAGCTTCTTGCTCAGGTACATAATGGGATGTTCTTCTCCCCTGTGTACCTGAGAAAGAACTGCTCCTAGGCCCACATCAGACGCATCTGTCTGTACCACAAATTCTTTTGTAAAGTCAGGGGCAACCAAAATTGGATCAGCACACAAAACCTCCTTCAGGGTATTAAATGCCTTCTCTACCTCGGAGTCCATTTGGATGGATTGGCAGTTAGACCTGCATCTCGTATAGACTTTATTACTACCTGAACTCGCGGAAGGTGTGTTTCCCAATCTGTACTGTGTATAACCACATCGTCAAGGTAGGCAGCCGCGTATTCACTATGGGGCCTAAGGATTCTATCCATCATTCTTTGGAAGGTGGCAGGTGCACCATGCAACCCAAAAGGTAAGACTCTATAGTGAAATAAACCATCTGGTGTGGAAAAAGCAGTTTTTTCTTTGGCCCGCTCCGTTAAGGGAACTTGCCAGTAACCTTTAGTCAGATCTAAGGTAGTCAGATATCTGGACCGTCTTAATCTCTCTATTAGGTCATCAACCCTAGGCATGGGATAAGCGTCAAATTTTGATATCTCATTTAATTTTCTGAAATCATTACAGAATCTGATTTCTCCATTTGGCTTGGGTACCAACACTATAGGATTACTCCATTCACTTTGTGATTCCTCGATAACCCCTAGCTCAAGCATCTTTTGGACCTCTGCTTTGATGGCTTCTTTTCTGGCCTCTGGGATTCGGTAGGGTTTTAAGTTAACCCTTTTTCCAGGTTCCGTAATTATGTCATGTTTAATAACATGAGTTTTTCCGGGTACTGGAGCAAACACATCCCGATTTCTAAGAACAAACTCTCGGACCTCATTTCTTTGATGAGGTGCTAGAGTGTCAGCAATGTTAACCTCTGGTACTTTGTCTACTTTGGTCAGAGGAACTTTATCTGTCATGGCCATCAAGGCCTCTCTGTCTGTCCAGGGTTTAAGTAAATTTATGTGGTATATTTGTTCAGGCTTTCTTCTACCAGGTTGTCTCACCTTATAATTAACCTCATTGACTCGTTCAATGATCTCGTATGGGCCATGCCAGTTTGCCAGGAATTTACTTTCTACTGTGGGGATTAGTACCATAACCCTGTCTCCAGGTTGAAAGACCCTAAGTCTAGCATTCCTGTTATAACTAGCTTTCTGGGCTTCCTGAGCTCTCTCCATATTTTCACTGACAATTGGCATTATGGCCTCAATGCGATCCTGCATTTGTGCCACATGTTCAATAACACTCCTATGAGGCGTGTGTTCCTGTTCCCATGTTTCCTTCGCAACATCAAGGAGACCTCTAGGATGATATAATAATTCAAAAGGTGAGAACCCTGTGGAAGTTTGGGGAACTTCTCTGATAGCAAACATTAGATATGGGAGCAAACGATCCCAATTCTTACCATCTTTATCAATTACCTTACGGAGCATTGCTTTTAATGTCTTATTAAATCTTTCCACTAACTGTGAAGAAAAGAGACCTCAACTAACCTTTTCTTCTATGTTTGTGTATTTAATTTCCCTTTTCTGCCTGTAGCAGTTTATCCGTTCGGCAGTTTGCATCTACCGAACCACGACCTCCCTCCTTGCTTGTTGTGATCTGAAGCACCGACAATTAAGTGTCCCCTGGATGGCCGTTGTTTGTATAGCCGCACGCCACGAGGAAAAGAAAACGGCGGCCATCTTGTTCGCACGAGGCGAGTCAGCGGGACTTGGTCGTCGAGTGTCTGGAACTAAAATCGGACACTCGACCGTGCGAAGTACCGCTGAAAACTACCGGACGGCCGGTTCTCCCACTTGCCGAACACCCAGAAGAGCGGCATTCGGTAGTTATATCCGTATGAACCAGGGGAACAATCGCTCCTATGAGCCAGGAGGGTATTTTCGGTACTTTTGACCGCTTTCGCCTTTTTCCCCAATTGACCGACCCCACACACGGAATTCGTGGAACTGTTTTGGGCAGGAGCCTCGTGTGTGGTCGGTAAACTAAGACTTCCACACTTTTTAAGAACCCCTGAACCGATCTGGGTGAAATTTGGATATGTTTGCCTCCCAGATGTGTTCCAAGGGGTGTTCCAATGTTTGGGTAAAATGTGTGCCCTCTGCCTGGAGATAATTGATTTAACCTTTAACTTATCTCACTATCTTCCAGGCAGAGGAAGGGGCGTGTAGTAGGAAAATACTGTACAGTGATTGGTGATATGTTTGTTTATTTTGGGAGGTCCTCTTGCATGAGAATCCCCATAAAAGCCAGCCTGTTTCAATAAAGCTTTAGTTCTGTTACACCCTTCATGAAGTCTTGGCTCATGTTTGGGGAAAGGATACTCTAACTACTGGGAAGGATTGTCGTGAAACTGTATTCATCTCTACCCCCTGCTGGAGCTATGATCACTTGTACTCAGCAGTTGGAAAAGGAACAAGGGACCGCAGCAACATCTCCCCTGCAGGTCTTAACAACTGGTGGCAAGCGACGGGATTGAATGGAACGCAGAAAGACAACTGATGAATGGCCCAGCAGTACGAGAAACTAAAAAAGACAACGCTACAAGATCTACTGGAAGCCCGAGGCCAGGTGGCAAGCAACAAGAGAAAAGCTACCCTCATAGCAGAACTAATGGAGGGCGACCAAACCAGCAGCGTGACGGACGTCAGCCGAGAGGAAGCAGAGTTCCAGCGGAAGGTGATGTGGAGGCTAAATTTATATGGGCCGAACCCACCACCGGAGGCGATAACGCAAATCCTGGCACAAGTGAATGCAGAACGCAGTGCCCTACAGGTCAGCTTGAACCAAGCAGACAATGCATCACTAACAGGATCTATAAATGGAGGACAGCGGAGAAAAATTAACTATGCTGCATTTAAAAGCTTTGCGGACGGAGAAACAGAGATTGACGCATATCTACAGGATTTCGAACGTCAATGCACTTTGGAGGGTCTGGAATCAGAGCAATGGGCATCGATCTTAAGCAGCAAGCTCACGGGCCGTGCAGCCGAGGCCTACAGAGCAGTTCATGACACAGCCATACATGACTATGCCAAGGTAAAGGAAATTCTGCTAGCTAGATATGCCGTGACCCCAGAGACTTACAGAAAGAAATTTCGGGCCTTACGGAAAGGGGGCCGAGACTCCTACACTGAGTGGGCTTTTAGGCTGTATCGAGCAGCCCAAAACTGGATACAAGGCTGCCTAGCCACCACGTTGGAAGAGGTACTACAGCTCTTCTTACTTGAACATTTTTTTGAGCACACCCCGACCGACACCAGAGATTGGGTCAGAGACCGAAAGCCGGCTACCATCGAAGCCGCAGCCAAGCTGGCGGACGAGCATCATGAAGGCCGAAAGGGGGAAGCTGGTGGGAACCGTCCTCTGGTAAGGTCCAGTGCTCCACCACCAGGACCTGTGACCAACCCCAGACCACCCACGCCCCAACCTGGTTTTGTCCGGAAACCTCCACCGGTATGTCACCAGTGCAATCAGCCCGGGCACTTCAAGATCCATTGCCCTCAGCGAAGCCGAACCAGCTGGGAACGGCCCCCACAAACCCCCAGGGCGACCGCTCACCACTATCAGCACACCCAGGTGGGCGAGCCAACACCCGACTCCGAACAGTGGGCTGTCCTACATGAGGTAGACCTAGCCCAAGCTGAAATAGACAATCGAGTCCACCACTGACAGTTGGTCACCGTGGACGGTCAAGAAGCAGAGGGGCTCCGAGACACGGGCGCCACCCTTACACTGGTACAACCACATACCGTAGCTGCCAAGGCCCGCACCAACAAGACTGTAGCAGTACGAGTGGCCGGGGGTGCCATCCACAAGATACCCACTGCTCGGGTACAGCTGAATTGGGGCCATGGTGACAGGCCGATGGAAGTAGGCATTATGGCGGGACTACCAGCAGACGTTTTGTTGGGGAATGATTTAGGGTGCCTAACTTCAAAGCTGGTACAATCCGAACCTGCTGGAGCCTGCGCAGTGACCACTAGGGCGCAAGCCCGCCGAGCTGGACCAACACACTCCGAGGAACCACAGGTAGGAACTGAAAACCCCGTAGTCGCCCCTAACCCTATCCCATTCTGGGGTACCCCCCAAGATTTTGGCCAAACCCAACAAACAGACCCCACCTTAGCCGGTTACAGGAAGGCAGTAGGGACACCCAGAGAAGGGAATAACCACGAGGGATTCCAATGGGATAAGGGGTTGCTGTATAGGGTTACCGGGGGAGTGGGGAGGGGGGCAGCACAAGTGATAAAAAGGCAGCTGGTAGTACCCCGGAAATACAGGGCGGAGCTTCTAAGGCTCAGCCATGATATCCCGCTAGCCGGACATCTGGGTATCAAGAAAACTAAGGACCGCCTTACCCAGACGTTCTTCTGGCCAGGAATATCCACCGATGTGCAGTCTTACTGTAGAACCTGTGATACCTGTCAACGAATAGGGAAAAGGGGGGATCACCCTAGGGCCAAATTAAGACCCCTACCTATAATTGACGAGCCATTCTACCGGGTAGCAGTAGACCTGGTGGGGCCTCTCAGCAAACCCAGCTCCTCCGGAAAGCGCTACATACTCACGGTGGTGGACTATGCCACCAGATACCCTGAGGCGGTGGCGCTCTCCAACATTGAGGCAGAGACGGTGGCAGAGGCCCTAGTTAAGATCTTTTCCCGAGTAGGGTTCCCCCGGGAAATACTTTCCGACCAAGGGACCCAGTTCACGGCAACTGTAACGCAACAGTTGTGGCAGAGCTGCGGGGTTAAACCCTTATTCAGCTCCCCCTATCACCCACAGACCAATGGTCTCTGTGAACGATTTAACGACACGCTTAAGCAAATGCTCACAGCGTTCACGGAGTCCTACGGTCAATGGGAGAAGTTTCTACCTCACCTCCTGTTTGCCTACCGGGAAGTGCCTCAGGCGTCCACTGGGTTCTCCCCCTTCGAACTCCTCTACGGGAGAAAAGTTCGGGGACCCCTGGACCTCATACGAGAGCACTGGGAGGGCAACACAGGAGAGGAGGGAGTCCCAGTCCTGCCATACGTGCTGGAATTTCGGGACCGCCTGCAAGCTCTCACCGAGTCCGTTCGGGAGAACTTGCGGGCGGCCCAGAAGCGCCAGAAACAATGGTATGACCACGGGGCAAGAGATAGGAACCTGGAAATAGGGCAAAGGGTGTTAGCCCTCAGACCATCCAAAAAGAACAAGCTCCAGGCAGCCTGGCAGGGGCTATTTAAAATAGTAGAGAAAATTAGTGACACCACGTATATCGTGGCCAAATGTTCGGATGAAAGAGTAAGACGGGCCTTTCATGTCAACATGTTGAAGCCCTATCACGGACGCTCGGAAGATGTGGCTGCCATATGCGCCCCATCCACGGACGACAGTGAGGGACTCCCCTTACCAGACCTACTAGCGGCTAACCCCGGGACGGTAGAACAAGTTGGGTTAGGAGACAAGCTAGACCCCCCTCAGCAGGCAGACGCTAAGCACCTGCTCCAGGAGTACGGTGGGCTGTTCTCCTCTCTACCCGGATACACGTCCGCCGCAGTACACCGGGTAGAGACCCAGGGGGAAAACCTCTTGAGACAACAACCCTATCGTATACCAGCAGCAGTACGCACGAGCATGTGGAAGGAACTCCAGGAAATGCTCGAACTAGGGGTTATTGAGGCTTCCCAAAGTCCCTGGGCGTCTCCGGTAGTGTTAGTACCAAAGCGAGACGGCACCACTCGGTTCTGTATTGACTACCGGAAACTAAATGACAGGACAATCACGGATGCCTACCCTATGCCGCGGATCGACGAATTGCTCGATCGCATGGCTAGTGGACACTTCCTGACTACCCTAGATCTGTGTAAAGGCTATTGGCAAATTCCACTAGACCCGGCTGCCATCCCTAAGTCAGCCTTCGTCACCCCATTCGGGCTATACCAATTTAAGGTTATGCCGTTTGGGATGAAGAATGCCCCGGCTACATTTCAACGGATGGCGGACCGACTTCTGGAAGGAATGCAGGACTTCGCATGTGCTTACTTGGATGACATCGCCATCTACAGCGGCACATGGGAAGCTCACCTGGGCCACTTGGCTTTGGTATTTCACAAATTACAGGAAACCGGCCTTACCCTGAAACCCGAGAAGTGCCACGTGGGCATGGCAGAAGTCCAGTATTTGGGGCATCGGGTAGGTTCGGGTAAACAGCGGGCCGAGCCCGCCAAAATAGAGGCCATAGCAAATTGGCCCCAACCCCGCACTAAGACTCAGGTCCTAGCTTTCTTAGGCACAGCAGGGTACTATCGCAAGTTTGTCCCCGAGTATAGCACTCTAGCCAAGCCCCTCACCGATCTAACCAAAAAAGCCCTACCCAAGCAGGTACTGTGGTCCCCGGAGTGTGCAGCAGCGTTTCAAAGTCTTAAAACAGCTCTGAGCAAAGCTCCAGTATTGGCGGCCCCAGACCCTAATAAGACATTTCTCGTTCACACAGATGCCTCTATGTTTGGGCTGGGAGCCGTGCTGAGCCAGGTGGGGGAAGATGGCATGGAACACCCGGTGGCATACCTCAGTCGGAAGTTACTACCTCGGGAGGTCAGCTATGCCACCGTAGAAAAGGAATGCTTGGCGTTGGTATGGGCCTTAAAGAAGCTTCAACCCTACCTCTACGGCCGAGCTTTTACGTTACTAACTGATCACAACCCTCTCATTTGGCTCAACCGAGTCTCTGGAGACAATCCCCGGTTGTTACGCTGGAGTTTAGCGTTACAACCATACAATTTTACACTGCAGTACCGTCCGGGCAAACAGAACGGTAATGCGGATGGACTTTCCCGTCAGACGGACTTGGACTCTTAATGCTACCACCCGGACATCCCCTAGCCAACCCGGC